>NC_137810.1:23803438-24200938 GCF_963921795.1 Nannobrachium achirus | reverse complement strand
CGTGTAGAGAAAGATTCGTCAAAGCTGACGAAGACCAACAAGGTCGAAACATGTACGTTGCTCCTGTCCAGTGAGGTAAATCAAATCATGTGAAAAGGAGATTCCTTGAGTGCTGGCAACTACTTCCCTGTCTCATATATGGAGCGTGACATGAGGCGTGACTGACTGACGCACATGAGTTGCAGAATTTCATCGTACCGGTAAATGCGATCTATGCGGTCACAATATATAACTAGAAAAGAAAATTTCTAAGAAATTTTAAGTGTGCCTGCAGCTCGCTAAGTGTGTGCAACCTTGTATAGCAGTTTTACATCAGCATTTTTATCATTAGCTTTAACATTAACATTTTTTTAGCATTAGCATTATCATAGATTTGTTTTCCTTTAAACATTAGGCATTTGTTAGCATTAGCATTAGTTAGCATTAGCATTTTTAGCATTAGCATTTGTTAGCATCTGCATATGTTAGCATAGCATTAGCATGTGTTAGCATTAGCATTTGTTAGCATTAGCATTTGTTAGCATTATCATGTATTAGCATTAGCATGTGTTAGCATTAGCATTTGTTAGCATTAGCATGTATTAGCATTAGCATTTGTTAGCATTAGCATTAGCATATGTTAGCATTAGCATGTGTTAGCATTAGCATTTGTTAGCATTAGCATTTGTTAGCATTAGCATATGTTAGCATTAGCATTTTTTAGCATTAGCATTTGTTAGCATTAGCATGTGTTAGCATTAGCATTAGCATTTGTTAGCATTAGCATTAGCATTTTTAGCATTAGCATTCGTAAGCATTAGCATATGTTAGCACTAGCATTAGCATTAGCATTTGTTAGCATTAGCATTTGTTAGCATTAGCATGTATTAGCATTAGCATTTGTTAGCATTAGCATTAGCATATGTTAACATTAGCATGTGTTAGCATTAGCATTTGTTAGCATTAGCATTTGCTAGCATTAGCATTCGTTAGCATTAGCATTTTTTTGCATTAGCATTTGTTAACATTAGCATGTGTTAGCATTAGCATTAGCATTTGTTAGCATTAGCATTCGTTAGCATTAGCATATGTTAGCATTAGCATTTTTTAGCATTAGCATTTGTTAGCATTAGCATGTGTTAGCATTAGGATTAGCATGTGTTAGCATTAGCATGTGTTAGCATTAGCATTTGTTAGCATTAGCATTAGCGGTTAGCCGTTGGGACTGTGGGACCACCCACCGAGTTTGTGACCAGTAACGTGTTGGGAAGTGGAGACATGGCTGTTTAAAGCCCAGCCAATAGGAAGGCAGAGGGGGCGGGGCTTAAGCATTTACAGATAGTTCCTATTTGCCATGTAAGTACACACATCGAGTTTCGAGACGGCACCATGCTGCAAACTGGAGATAAAGCTGTTTAAAGCTAAGCCAATAGGAAGATAGGGGCGGGGCTTAAGAGGGGGCTGGGCTTAAGTAATAAGTCCCTATTGGCCGTTTAAGTCCAGACACCAAGTTTCAAGACGGTACCATGCTGTGAACTGGAGTAGTGGCTGTTTAAAACCCAGCCAATAGGAATACAGAGGGGGCGGGGCTTAATCAATTACAGCTCATCCCTATTGGCCGGAAAAGACCAAAGTTGTGTGTGCATTTTAAAGTTTAAATCACGTTGCTAGGCAAAATTATGGCAGAGTTATGTGGCGCCAAAGTTTCTGGGTTTTCTGGGTCCCCCATTCAAAGTCAATGAGGGTTTTTGCGCGTAGTTTTTTACGAATTACGTTGCCATGGTAACGCGGATCGGAAAGAAAAGTAATAGCACACCATTCCCGGCCGAGCCGCACGTTTTGATGTATATATTGCGGAGGTGGCGTAAATCTTGCGGCAGTTATTACGTGCCGAAATTTCCCCCATTCTAAGTCAATGGGGTTTTTGGGCGTCGTTTTTTGCGAATTACGTCGCAATGGTAACGCGGATCGGAAAGAAAAGTAATAGCACACCATTCCCGGCCGAGCCGCACGTTTTGATGTATATATTGCGGCGGTGGCGTAAATTGTGCGGCAGTTATTACGTGCAGAAATTCGTGGCGAAAGACTTAATGACTTAATGACTTAAGTATGGCGGATTACAATAAGTGTTTTGCTATTGCATAGCAGGCACACTTAATAAGGATAATTCCTTCAATTTATGGAATCAGAAAAATGTAAGGGACGACAATATGAAGCTAATTGTACCACAATTAATTCCCTTGACTCTGGATGCCAAGAGTTGCTCAATGCCTTTCCTGTTTTATACTTCCCAGAAGGAATCTCTTCCATGGAATTAGTCTGTACAGAATGAGAGTTACAAAGCTTATTTATTGATGTGTTGCATAACACCAGCCAGACTAACAACAACAACACATTAACTGGCCAATGTTTTGACACCCAAACCCCTGCATTCCATCCAAAGCACACCTTTTGCACATGAAAATAAATGTTAACTCAAATATATACCGGTATGAGCTGTGATACAAACAGCATGGTTACTTTCTCAATGATTGAATATGTTAAAAATGACTAGTTTGTGGTTTACAGTCTGGTAAATCAAAAAATATCTTTATTCAAAAAAGTTCAAATATGGACTTAGGGCCGATTGCACCAAGAGGGATTAAAGACCCATTCCCACTGGGCCAGATAACAGTTTTATACATATTATATATAATATTATATATTATATATATTATATATATTATATATATATATATATATATATATATATATATATATATATATATATATTATATTTAAGTATTATATATAGTATACTTCAGTGTTCCAATGTGTGCTACAGACAAATACCTTCAACTGATCGCAGTACTTGCGCCTCATATTTTATATGGGCGCAAGTAAAAATCTCTTTCTCCAGATATTTTTCCATTCAAAGTGGATGGTACTGTAGATACAGATAAAAAAATATCTATCACAGATATTTGCCACAGATACTTTTATCTGTGGCAGCTATTTTTTTTATCTGTATCTACCATCCACTTTGAATGGAAAAATATCTGGAGAGAGAGATTTCTTTATCTGTTATCTCTTATCTGGCCCAGTGGGAATGGGCCTTAAGACTGTTATTCGTCTCAGGTACTCAATTGACAAAATAAAATAACTGAAACGGCCAGTGTAAGTTTGTCTGGCTGTACCAAAGTCTTGGGGCCTTGATGGCAGAGTCCCTGTCATCCTTATAACCGACCTAGTAGGAACAACTAAAAGAACCGAGTCATTGGACCTCAGTCTATGGACAAAACATAGGGTTTCAAAAACTCTACACGGTAGCTACAGTATGGTGCCAGACCATGAAGAGCTTTAAATGTTAACAATAAAATCTTAAAGTCAATTCTAAAAATTACTGGCCGACTGGTGTTTTCAGTTTTGCTGATTTGATAAAATGCATGTGGTTTCAGAGAGCTACAAGACTTCAAAACTACACTAGTAGTTAAAACCATATCCCAAAAAGGCTATATACTGTATATATACGGTACATAGCAACAACACAAAAATGTGTTCCCATCTTGAAGGGTAAAAACACTAATGGGTTAACAAGGATTTAAGGATGAACACATTTCAAACAATGGACTTTTCATGTAACATGAGTAGCCTGAAGTATCAAGCGTGCAGATGACTTCACTTTATTGAAATATTCAGTTATTTCTTCATACAGTGCACTGCATTTCAGTTCATAAAACTAGGTGCACTCAGCAGCTGGCACGGAAACCAATTTGATTGATCTGTCCAAAACCGTGAGCGCATGAAATCACAAAATGCTTCATCTATAAAAACAAAGACAGCAATGGAAATCTGACAAAATATATTACAGCTTAATATACAAATATGTACAAGTACATTCAATAAATAGAATATGAAATATTCTTCAGTTGTATTATGTAGGACAGTCCATCAGAGCTTGCAAAGGCTTGCATATTTATTTCCCACCATTCTTTTAACATTTGACCTTACAAAGACAAGGGCATGATGTTTAGACTTCGCTTCATCGTTGAGGTAAGCCATTAATCAGATAATATTATGTTTTAGTCATTAGTTCATTACAATCAGGGCGTCCAACTAACAGCGAAAAACAAAAACAAAACACAGAATGTGTAAAAGCCGATTCACACTTCATCGAAAAATGGCATCCACAACATTGTGAGCTTGTAGGTGTGCTACTTTTGGCACGCAATGCTGTCATGCGATGGAGCATAACATTGTTGTCGGGGTGTTAGCCTTGCATGTCCAAAACCGTTCGTTTTGTATTCATCATTTTAAAATGATGCGAGGCATTGTGTTTGGAACTTGGAGATACAAGGTTTCTCCCCGACAGTGGCGATTAATTAGGCACAGCCCTGTTGTAAAGGACAGCACGTGGATCCAATTGTCTGCAGGGGGTAAAGTGACCAGTGCCAACACAAACAACCAAATGCTAGCGAGAACAAGCAAGGATTCAAGACATCTGAAATTAATACATACAAATGTATTCCAATATAATATAATACTGATTGAAAGAATACACATATTTACAAAGATCATTGTTATAGTAGTCCAGTCAGTAGATAGTAACAACATCTTTGGTCCCTGTTGATTGTTGGCAGTTAAGTGGTTAGGATTAGGAAGAGAAAGAATAAAACGAATTAAATGATCAGTTTGAAGAAGTAAAAGAAAAAGAAAGAAACATGCCTATCGCTCTGACTCATTTCTGTATAAAATAATGTAGCAAGTTCACAAAAAGAAACCTCTTGAATGGTCTAAATGTATCAAAATCTGTATAAACAATATGTGTATGAGGGATACAAGAGGATAAACAAGTGATTAAAAAGAAATGCAGCAACAGTTACTCAAAGGCTGTGAAAGCAAAAATATATGCACGGCTTGCACGCCATTATGATAAAAATTGTAACATTTTCCAGGAAGACAAAATAAACTGAGCTGACTGATCCCCAGCACCAAGGAGGAAGTTCTGAAGGTTGTACGTGGATGTGATGCGTGTAATGACTCTGGAAGGAATAGTAACACCCTGTATGTTTCCGTTTCCTGAAAATAGTTCCCAGTGTTTTTCTGTCCAGCTTTGGCTATGAATGTAGAGATGCAAAATGTGCATGACGATGAGGTGCGTTCAAGTGAGTCTTCAAGCCTCGTTCTGGCCAAAGAGGCTGCCCTCCATCTTCATTCTGTGAATCCTGGATAGAGATATATATATATATGTGGTTATGGACGAATCAGTTAGCATAACAACGTTTCTCGAATCACATTATTTTAGCTCCGTATGATGTGCCACAGTCTTTACAACATACTGTTTGACTTACAGTTTTTCTTTACGGCTCATATAGGGTTCTTTTGATTTGACAAAGACTGCATCTTCCCCTCCTCTGACGAGGTAGGCAAATTCTCCATCCTTGGCAGAGAAGATCACCCTGCAATCATATTTAATGTCACACTGAAGTCAATGTCACTGAATAACACCTCTTAAGCTCTAGTACAGTCCAGGTTAATGTTACCTCACTACTGAAATCATCAGGTTTAACCACTTGAACCCTACCATCCCTATTCTGGGCATGTCATAATAGGCAAACATTACGCATTGTGAGCTTGTAGATTGGCTATTCTTGGTGTAGAGGGAAAAAAAGAAGTTGGCCAAGTACTGACTCCTGGGGAACCCTGATCAACAAAGTGGTTTAAGTGGATAGTTATCTACATAAAATCTTCCCATTATGTGGACACTGCATTCTTACTATATGTTACATACTGTACTGTAGCATAAATACCTATGTTCTGCAAGAAACTATTCCAGTGCGGATATTCCTTTTTTTCTGATACTATGTTCTTCCATTAATCTGTGACCAGCGATATGCTTTCATCATTTATGACAAAGGTCTTCTGGTGTAATACCAGAGTTAAGAAACTAAGTCATATGGAAGGAGGAGGTAACATGGCTCTTACTTGGACTGTGTCTCCCCAGATTTGACGCGCAGTTTGCGGATGTGGAACCTGCTGCTGCCCCACAAATCTGCCCAGCTGAAGATAGCGTCCTTCTCCCAGCGCAGCTTGACGATCATCAGGTCTCCAATGTCAACATCAGTGGTGAGCAGGAAGGACACGGTGGTGTTTCCATTCAAGGCTGGCCTGTAGGGGGTCAGGGCAAAAGCCATGAGGTCAAACTAATGGCTGCTGAGTACAGAGGTCAGCTGATGATGGATTGAGACATCCAGGACATGTGTGCATGATGCAATATATAAGTGAACCGTGCTTTGTTTCCATATGCTATGGCACGGTTTCAGATAAGGATTTTAATTTAGAACCTTCTTTGGGCCCTGCTCCGGAGGTGGTACTAATCCTGGTGGTACTAATCCTGAGTTATGTTCCAATTACAAACCAGAACTCAGCATTTTTTGGCGTACCCCCCTTTCAGGGGTGGATCTGATTATAATGGATACGTAAATAAAAAAACATCACAGAACATCACATGTTCTTGGAAGTTTCAGGTTCTGGAAAGTTCTGGGCTACCCAAGAATGTATTTTTCATCTTCATTTGGGAGAAGAGGATCACAGGAAAACATGCCTTTCAACAACCGCTTAGCTATTCAGAAAACTCTTTACTTACATAGTGAAAGGAATATCCTCCTTCTCTTCAAGGGTTCCATACAGAGACACCTTCAGTGGCTGCTCTTTGTAGCTCAGCTTGTCCTTGCTGAAGAAATGCACCTTCACTTGGTAGTGGAAAACTTGGAGAAGAAGAGAGACAAGGCATAAGAGAGACAGACAGACAGACAGAACTTTCCCAGGGCCCACTGCATGCTATCAGGGCATTTCCGCATGAGCACATGAAGCATGTACAACTAAGTTACATTAAGCTTAAAGCTTTAACTTGTGCCATTGTCATGTGCTCATCAACGCTATTAATAATCTGGTTTCATACTATTTCGTTTTAAGCACTTATGTAATCTCACTGCCTTTAGTTTTTATCTCTCCAATTTTGCAAAGCCACTTGATTTGAAAACATTCTTAATCTTACATGACATGTTTGATTATTATTGGTTCATAAGGGCTGAGCTGTGACATTAAAAATTGTCTTCTTCCCTGCAGTAGTCAGGGAAGAGGTTGCATGCAGCAAGGGAGAACTCACACACAGAGAGAACAAAATAGGAGTTCAGAGTCAGACTGTAATACATTACAGGGTTGTGTTGACTGTGATTGCAAAGGCACTTTGCTCTGAGTTAAGTCCAAAATGGTAGTACATGATGTCAGCACTGTGTGTACAGCCTTGAAATATAGCAAATAGAAACCTTTAATTTAAAGCCTTATTTGTTCTCTGTGTGTGAGTCCTCACCTGCTGCATGTTTGATCATTATAATAACCCTGTATTAAATGTATTCATGTCAATGTCTCTTCAATGATGTTATTGTACTTCATGCAGTCCCACTACTATACCAATACTACAATCCATATCACACCAGTGGTGTGATATGGATTTTAGAAGTGGTGCCCCTCTAAATTCGTGACGTGATGATTCATGTGCGTGCATGTGAGGCGCGCGTGCGTGCAGCTAAATAAGTTTGGGCTCGCCGAGCCCAAACGAGCCCACGGCATCTCACCCCTGTACAACACTGTACAACAACAACAACAACAACAACAACAACAACAACAACAACAACAACAACAACAACAACAACAACAACAACAACAACAACAACAACTACTACTACTACTACTACTACTACTACTACTACTACTACTACTACTACTACTACTACTACTACTACTGCTGCTGCTACTACTACTGTACTTCTGTTGCTGCTGTTGCTTCTGCTGCTGCTCCCTCACGGGATTGTAACAAACTTTCCATTTATAACGAATCATGTGCAGTGGTGTCGTGTTACCTAAGTAACTCCTGAGATACCCCTGACCTCCTCCCCATGTGACCAACATGCCAAACATTGCTTTATTCCATGGCTTGCTCTACTATTGCCCCTCACCACTCGACCCTACACCTACATATATTGCATACAGTAAATGTATAATGCATGGATGCTTGTGCACAATATCTGTATGTTTTACAAAAAGTGCACATTTTTGAATGTCTCTTGTCTTTCTTTAATATTTGTACCAATATATAATGAAAGTGGTTATGTTTCTTCACCTAAGCAGCCACCACTACAATAACAATATTCAAATAGTAGCTCATACACTGAGGATTTTCCAACTTAGCTACCGTATTAACATGAGTCAACTTAACTCTCTGTAATTCATGCAAAGCCCATAAATCCAGACATTTATCTGCAGTGGACGAACATGAACTCATTTCCCTCATCCCTCATTACAGAACGTAGCATAAAACACATACAGTATCTACATAAATGTGAAAAGTAGTTTGTTAACTCTGTTTACAGAGTACGACTGCTACAGAAATACATGTTACTATTATCATCATCATCATCACCATAAATAGGGTAACATTTTGGAATTTGGGCCTTGACTGACGCAAACTCAAGGCATTGTATACTTTTAAGCAGCTTACTTTACAGCCATTGTTCCTGCTCTATTACCTTTGTAGGGCATCATTTCGCGGGTCTTCAGGTACATCTTTGTACTGCGGGCAGAGCGGGGTGAGCGGAGCTTTTGGACGTTGTAGCCTAGTTTGTTGCAGCGGTTCTTGCGACAGCTGAGACACAGGCCCTTGTTAAAGGCCTCCTTGGAAGAGCAGCGGTAGGACATGCTCTGTTGCTGCGTGTTCACCAGCGAGTCGATGAACAGATGGATGGACCGCTCGTGGGAACACTTGACCAGTTGGTCCATATCTGTGGCAGACCGGACAGTGCAGGTTTGAATGCCAGGGAGAAATACAATACACAATTCATACATTCATTCATTTAGAAAGTTGTTAGTTTACAAAATAGACACATAAGAATACATTTGAATACTAAATGATGATCTGTGACGAACAAAATATGAGATGTAACTTGTTTATATTGATCATGCCAAGGATCTGTGATTTATTTAAATAAATGTCCCATACATTTTATATCAATAAATGTGTAATTTTGTATTTTGTAGATTGTTTTTATTGTATTCATACTTTGGTAGGTCTTTGCACACCTGAATAAAAGGTCTTGGTGACATGTACGTAAAACAATCTAGACATTTTAAAATACTAGCTAGTGTATGACAGCTAGTGTATGCCTATAGCTGGATGTTTTCGCTACAGGCAAAAAGCACACTTACAGTGTGTGGGGAGATTCACAATTAAGCAATCACTACATCCACAGGCCCTTTACTGCATGCACCCTGCTTGGATCAGTTCACCGTGGTTGTGTTGATGGCTACATGAGGACCCATGTGAAAACCTGCACTATACAGACCATGCCTATGACATATTGCAATTTACTCCCCAGCTGGGCTCGTCTGCTCTGACTGGAGGCAAGCATGTGACCCCCGAAGGCTTTTATGGAGGCAAATTACATACTGACACCATGCAAACCTCCAGTGAACCTGTCCTGATAATTTACAGCATTGTAACAGCAGACTTTTCACTTTGATCTGAGCAGAAATTTGCATTGGGTCAATGACATAAGAGCAGATGATGATTTATAACTCAACTGGATTTATAAGTTAAGTTCTCTGTAATTCTACAACATAGAGCTAATATATCATATTGAACCTACTGTATCTCATATATCCTAGCCATTACAGTACATTATGCGTGACACTGATTTACTGGTCCTGGGCTGACAAGGTAATTAGGGAGGTCATGGACTGTAACCTGCTATCCATGCATGTACACTTGTAAAATGTGTTAAACATGTTACTCTCTCAGAGCAAATTTAACACTGTGCATCTGTATAATGTGTGTGCGCGTGCATACGTCTTTGTGTGCAATGCATGTGTGTTAGTGTGGGCTACATACTCTGCAGGCCTTTGATGCCAGCCGATGCAATTCCTATCAGAGTGTTCTGGATGTCGCAGCCTGGCTGGAAGGTGCCCCCATTGGGGTAGATGTCGATGTGGCCCACTGGCCTCTGGATGCCAATGCTGCGGTCTGGGGAGCCCCTGGTGTTGGTGTGCAGGACGTCCACAAACTCGGCATCGTCTGGTGAAAGGGTGTCCTGGTTGTCCGCATGCTCGAAGGTGGGACCGGCGGGGTCTAAGCCTGGACGACAAGACAGGACAGGAGGTCAGTATTTTTGTTTGCATGCGACCTGAAAGAGGGACACAAATAAGGTGCTGTCCCTCTGCATGGTACTGGCTCAAATTGAGAAAAGTTCCATGGAATAGAACCGCTTTATTTGCAAAACATCTCAACGATCCTTATAAGGGATCTTTTTCAGGTCAACGTTGTCATGTTTTGCAAATAAAGTGGTTCTCTTCCATGTAGCTGGACTGCAGGCTCTACTTTTCTCAACCTTAAAGCTATACTATGTAACTTTTCCAATAAAACAAATCTTAAAATTGTCCTAACTATTAAATCGCTAAAGTTTTAGAAAACCCACTCCGTGAATTTCAGCCCCTAAAGCCTTCTGTAAATATGTTTTCTATGATCCTGGCCGGGGACCGGATTTCGCGGCAAAATTACGTCATCTGCATCTTTCTGTATACGTTGTCTCCAGATCATACACTACCGGCCAATCACAGTGTGGATCATACACTACCGGCCAATCACAGTGCGCCTTGCCGTCTTTTCAGGAAGTAGCATGCCTCAACAGCAGTGTTTACTCTGGTGTAGGAGTCTAGCCTGTTACTCCCCAACGCCTGGTCGCAGAGGGACGCGAGACCCCTCTACGGATGCGTCTCGGCAAGGCGCAGGCGGACGCGGTGGACTGCGGCCCGCTCCGGTGGTCCGTGGCGACCCCGGGCGAAAACGGACGAAAAAATCAATACCGCTACTGACCAGTAGTAGAGCAACTTCCATAATATAGCTTTAAGTCTTTTTGGCCCAGCACCCATTGTCAATGTGCGGATATATCAAACATATAATTTTCCAAATGTCTGTCTGTCTGTCTGAGTGAGTGTCTGTCTGAGTGAGTGTCTGTCTGTCTGTCACAGCGTTTCTCCTCAGTGGCTGGAGCTATTGATCTGAAATCGCATCACGATTAGCATATGAACACACCTGACATAACTGTGAAGCCCGTTTGTCACTTTCACAAATCATATGCTATATTAGCATTTTTATGGTGTATCTATATCTATTCTGCATCTAGCATGAGGCATATCTATTCTGCATCTAGCATGAGGCAACATGTTTAACCATCTCTCTCTCTCTCTCTGTGTGTGTGTGTGTGTGTGTGTGTGTGTGTGTGTGTGTGTGTGTGTGTGTGTGTGTGTGTGTGTGTGTGTGTGTGTGTGTAGGCGGGTGGCGGGCGGGGGGGTTGTCTGGCCCCGTTACAGATGTTGTCCAAAAATCATGCAGATCGGTACACAGTATCTCTCTATAGCCATTAAACAAACGGGTATTTCTTACATTAAACACCAGTTAAAGTTACTTTCCATTCCTCATATACTGTCTGTGTGCACAGTGCACATCCCATAACCCACACACTGCACATCATGTCGGAGCTCATATCTTTGAACGGGTAAGGGCTAGTTTAAGTTAACTTTGAACTGGCTCAAATTGACACAACTCTTTTGGTACCAGGTACTTCATTTATGTGTACCTAGTACCTGTGTTTAATATGCTGTCAATGTAGCCGTCGTCATAGTTACGTCCTAAACATTGGAACACTCTTCCTTTGGACTTAATAATTATCCAGTTTGATGTCTGTATATACTATGTATGTTTATGCTTTATTATCTCTATGAAGCACTTTGTGAGGTCTGCTCTCGAAAGGTGCCATATACATAAGGTTACTTACTAATACCATATGCAACACACTGTAGACCAGTGGAGCCGAGCCAGGAGCTAAACAATGAGGGATTATGATTATGAGCTGCTAATGGTCTGCTGCTCTGATCACAATAAACATGCCATTATTCTAAGCAGGTCAGAGATGTCATATATATGCACACACATATACAGTATATTATTAAATGCATTATCTGCGTGTACTGCTACAGTATGAATTCACTATGATCACACAAATATCCAGGGGCATTGTGCTCTCTCACCTGTGATTCTGCTGATTTTGTGATCAGTCAGGTCTCCGGCGATGCCTGCGATATGTGCTCCCAGACTGTATCCCACCAGGTGGATCCTTTCCCAGGGTAGCTGCAGCTCTTTCTAAAGGAAGAGAGATGCAAGTTTAAGATCCCTTGGATGCATTGTTGGACAATAACACATGTTAAATAACTTAAATTGGGTACAACATTTTGAAGTGAGGGCAATTCTATTGGAGTCTGAATAGAATTTAGGCCATAATCCAGGACAAGCGTTAATGTGTGTTGGGGAAACCAAAAAGACAATGAATGACACATATATGAGGAGTCGTGGCACAAATAAAACAGTGTGCCAATGGGCTACAATCTGTAATACTAGACCTCAGGTAAACTATGGGGCAACAATGTGTTTCATAGCCGGCCCGTGCCAGTGTCGCCTAGCTTGACTTGAAGTCTCTCCGCGTAAAGGGCAGTGCTCCACTAAGCTTCACATGCTATTTGAATCAGTACTTAGCCTCATAATGAGAGACTGCTGTGAGCCAGAGACAAGGCTGTAAAAAGCCTTTACAGTGAGAATAAAATCATAACCAGAAGGAAAACATACCCACAGCAACGCTAGATACAAAAAAGAAACATTACATCACTACTGACAAATCTGCTGCACTTTGGCAGACTATACTTTAAATGCAGAGTTCCTTCTCACTTCTGGCATTGCAGTATTCCACTGAATGTGATGGTGGTTTGACCATCTAGAGGGTTTTGGTTTAATCAAGCAAAATCCAATTGTCAACGGGGTCCGCTCATAATTCTGACAAACCGTTATTCCGACGTCCCAATAGTGACGTGGAAATCCTACTTAATATATGGACTTCATGACTAAAGCCCAGCGTAATTGAAGACTCTCAAAAGATCAGTTCACTTTGACTCAGATGCAATATAAAATGATAGAAAAATATGTATTTACTGTAAGATTCCCACATCAGACATGTTGCTTCAGCAAGGCAAAAAGATGGACTGCCTTGCCCTTCCTCTAACAGTTCATGTTAATTGGCTAAAACAAAACATCAAACATTCTTCTCGTTCAAAGCCAAGAATCTTATCTCTTTCACACAGCTATAAAACAAAGGGGCCACTATGTGGCATCTACTGTATGACCTCCTTACCTATCCCCCCTCTTACCTATCAGCAGCTGTGTCTCAGGGTCATGCAGCACATACAGTAGCAATAATAATATTTAATTCACCTCAATAGTCTGCCAAACGTTGGGTTAGGTTAGGGTTAGGGATAGGGTGAGTTATAATGGGGGCCAGCCGGACCAACGGGACACATGGCACCATCTCAACAACAATGGTGATCATAAAAACATGATCCTGTCAACCAGACAATCAGGGTACAAGTAGATCCAAAAGACTCACCTGTATCCAGTAGACAAACTGGGCGACGTCGCGGCCCACTAGCTTGGTGTAGGCTGCAGATGTTGGGTAGTGCTGGCTGGCACGAGTCAGCCAGTCCACCACAATGACATTAGAACTGGGTTCCCTCTCATAAAGGGCAGTCACCAGCTTGGGCACCCAGCTCTCATACATTCCTGTGACCTATGGTACATGCACACAGAAAACAACAATGTCAAGTTCAGCTTGCTTCTAAATCTCATTAAGAGGAGGAATAAACAGACTGGTTGTTAACTCATCGCGCTTCCCTTACTTGAAAAGGATTCTGGGCTGTTCTTGCAACTTGCCATGTTGAATATATAGTTTTACCGTGTTATGAACAGAATTGGACAAATCTTGTACACTCACAAGGTAACAACAATACAATTATATTAGGCCTACATTTATTATTGACAAGATGCGCACAACTTAAGGCTTAATTCATGTAAAATCCACATCTCGTGATATTCCCTTCCAAAGTTTATAATAATTAAGTGAGATAATAAGGGCAGAGCATTAACCCCTTAGACTTTGACTACTTGAACACCAGCATGCCTATTCTGGGGGCAACAATCACAAAAATAGCAGATCTACAACGTGTTGCGTTGCGACACATGAGCTTTTAGATCTGTTTCTATTTTTGGCAAAGACAATTGGTGCAGAGACTACAGACAGAAAAAAAGTGGTCCAAGTACAGTTGCAACTCAGGTCTGTTTGACTAAAAATGAAAGGGTTTAAGTGCTTAACTGACATACCGTCCAGCCATGAATCACAATGAAGCTCTGTGTTTCTGGGTTGAACTGACACTCTCTAATGGTGTCAGGCTGACCAGGCACTATGTAGCACATATCATCGTCAGGAACATCAGCTGTGCGCAGGGAGAACTTGGACACAATGCCTTCATAGTCTGAGATCCACTCACTGGTGGTGGTGGGCAGGGGAGCAGTGGTTGTAGTGCTGTTAGCTGATAAAGCACACGCACACGCACGCACACGCACACGCACACACACACACACACACACACACACACACACACACACACACACACACACACACGCACACGCACACGCACACGCACACACACACACACACACACACACACACACACACACACACACACACACACACACAATTACTCCCTTTCCATAACTTCTTGAGGTCACAGAAATGAAGAGAGGTGAACATTTCAGATATAATTTTGACCAAAGGTCAGTGGTACTGAAACGTGGGCTCCAGAGACCCTTGAAGGGGTTCCAAATGGACCTTTACAGGTCAGTAACTAAGTCAGCTATGGGGGGTCCTTGAAATTAAAAAAAGTTTGAGAATCACTGTTGTAGGTGGTGCATCTATCCTACTTACAAATTACACATAGCCTACTCTCTACCAGAGTAGCCTATGGTAGAAAATATAGAACATTTTGCAATAGCTCCAAAAAATGATGTTGCTTTGTAAACCTTGCTAGATAGGCCTACTGACACTGTTATGTCCAGTGATCACCACCATATTAATGTTAGAGCAGGACGCTGTCGCCCTCTTTTGTCTCCACATGCACACTTCTGCTACCATAAATATAATTTGGACCTAATTAAAAAATGCTTTGAGAAAAGCTAGTAGGCCTAGCAATAAGATTCATAAAAATACATTAAAATTGCTTGACCACCATGCAAGTTTTATAAACTAACAAAAATCAGTGGTAATGTTTGTAGGCTATACGAATTAAAACAAACATATAGATATGCCTATAATTCCTCAGGTTGATCATTATTAAATAATAGCTCGATAAATTAGTTGATTACTTATTAAATTAAATCTATAACATATATTTACAACCACTGTTGTTGCTTAGAGGAATTAATTTAATCTGGAAAAACAATGCGCAAATCTTCACAGTGATTTTTCACAAAAGGCCTTTATGAAGTCTCTTTTCTATAGGCGCACGTGAATAGCTATAGAATAGGGTGCAGTGGAGACCCTAAACTTTTTCCCAGGGTTATTCCCGGTCAGAGTGCAGCACATGCATTCATTAAAACCCAGTAACCCACCCACCCTCCAATGCCACCCACCCACAAATGTTTACGTTTTAAGGGCTGTTTGCAGTCTTGTTTATGGTCCAATTAATCACCCTATCACAAGAACATAAAACACACCATAATAAATGCACCGATTATTGACTCTTACCTAAAATAGTTGTGGCTTCAGGGTCAGAAGAAAAAGTTACACAAATGTTTGCCAAAGTTATCCCAACAGTGAAAAAATATATATTTTCGATTCCCATATTTGACCTCAAATGAGGTTCCGAGTTAAAAGCTCCTTTGGTGTTGGTTTAGCAGTGGAATATCCAGTAAGAGACAATTTCACAGATACGTCCGTTAGAAAGTGGACTAGAGTTGCGGTCGGGGAGTAAAGTTTCTTATGAGCTCTGTCACAGTTGCCGCTCCAAGTTATCTTTATGAGTGGCTCATTTGAATAACTATGCACTTATTGGCTGAAGATGAATGGGCGGGGTTTGAACCACATCCTACTCTGAAATCTCCAAAAGAAATTATTCACAAGTTCACTTCACACAACTCCAACACTGTCTGCAGGCTGTGCGTGCATGCGTGCACATGCTTGCTCAATGCTCGGGTCTGGAGATTCTACGAATGCTGTGATATCATTACTTGCAGATCTTATGCACAAATGTATTTAAAAGTAATGTAAAAAAAAGTGTAGCCAGACCTATATAGGCTAGTCTATTCTATCAATAGGCGCAATAAACGCATGCACACGCACACAGACACGCACGCACACACACACACACACACACACACACACACACACACACACACACACACACACACACACACACACACACACACACACACACACACACACACACACACACACACACACACTCTCTCTCTCTCTCTCTCTCTCTCTCTCTCTCTCTCTCTCTCTCTCTCTCTCTCTCTCTCTCTCTCTCTCTCTCTTCTCTCTCTCTCTCTCTCTCTCTCTTTCTCTCTCTCTCTCTATATATATATATACACACAGTACATATTGTTGAAAACAACTTTGGCTATTGGACTTTTTTTTTTAAATCACTCTTTTAATCCCTCAATGCCTCATCAGCAGAGGAAGGAAGAACAAATACATCAACTCCAATTAATCCTTTAATAGGTAAAACAATTTACCCAATTAACTACAAATTATTTTTCTTCATTAGCCTATATTCCTATCTATAAAAGACTTGTTTAAAAGTATTAATTGATTTGACTGTAGCCTTGATGTGGATTTGGTCTCTTCTTAGCATAAACCCTCTATACTATAGGTCTACTTGTTGAATGGACTTGAGTTGCACTGTACTTGGTGCACTCCTTTTCCCCTCCACACCAAACCTCTTGGCCAAAAATAGCAGATCTAGATCGAATATTTCCTCCAGAATAGGGATGGTGGGGGTTCACTTCAAAGTATGTATTGCACGTAAGTTACGTGCAATACGTTGGTCCTTCATTTGGGAGCTGGCCACAGATGTTGATGATAAATCTTAAGACCTTCTCTCAGGGGGGAACGTGTCTCAGAAAGACATAAGCAGGATTGGTACATTTTAACCACTTTAACCATTACTTTGGCTATTCAAAAATAGCAGATCTACAAGCTCATAGCGCTGCACTGAGTGCCACGCTATGAACTTGTAGATCTGCTATTTTTGAAAGGTCATGAAAATGTGTGTAAATCTTTGAATATATATTTGTTTTAAAGCGAACATTTGTAACTCAAATATTTGCTTCTGGGGGGTCCCTGGAACAAAATATGTTCAAATAGGCCTGCAAATAATTCAGCAGGGTCCTTAAACATAGATTTTTCAGAAAACTGTTAGGATTTAGAAGACATTTATATAGAATCGGGTCTTGGCGTGTTAAAAAGCCCTTTGTCCCATTGGCCAGTCATCAGTGAGCAGCCTGTTGGGAAACAATGAAGCATGACTGACACAAATGATGCCACAGTGGCCCCTGGACGCCCCCAGAGGTTATGAATTGTTCCGTTCAAAATGACTGCAAGATGTTCACCAACCTTAAGCACATTTGTGTAACCATATTTCTTTCTTCTTGGCACGCGAGTTCAACAGAATAATCACAAACGAGGTATCTGAACATAAACATAATATTTCAAGGTGGCAGTGAACCTGAGCTGAACAACAAACCCTGGCGTCCCTATTTTGGGACAGACATTCAGTGAAAATAGCATATGATCTACAAGCTCACAACGCATTGCATTGTGAGCTTGTAGAAGGAAAAAGGAGGGGGCTACAGGAAACTGGACAACATAGGCCACCCTATCCACCTCTTTCCGCGGGAATTTACTGGAGATTTTTTTTGCATCACACTTCCGGTTAACAGCAGACTCATAAGCTCACGCCGCGTCGCAGATGCAGCCGTTGTGAGCTTGTAGAGCACACTCGGCTGCGGCTCCGGAAGCTCCGTGCAACTTCTGCGCAATGCACGATGGGCTGTTGGAAAGTTGTGGATCGGCCTACAGCAGGGGTTGGCAACCTTAGGCACTCACAGGTGCCAACATTGGCACAGGGGAGAATGATCACTGGCACACTGGCAGAAGTGTGAGAGAGAGGACTTTTATTTTAAAATCAAATCTTTTTTTTTAAACGTGTTCAATTAAATGAAGTCACGTAATTTACAGCAAATTGCATCCTGCACATAATTCTACATTCATTAAAACTCTGAACTTTGTCTGGGGAGGGAGTCGGGGAGATAGGTGGGTTATTGCTAGTCTAATGTATGATCGTTATAACAATGTCCTGCCAATCAAAATATGTCAGAATGTTTGATCACGTCTCAGCAAAATGTATGTTGACATGGCACACTGAATATCTAGAAAATAAAAACATGGCACTTAATTTCAAAAAGGTTGCTGACCCCTGCTATACAGTATACAGAATATAAAAGTGGTTAAACCATTTAGAAGCACTTTTGCTTTATTTAGTTCTGAATGTAAAGTAATGAGAAACCAAAGTCACATTGCTTCAGGTAAATGGATGTGAGGCAAGCTAAATGAAGCCTGTTTAGGAATTGTGATGGTTGCAAAAAACATCTCTGTAAAAGCATTACACACACCTAATGTTGCAATCTCTTATCTGTGCCTCTATACTTAAATACCCAAAAGATGTCTCATTATATTTAACCTCAGCTGTTTCATACTGATATGATGTTATCTGATCCAAGAATCAGATCAGTTCAGTTCATCTCTTCAGGCTCATCTAAATCCGATCTGATGTTTGATTGTATTTATAGGATTGAATAGCCAAGGTTTTTAAACATGATATATGCAGTCCTCAGCTGTTTCCACCGAATCACTGCAACATCATGTATACCCTCAAAGTAGCCTACCAAATGTTTTTCTGTCTTTAAGAATATTATTCCACCAAATATTAACAGAGTAAACAAATTGACATGAAGCAGATGTATCTGTATCAATACCTTGCCCACAGTGATGCGTGGCAGGGCATTGTAATCTGTGTGTGTGTGTGTGTGTGTGTGTGTGTGTGTGTGTGTGTGTGTGTCTGTCTGTGAACATGATTCATTCATTTTCAAGTTATCTTATATATAACTCAATCACTCATGCGCATTACAATATGGTAGGCTATACCAATTCTGTCTGCTCTGTCTCAGAGGAGGGCTGTGAAGTGTGGACAGTTCAGAAACCTACCTACCAGTGACATCATCAGTAGGCAGGTTTGGTGATTTCAAACACGATTTTTTGTTATTTTTTAAATGTATGCAAAAACAATGGCTTCTATTATAGCATGCTACCTGTAAAGGAAGAGAAACGCTGAAGTTTCTATTAGCTTGTAATCGATGATGGCCATACTTACTTAAATTGTGCCATCTCATAATATCCATTAGCGAGGACCTATATGCACATATATCGTTGAAAATGGGTGAAGTGCTCCTTTAAAGGGATATTCCACTTTCAACAGGGAGCAGTGGAAGGGCCTCTCTCCACATACACACCCATTGTAACTTCAAACTTCATTTAAAAAAAAAATGGGTGTTTTTAATGAATCTATCATGGTTAAAATGAAGTTTGAATTTACAATGGGTGTGTGTGTGTGGGGAGAGGCCCTGGGCCTGGAGGGCCTGGTAACATTTACATCAAATATCTAAATATTCAATGAAGCTAATTAAAAACTGTTCAGGGTGTTCATAAAAGCCTGATTAGATGATAAAATTACCAACGTTTTTTTTTAAGTGAAATATCCCTTTAAGTGTCTTGCAAAAAAACTGTGTGGAAGAATAGGATAGTTATTTGTTGCAAGTTCATGACAGTGTGGTATCACTCACATTGTTTGTAGTTTTGTGTTGTACTGTGTTCTGTTCTGTTGCATTTCTTAATAGGGTTTGTTGCATTGTTACATTATATTACAACATTACATTGAGTTGTGATCTGTTGTGTTGCACTGGTGTCCTGCTTTAAAAATAGAGAGCAAGAACAACAAGAAACAAAGACAATTTAAACTAGACCAGGTCAACCTGGTTGTGCCAGACCCCGGTTCTGCCAACCCCCTGTCTGTCATCATCATTTATGACATCATGCCTTTTGTAGGCATGTCATCATCATGTCATCATCATATATACCCTTTATATAGAAAAGGGACAGACCGACATTTGCTTATGTAGGCCTACCCATTTCATGGGTCTGGCAAATATGAACCAGAAAGATGCAATTGGAAACTGCAAGTGTGGTTGCCGTGGCGCGAATTTCACAAATGAATTTCGTCTTACCATTTGAATTTTCCCCATAATAACTAATAGATTAATGGCCATATAAGGAGATCTCTGTGTCATCAATATTAAGCCCATATCTTGGAAAGCCCATATATGGACATACAGTGTCAGTCATGTGGTCTATGATGTCAGACATGATGCAGCCATCTCCATATTTGGGAAAAGTTACATTTTTTATTCAAGTCAATGGAGAAATCGAATTCATTAATACATTTATATAAATTAAACTATATAACGTATCTCTTACCAAAATTGCACAAATGCGTGTCCTGATGAAGCCGGCCGATTTGACATATGGCCCAAGTGTGTGCCACCAAAAAAAAGTTTACTTAGGATACGATGAAAGAAGGAAGATGGAATGAAGTCGGACAAGTACTACTATAATCTGGTTGCCTTGCAGGGGCAACCACACTAATGACCTAAATACTGTAGGCCTATATCATGAACTCTTTCTAGGGACATTTCCCCCATCAATTATAACAGCGGTATATTTGTAATTCCAAATATAGTATGTTGTTTCTTATTATTTAAATTAAAAAGAGGTCTGTGTTAGTACGCGGGCGCGCGCGTGTGTGTGTGTGCGCGCGCGCGCGCGCGCGTGTGTGTGTATGTGTGTGTGTGTGTGTGTGTGTGTGTGTGTGTGCATACGCATGTGTGTGTGTGCATGCATGCAGGGCAGGCATGTGTGTGTGTGTGTGTGTGTGTGTGTGTGTGTGTGTGTGTGTGTGTGTGCACGAGTGTGTCTATATGTTGGTGGCTTGATTGTTTGGGAGGTGATGCTTATGGCCTAACCAATGGGCCCAACCCAATGGTTAGACAGAAGAGTTCGGCCTATCCGCTCTGAGATCGCAACCCCCAAACAGACAAACAGACTTGGCAGTTTAGTGTCTTTGCTGCCGTTGGCTGAGCAGAGCACCCAGTCACATCTCTTCCATCTCAAATAGTGCATTCATTACGCCCATCCTCCTCTGTCTTACCGCAAGGCAATCCCATTATGATTAAAGATAAGGCAAAAAATTTAAACGTGCCTCATGTGAGATGGCATGGCACGCATCCTTCTAAAAAAAGTTTAAAGATAGCCAATGTGGAGTGAGTTAGTACACATTCTTTCTCTTTCACTTTATAAGAGAACTACTTTCTCAACTACTTGGAAGGACACTGAAGATGATTTCAACTTGATGCCACAGGGAGGAATGTCAGAGCAGGGAATAGACAAAGGGTAAGAGACAGTGTCAGAGACTGAGAAATATACCACAGGACTTACGGGTGATTTATACTGCGGTTGCACACAGGCAATAGCAGATCTAACATTGCAAAGCTCACAACGTCTCGTGCTGTGGCACGTTGTGAGCTTGTAGATCTGTTCTTTTCAGTGCAAGACACCGAAAATAGGCAGAGTGACAGAGAGATAGACAGATAGACAGACAAGTGGCCTGTGGTGTATTTGTCTGTTTACAGATCTGATATGTTCCAGTTTGGTTCATTCAGTCCCTAATCTCTGATGTTTGCTGACCCTGATTTCTCCACAGGAAATTAAAAGATCACTGTGAACTCACAACAGCTGGACAAAAAAAAGAAAAGAGGATAGAGATTCCCTGCCAGGAATGGAATTCATTTTATTTCCTTATGTGTTTTTTCATCCAAAGACTCACAAACCCAACGGCCAAGCAATCGTTCCACGTACCATTGCACCTTGAAAGGATCATTTTGGCTATGGACTGTGCTGAATGCTAAACATAACTGCCATGTGTATTTTATTGCACAAGCCACTTCACAGACGTTGGTTCTCCAGTTGGATCTTTTAGTGCTGAGAGACATGACTGCAAACATTTACATCAGAAAATACAGCTACATCTGTTTATCTCTCTCACTGACTGTCACCATATGACTTCACGTGTTTATAAGCGTTTACAAAACACCAGGCTCTTCAATAGCACACTTCCGTAAACAATCTCTCCATGCAGGTGTAGTCGCATGGCGACTGCAATCTCACACGCGTATGCAGCGCGAGTAACACGTGTGCATCAACAAGCAGATATGCACGCACATACGCAAAAACATACGTAAGCAGCACACTTTCATCGAAACCTCAGATTTGATGACTCACTGAGGAGGCCGATTCTAGGAACAACAGAAAAATGTGTCTGGTTTCACAGCCAGATTCAACATAAATATGGAGAGCCAACCTGCAGGGGCCCCTCAGAGTGATGTCCGACTTAAGCCATGTGTGCAACATTTGGCTCCAGGCCACTGGCTTGGGCAGACACCCTAGTTGGAGAACATGTGATGTGAGTACAGTGTCTTTTCTAATCACAGCCAAAGCAACCATTACTATTGGTCTTTTGTAGCAAGGCATCTGCTGGTGATGTGCGTGTGTGCCCAAATGATAGCCATGCGTTTTATTTGACTTGCAACACCTCATTATTTATTCCCCCCCCTTTTTAACCCTTAAGTGCAAACACGAGTTGGTCTGTGTGGTGGCACAGCTGTTCTGAACAACTCCACTTTTCTGCTGACTTGAATTCTTTCTTTACCTTTTCTCCTGTCTTTTGCACGCCTCACGTTCAACCTTTATCCCTGCTTCAGCTTTTTCTCCATGACTGTAGTGGATTTTCATCTACCTCTTGTGTCTCCATATCATCATCAATGTTTTGTTATTGTTGCAGCTTCACAGTGGCTGTCAGACTGATAGAATCTACAGGTGGCTTAGCTCTTTGTATCAATGCAAGGTGCAAATATGCTTGTGCAAATGTACAGTATTTCTGTACGACATATGTCTTTGCACATAAGGCCTGTGCACACATGTTTATATGTGTGTGCACGTGAATGTCTGTGTGAGTGTGTGTGTGTGCGTGCGTGCGTGCACACTATGTGTGGGTGTGGATGTGTTTGCGGATCCACATGTGCATACAGTATGTACGTACCGTCGCCTGTGCAAGGCCAGCCTCTATTATTTTACTGATAGAGGTTTCATTGTGTTCTCCCTTATCTGAATACATGGGCACAGGCGAGACAAAACAGGAGACACGGCAGCCTTCGGACGGTGCTTCCACGAACACAGCCTTGAAGCCAGCTGGAGTCAGTGGTTTGTCAAAGTAGGCGAGAAAACCTATGGATATGTGAAAAAGAAAAGCATGAGTCATGATTAAACCAGCCACATGGCCTATTTCACATTTCGCTGCAGTCTTTAAAGCCAAAGAAAGCCCTAATTTGCTACAACGTGCAAGATGTTTGCCATCAGTAGAAAGCCTATTAAGGAATTCATTCTCGGAGGGTGTGTTAGACAGGGCGGAGGAGAATGGCTCCTCAGTGGGAGTTCAGTTTTACGACTGGCTCTTACTAAGGAGAGCAGAGTTATAAAGAGACGCCGCAGAAAGACTGAAGTAGTATATTAGTGTGCATGTGTGTGTTTGTGAAAGTGGAGTAGGAGGCTGACACCAGTTTTTCATTCGTCTATTCAAGGGTGACATTAAGAGACAGTATTATACACTTGTGGAGTCAGTTTAATGTGGAGACAGATTGATGCTTGGCGTTTGGCTCTGTGTGTACTTGCGTGCCTATAGACAGGCAAATTTGTCTGCTATGCAATTTATACTCTAAGTGTGCGCATGCACGCACGCACGCACGCACGCACGCACGCACGCACACACACACACACACACGCACACACACACACACACACACACACACAATATACAGTATGTATATTTATATACATCATACTGTACACATATAATTATAATATAATATATATAATTATTTATATCTGATAAAAGGTTTTTCTTTTATGAAACGTACAGTTCTTTGGTTTTATTAACAATGACAGTTCTTTCCTTTCCAGTGAGTGAATAATGTTGGCTGACGGGGCTGCAGAGACCGTGGGGAGCAGCGAGCTTTGCAGGGGAGAGCGGTCTAGTCTCTAATTTGAAGCAGACACGGGGAGGTCCATTTCTCTTTGCACAGTTACAGTCCGGAAAAAACCTTTGTTGAGTACTGTAACTTCACATGTTGAGAGCAAGTATTCCAGGAATACATTTCTTGAAACAAATTAATTATTATTAGTTGCAGATAATGTAGGAATTGAACGGCTTGCTCTACTGCTGTTTTCATTGTGTCTACGAATGAAATCGTCATCTAAATGCTAAAATGTGAATGTTCATAACATAGTCTGCTCATTGCCGAAAACATGTTGATATCAGTATAAACTTACCTTTAATTTAGCTTTAAAATTATGTTAGCATTGGATTTCACATATGTGAAAATGCACAGCGCCACACAGTATAGGAAAACATAGCAATTATACAAAATGTTCACTTCAAATGTGGGGTTCCTTTCCCTTTCCCAACAGTACTGAGTGCATAACGAGAGGAGTTCTGCAGTCAGACATTATGATGAGCTGATCTCAGGGTTAAGGGTTCTCATATGTCTATACCTGGAATGAATTTATATATAGAATGAAACCTTAGTCTATATATCGTAACAGACATCCTACTCCCAAACCCAGACCTTCCCCCTGCTAACATAAATGTAGACATTTACCCAGAGAGTGTGTGTGTGTGTGTGCGTGTGTGTGCGTGTGTGTGTGTGTGTGTGTGTGTGTGTGTGTGTGTGTGTGTGTGCACTGCAGGGGTGTCGCACCAAATTCTGGGCCCCGGGTACAAGGATTCACTGTGGGGCCCCTGTGCTTTAACTATTGAAAAATAGCACATATACAAGCTCACAGCGCGGCACTGAGTGCCGCGCTGCGAGCACTCAGCTGCGGGGCCACGGACCCGCATCTCAAAATATTTCGTTCTAGGGACCCCCCAGAAGCTAAATTTGAGTTACAAATGTTCGCTTAAAAAATACATATACTCAAAGATTTGCACATATTTTCACGACTTTTCAAAAATAGCAGATCTCGCAGCGCGGCACTCGTGCCGCGCTGTTAGCTTGTATATCTGCTATTTTTCAATAGCTAAAGTATAAAATAATTAAGGCCCCTTTCACCACCTTGGGCCCTAGTAACTCAGTCCCACTTTCCTACCCCTTGTGACGCCCCTGTGTATGTGTGTGTGTGTGTGTGTGCGTGTGTGTGTGCATGCACGCAATAACATATTGCACAGTGTAGAGTAGATGGTTGCTTTACCCTAGAACAGCCTATATGTGCAGTTTGTGTGCAGATCTGAGATCTGCAACAGTCTCCCACAGAGAACACATATGTTCTCTGTATGTCTGACAAGCCTCCACAATGACACAAAACAAAGAGACACTTCACACCAAAGACAGACACTGAGAATCCTTTACATTTTATTTTCCATGTGTACACAAATGCAGACACACAATACAAGTTCTGCACACAAGCACAATCATCCATGAATGAACACTGATAAAGACGCAAAACTTGTAGACACATTCAGGTGCACGTGCAGTAAACCTCAACTACACAAGCATACACTGATGCACACCACATGTGCAGGGTATCTGGGCGGTGAAATCCAAAGAAACATGCTGACTGCTTTTGTTGCAAACGTTTAATCTTCATCAGAGACAAACCTCTGTGGGACCCACATAGTCCCTGCACACACTTCTTCTGTCAGCACTGCTTTCCCTGTGTGTGCATTGGCTGAAGCACATAAAACTCCTTCTGAACGCACACCCACTCTCCCTGAACGTCATGAACATAACTCAAAACACAAATGTCGCTGCATGGGAAGAATGATGCACAACGATAAAGTTACATTTATTTACGGAACAGGCTAACGCAAATGTTGTGTGGCTAAACAACAGCAGTCACACCCTAACGCTGGCAATGTTATGGCCATGCTCTCCCCATCCAAGCATGACCACATGTGTGCTTGTGTGTGTAGGTGGTAATGTACGGAGATTATGTGCGGAATGCAACAAACCCATAGCATCCATCATACAGCCACGAGAGCAGCTGCTCATGGGACAATGTAGGTCAGTCTTGGGCCAGTTAGGCCCTAATAAGTGCACAAAGGGCTCTGACCAGCACTTCCCAACTCACCACTGCCCAACACAGATGACAAGAATGCTCTGATAATGTATCTATTTCACTAATTAATAACAAGAAAATATGTAAAAAGAATATATATCAGGGGTTGTCAAACCTTTTGTGCCCAAGGCAAACCAGTGGGCAAGTCAAAACCACCTGTTTTCATTGCAAAAAATGCTCACAAATTCAATTAATGGCATCGTGACCATTTTTGAAAGTTTATGAATAAAAAATAAACTGTGAATACAATGTAAAATGTTCACCTATGACACACAGAAAATAATTTGTATTGGGACATGAGAGTGCCTAAAAAGTCCTAAAGAAGTCCTAAAAAGAAGAAATAAATTATAATTAAAAAAAAGGCATTCCTGGACTTGTGTCACGGCACGGGCCTACATTAAGATGCCAGCATCTGCGTTGGGCTGGTTTTGCTTTAGGCATGTAAACTGCACATCCTTCCTTCCATTTATGCCTTTTCTAAGAACACCTCATTTTGGCCTCTTCAAAGCCCAGAAGGCTGCAGATCTGCAGACCTTCTACTCCCTGCTGCTCTCCATGTTTCTCTGAGGTCCAGCTCCGGTTAAGAAGCATGTTGTCTCAGCTTTGTTTCTTTACTCTCTGCTGTCCCGGGAAGCCCCCGGTGGGTCATCTGCCGTGTGTGGTATGAGGTCTGATGCCTTTCAAACAAACGCACGCACACCACACACGCACGCACGCATACATCCACGCACACACGCACAGGAAAGGTCGGTAGGCTACTAGGGAAATCTGGGCACCATCTTTTTTGGGAAGACTGGGCACTAGAGAAGAGTGGGCATCAGGAAGACCATGGGCACTGGGAAAACCGAGCACTAGGAAGAGCGGGCACTAGGTGCACTGTTGCGCTGCCTGTGAGACTGCATTCCCGTGCTGTCACATGCTCAGTAGTGTGCTTTTTGGTGCCCACCTTTCCTGTTATTAGCCCTGGTGCATCAACTTTAGCTGAGTCAATGATGACATCCTGCTAGTAGTCTACTCTAGAGCTTCGTAACCACATTCCACTTTTACAAGGCTGTTCTCACGGGTGCACAAATCAAACACTAATGTATGAAAATATTAATTCAAGTATGATTCTTCAAGAAATGGTAAATGGTGCACAATTGTGCACCATTTACAAGGATGGTGCATCACCATTTACAATGATTGTGCATTATATTCACCCATTCACACACACATTCATACACCAAAGGCGGAGGAAACCATGCAAGGCACCAACCTGCTCATCGGGATCAAATAGGGCTCAAGGACACTTTGACACTAACTCTGGGGGAGCCCGGGATCGCACTGGGAACCTTCCGCCCCAAGAGATACAAGTACCAGCTTTCAAGGAGAGCTGCTAGATATACACTGACCTATCTTGTTGAAGAAAAAACAAAAAACACAAACACACAACCGCACAACCGCACGCACGCACGCACGCACGCACACACACACACACACACACACACACACACACACACACACACACACACACACACACACACACACACACACACACACACACACACACACAGCTTTATCAGCTGTAAAACCGGATGTGTTTGAGCACACATTATTAAGGGGAAGTAGCAAGTATAGGGCTAGGCCTACTTTATAATGGCTTATGCAGAGCCATGTTGAACTCATGCATAATTAATTGCTGCGGTTCTTAATGAGACATGATGAACAAATAAAAGGTAAGCCAGGCAAACAAAGACCCAAACATGCTTGCACATGACAGTGAGGCTAAACATTCTGTGTATGTACTGAAAAGGGAAAAAAGCATGAAAGTGAGGCACTGGGGCTGCACAATAATGGCAAATAATCAAAACTGTGATTTTATTCACAGAAGAAAAGACACACTCACACACACACACACACACACACACACACACACACACACAGACACACACACACACACACACACACACACACACACACACACACACACACAAAGATGTGCATAGTGTAAATCTTGAACATACACAAGTATAGAAAATATACCTGCAACGTGAGCATAAACATGTTTTCATGTACACAGCATGTGGTTGCACGTCAGAGACTTTAACCAATCACGATATGCAGTTCTGCTAGATAACAAACACTAGGTAACAACATCCTGAACAAACACATTCTGTACTCCCTTGAGCTAAAATGTGTGGTGTGGATTCCTTCATGTGCGTGTCCATCTCTCACATGGGGACTTATAGGTGTGTCCCAGAAACCTGCGGTCATCATAATATTATCCACTCCAGCTGCAGCCAAGTTGCTCCACATGCAGCCGCTCAGAGAGATATAGGGAGAGTAATCAAATGACAGATCAAGCACTAGGCCAAAACTGAAGCATGAGAGCATGACTTCTGTTGAACGGAGACTATCACCCATGGTGTCGATGTACATTTCAGTTAGACAATCCACAGTGACAGACAATTCTGTCTCTTCTAGCCTTCCTTCCTTTGGTGTTCCTGCAATCATTTAGAAGTACAGTAATATGAGTGGCCTGTTCCTTTAAGATATTTTGCATGAATCTGTAATCTGTCAATCTAGATTGATTGATGGAATACTTGTTTGCAAATAGTACAGTGGTACGAACGATTATACAATTATGCAAAACTCCCTAAGGGCCTGTGTATTCAATTTAATATGATTCTTGTGGCATAATTAGAACCTATGTTTGCAATGTATGACGTCATTTTCATAAAATACAAAGAGGAATCTTACAGGACGTCTTTGAAACCTGTATGGGTTTGTGTGGGTGTGTTTGGATGTCTTGTGATTCTCTGGAGGCTAGGCCTTGTGAGCTCCTCTGCCCAGCTGCTAGTCATGTTGACTTTAGCCGTGTTCACATCTGCTTTTCTATTTGTGTCTCTGGACCGGTCACTCTGGATGAGAGGTGCAAGGATACAGAACAACCAGGGATATTGGTGAACTGGCCCAGTGACCTTCATACTGCATATTCATCATCACTATACCACCCACCAACCACTGATTCACATCTACTCTCTTCCCTCACTATTTAGATACAGACACACACACACATTGGCAGTTATCTCATTAACTTACACAGGTATATTAGTTAAGTACTGCCCAATGCCTTGCTTTTGATCCTCATAAGTTCAGTTGTAAGTTCAATTAAAGACCAATTTGAGCATGTATTTATGGTGTTGTGGTACCCTCTTCTGGACAAAAACAGAACGACAATGACCAATAGTGGTGGTGAAGATGAAAATCTTATGAATGACATTATGGAGTGTAGGGCCCAGTTTTAGTTGTTTACTTAACCAAAGTTAATGTGTTTGCACATTTTAGGGGTTTATTAATACACTACAATGAAATAACTATTAACTACTTCAGATGTAAACACTGAAATACTCATTATTGCGACCGAAGGTCGCAGTTTACCATGAGAAACATCACAGCTTGTTCGTGTGTAGACATGTACACAGCGGCAAACCCATAGACCGGGTTTGCCGCTCTTACATGTCACTGTGATGTCAGGGGAACCACTCTACCAGAATGGGTTTGCCGCTCTGACATCACGCTCTGGCTTCACTGTGATGTCACACTAACAGAATCCCTTTTATGCCCATATATGGAGTTCCCTGATGTCATCAATATTAATGATGCCCTGTTAGAGAGATCCCTGTGATGCCAGGGGGAACAAATCCCTTTTATGGCCATATATGGAGATCCCTGTGATGCCAGGGGTACAAATCCCTTTTATGCCCATATATGGAGATCTCTTATGTCCACAAAAACTGATGTCCACCTCACTGTGGCACGACCCCCCCCTTTTATGCCCATATATGGAGATCCCTGAAGTCCACAACCCTGATGTCCTCATCACTGTGGCGCGACCTCGCCCGAGGTCGCTTGTCGCCCTGAGGCGTCTTACTAGTTTATTTAGGCTATAGCCTACAGACAGTATGCTAGGCTACTTAATTCCAAGTAGGTCATGTTAATTGTCTCTCTCAGGCTTCTGCAGACTTAAGGGACTTAGGCCTACTGTCATAGGAATATCACAACTGTTTATCACTCTAGCATTTTATTGTTACCCTTTTCTCTAAATGACACATATAGGCAACCCTCACAGAAAGATGTATTAATGGAGAGGAACTACATTTTTATGAAGGGGGAACTTAAGCCCATAATAGAAAGCACAGAAGGAAGTGACATTTGAGGAGTTCCGCTCCATTATTACATACACATATTATTGGTGAAATGAGTTATATCTCATGCCCACTCAAGTTTGTCTGTATAGGGGTCAAAACCAAGAACCTCTACTTATGCCAACAATAATGTAGAACCAGGACCTAATGTATACTCTGTGGTAGTATGTGGAATGTATTTGATGATTCTTTGTTAGCTTAAAAATCAGTTGCAATACCTGGAATGCACCCTGATGTATCGCTACACAGTAAAGTCCTCAGTGTTACCATAATTCATCTATTTGTAACTCCAGGTAAAAAGAAATGAGACCTTTATTGTGTATGTAATCAAGATAGACCTCTGGAAGCAGCATTAGGCCATCCACTAGCTTTTAACCTCCTTTCACTAGTCTGGACTGGTGTCTTAGTGCAATGGGCTGCATCCATCCTTATGGGGGTTGTGTAATGGACCCACTGCTGTGTGCTGTGGGACACCAGGACACGAGACAGCAGTTTGAACCTAGCAAGATGTGGCAATGCAGCAGTTCAAATTGATCATTCAGTGATGAGCAGGGGTCAAATATTCGAATATCAAAGTCACTATTCGACGTTGTTCACCGGAGTCGAATATTCGCTTATTTTTATTGTTTTCTCTTTAAAAAATAGATAGTTTATAAAGCTTGGCTAGATAGGAAGTCATAAGACTGAGTTGTCAATGACCCTGGTGGATGCATTTGTTAATGCTCTATACCAGGGGACCCCCACCCTAACAAGCACTCGGTTCCGCAGATAAATATTGTGAAAATAGCAGATCTACATGCTCACAACGCCTCGCAAGATCGGCTATTTTCACAATGTTCGCCTCTTGCTTACTTAATATTTGCCAGTTTAGCCAGTCCTGTCGAATATTCGAATACTTTGAGGTCGAATAATTCGAATACTAAAAATCACTATTCGTGAATGCCCCAATATACAGTATGTCCGTACACTGACAAATGTGTCTGTGGCAAAAACATGGCCTTGTCCAATGTCCATGGCAAATTTTAGATTTTCTGTTTTACACACCATTGTTATTTTGATCATAATACCCAATTACTAAATGTCAAGTCTCCAGGTTTTCTTCAGAATATGGATGACACAGACTTACGACAGGACACTATGGCACATCCACTAGTACAAGTGGTTCTCAAACGTTACATTTGTGAGGACTACCATGACTGAGTGTACAAATGGATCAAAATGAACCTTTACAGGGTATAGACCAGGGTTCCCCAATAGGCGGCCCGCGGTGGGCTACTGTCTGGCCCCCACCAACCCCAGTAATAATGGTGTTATAAGAGCAGCAACAACACTAGTATATCGTCGTTGTTGGGTACGTTCTTTCACAAAATAAAGCCCTGCTTCATCATACGAGGCCGTCACACAAAAGTAGTGAAAACAGCAGATCTACAAGCACACGCCTCACGCGTTGTGCGCTTGTAGATCGGCTGTTTTCACTAGTTTAAATCGTTTTTAAAATGCAAAACGAACGGTTTTGGACATACAAGATTTTCACCCGACAACGACGATATCTGAACTATCGCTGGAGTAGCGGGAACACCACCGTCGCCCCCTGCAATGTTGTGGCCCTCGGCTTGGTACCCTAGACATAATTTGGCCATTGGGGAAAACTAATTGGGGAACCCTGGTATAGACCCTTACAGGTCTGTAACAGGTTTGTCCTCCTCCTTTGTCATCTTAATTTTGACAAAAATGTCCACAAGCCAACATGGCGATGACCCCTAGTTGGCCCTAAAATGGCTCCATAGCCTGGTGATGAAATGTGCACATGAACTATCTGATTAGTATAACAAATAACCTGTGTTCCAATGGATCCAATGTAATTACTAGTAACATACCTTTCATGAATTAAACAGCATAACAAATAAAATCCAGACAATCCAACAGTTAGAACATTCGTTGTGTTGTGAGCTTATAGATTGGCTATTTTTGTGACACAGTAGTATCACTAAGTAGGGCATTCATTTACAAAGGAAACAAAATGTTTAAATATAGAGATCAGGTTTCTGCCTGGCAGCAACATTAGGCATGTAGTGATAGCCTGGGGCCAGCCTATATACTAATGCAGCTAACTAGTAACTGCAGTGGATGAGGTCTAGCTGCAGCTAGGATAGTGTAGTGAAGCTATATTTATAAAGAACATGTAGACATAGTTATGTCTTGTACACAAACATAACATCTCTATGGTCAGTTTCTGCTTGTCACTACTCACACTACTCATTCTGTTAAGATTTAAACATTTAAGTGAACATTATCTGAACGTTCTGTCAATGTAACTGATCAGCATGTCAATATTTATGTTCCACAGCAGGAATGAAAAGAAAAATATTTTTATTGTAAGCAGCAATTAAATCAATGTTTTTTACATCACTGGTTCATCACTACATATGGCTCTTCAATGAACATATTCAAGTGAACCAAGAAATGTTTTTTAAAAAAAGAAAAAGAAATTATTTACAGTATTGGTTTGATTGTTACCAAAAATGTTGTTATACCATTATAAATTAACCAGAGTTTTTCATCACCTGCACAAATGAAATTCAAAGAACATAAAATAGGAAATGTAATTATCGGAAAAATAAATGAATGAAAAGACTAAAGAAAATCACTGAATAAGGTACAAACATTTGAACGTTCCTTGTCGTCTTGTCCAGGCAAGTTTTACTGCCCACTTCTTCAAATACAAACTACACACCAAGAGAATAAAAACAGTCTGAAATTCACAAAAGCACTTGAGCAATTTACATGCAGCAGACACGTTGCACTTCAATATAATTGTGACAGGCAAACACATTAGGTGTGGTGGGGGCTTTCAAAAGCATTCAGACAGAAACCCATAGAAGGCTGGGTGAGAGGTCAGTGGCCATGACTTCTAACTGAAACAGATCTGGCATTTGCAAGCAGACAGCTGAGGTGTAAAAACATGGTTCTTTTATTTATCACTTCTCAACATGGGGACAGAGGACCACCAGGTGTCCTTGAAGGGGTTTGAGGGGGTCCCCAGCTAAATTATTGCTAGTTATTAACCAAATGAACTGTAACTGTACACTCATACCATTCATTTCCAATGGCTATTGTCTACAGTTAGTACACTGAGCGACTTGGGAGTGATGAAACGCCTGGCTACAAGGCCGCTGCGACTGCATGTGAAATAAATCAATATTGAACTGTATGGTCTGTATTTTTGGATGTACTAAATACATTGATCGCTTCCCACACAAGCTCCTCAGCACTCCACTTACTCAAAATCAAGTAATCCATGCCCTTGTCGCTTTTGTTGAAGAGCTTTTCAGGCTTTGGCAACTGAGACCTGGTGACATACGATCAAATCGCTTTTGGTGTGGGTGCGCGGTAAGGGTCCATTTGGTTCTATCAGTACACTTTCAGAGTTAAATTAACACTGAGAATTTGACAGTGTTGAATTGATTGGGGTTCCAGAATTCGAATTGTATCAAATGGGGGTCCATGGCCCAATTCATATTAAACTGGGGTCCCTTGAGAAGCCTCATCTAAATGATCTATATACCAAGTAAATGAGTACTCAAACAAAACAAAAAAACTGAAATGGAAATGATGCATCCAAAACCTATAGAACCATGGTGAGAAAAAATAATCAAGTCTCTGATGTGGCAGCTTGAGATAAACAAAAAACACATTTTCAGTCAGAGGCCTCAGTACCGTCGGCCAAAGGCCCCCCCCTGAAGTCCACTGCCCTGCATCATCTGGTTCTGTCTGTTCAAAGCTCCAGAAAGAGACTGGGATGTTCCCGTGTTCATGTACGTTCCACGGCTGAAGACAGAGGGGAAAACAAAAATGGACACCATTATTCTCACTTCAGTTTGAAGGACACCAGTATAATCTTTGAGGAACATGACTCAATAAATCTGTCAAGATGACATAATGGAAATTATTAAATGATGGAATACGTGTAAGACCGTCATCTTGCATGAGGTGGAAGACAACCGTCTGTAGTTAATCGGTGACAACAAGCTAATTAGATTCTCCACGCCGCCACCACCACACTCTCTCTGACTCCCAAGACATAAGCCTCTAATCACCTTGCCATTCCTCCTCGAGTCATGTGGCTCTGGCCTGGGATAGCACCATCTCTACCTAGAAAAGATGAACAAGTCAGCAATCGGAGTACTGTACGACCATTCAGAGCAAGGAACGTTTTCAGATCATCTTAAACAATCAATACAATAATGTGGATATGGAATTAGAAATGCTATATCAGCTAGTAACAAAAACATATTCCTACTTTGCCACGATCTGTCTCCGTCCATCTTCCGCCCAGAGTCCCAGTCACGGCCTCCGTCTCTACAAGATGAAAAATATTTGAGATATTTGATGATAGCACCAACTTCACCTAAATGCTTGAAATGTTGTCAAATGACAAACATTCCTTTTTTTCACTTGAAGATAAGGCATTTATGTCATGCAGTAATTGTCAAAGGTTTTACCAAACCCGTGTGCAGTACTAGTAGACACTGTTCATTTTGTTGACTAAAACTATGACGAGAAATGTTCGACTACCTTTTTTTCACTGACGAAAACTAAATTATGACTAAATATATTAACAATTTCGTAAAATAATAACAAGACGAGCAGTCCGGGCACCTGACTCCCGATCCCAACGGCCTTTCACTCCCCTTCTCACTCTCCCCATTTACTGTTAGTCTATGGTAATCTATTAAAAAAAAGGCAAAAGCTCTAAAGAATCTTAATAAAAAAAATAAAAAAGAACTAGACGAAAATGTTAGGGAAATTTTGGGGCGGAGAAGAGATCCAGTAGAACCAACGCCAGGGCTCCACTGCAATTCGAGCGTCGTGCTGGCGCGAACCGGGGCAAAATTTGAGGTTGGACGCCGTCACCGAACGCAGCGCAACGTCAGCAATGGAGCACTCTTCATTGATTAAGAAGGGATCATTCCCTTACGCCCGATGGATGCAGTGGAGCCCTGGCGTAAGACAAGTCATTTTATGCTTGAGTGCGAGGCACTCAGAAAATAGCAGATCTACAAGTTCACGCTGTGAGCTAGTAGATCAGCTATTTTCGGCAAGCAGCAAAGTATAAACCAGGCATTACGACGCCATCATGGCCCAGGTAAATACATTTTTGTCGACCAAATCAACTGTAGATTTAGTCAACTAAAACTAGACAACAGATGCAATGTGTGTTTGTGACGACTGACACATCAACTGCAGCCACCTGCTAAAACTAACCTTGAGTTCCGCTTGTCATAGCCAGTCGTGTTCCAGGAATCCCTGCTGTGTCTGTCTGACCTGTCTGAGAAGTGCTACGGGAGGAAGAAAAGGGTCAAAATAAATCATGGCAAGGACAGAACAATGAGAATGGCTGGCTCCTAATTTTGAGTTTTTACTTATCAAGACAGGAGACCCTTTGGGGTTACTGTCGCCATGTCCAGTATAGCAACATAATTATTTTGTAATTTTGAATAAATATTAGGTTTTCTAAAAGCCTAGGTCAGGATTTGGAAGGCGTTTTTAGATTCAGCCCCCGGCCTAAACGGTTTCAGTGTTTTATGGGATTGTTCAATGTTTGTGTTTATCGATGACTTTGTAACAGAAAATAGTTTTTATGTTTTCTAACCTGGCCATCTCTGTCTCCACTCAGGGTACGTGAGGTGTCCCGTCTGTCCAATGCCCCATCGTCTTGGTAACGGCCACGGTGGTCAATGTCTTGGTAGCGATTGAACCGATCATCCACGCCTACACGCTTCTCTGGCCACTCATCTTTCCTGCACAGCAACAACCACACAAGTTAGAAATAAGAACATCCACTACAAAGCTGGATCATACACGTTAGGCTAAAGCTCAACACTTCAAATCATCATTTGACTGACAACTTCACAAATAATAGTCCCGTAGCTTCAACTAGGCTGATGGTTCTTTACCTGCCGTCCATGTCGTAAGGCCTCTTCACACCGCGGCGGTCCTGTTCAAAGCGCAGCTGTTCCTGCTGCCGACGCAACTCATCTCTCTCCCGGTGGATCCTCTCCTGCTCACGGCGTCGTTCAAACTCTATTCTCAACCTCTCGCGCTCCAGGAACTCACGCTCCATGCGGTCGGCGTCAAGGCGTTGCTTCTCCACCTACGGATGAACATGTCCACATTTCAATGAATTAAAAGTGGTCAACAAACAGGATTAAATGTAGGTTTTATGTTTCAGCAACAGGATCCAAAGAGACAGGGATATACTGTAGGTCTAGGGTGTGCAAAACGCACCAGACTATGAAGCTCATTCAGTCCTGTTATTTTCACGTAATGAAAAGCAATGGCTTTAGAGAATATATATTAAAACCTAGCTCACCTCAAGCCACTTCCTCTTCCTTATCAAACGTTCACGCTCCTCTCTCTCCCGGAACAGACGGATGCGCTCACGTTCAGTACGGCCATCGCGATTTCCTTCCCGACTATTGCTTCTGGCGCGATTGTCTCGGTCTCTGGGAGGAACAATACAGTATATAACAAAAAAATTAAATGCCAAAAAATAAAAGATACGTTTGTAATGCAGTTCATTTAACAGATGCTACACACACCCAGAGTGTCGACGTCTCTCCACCTCCCTGATCTCTCTCTCTCGCTGCCTTTGCCTTTCTCTCTCCCTCTGTTCCTTGATCTGGTCAAATGACAGGATGTCTTTCTTCTCCTTGCTGGGTGACTTGCGATCGCGACTCTTAGTGCTCTAGGTGAGGAGAGGAAGAGGACAGAGGGTTAGGTAGCATGGGGAATGAGAATCAGTTTAAATCAAAGTTATTTTGCCAATCATTGACTAAAAACGTGTATGTATTGTTGATATTTTTTTCTTGACCTGAACAGTGATGAAAAGGCTTATAGCATTATGGAATTATTAAGTATTATGGGGAAATCGGCGTGTCTACACAGATTGTGTGCTATTGTATTATCTCTGAGTTTAAACTTACTCGCTCCTTGCTTTTTGTCTTCACACTGATAACGGGCTCTCCCTTGGACTTGTCCATCACCACAGTCCTCTCATTACGCCCTAGAACAACCACAGGTCATATTCAGGAAGATGCTCATCACAGTTAGACTGCTGATACAGTTAGTATCCATTCATTGACTCACCTTTGCCGTCTTTTCCTTCACCCTCAGATTTGACATCAGACCTGGAAGAGGTAACGCCACATTAGATTTATAAGGATGGTTTGCGCCTCATGTATCCTCTGTCATTCTGTCCAATCAACTTGAGTTGGTCAGCATGTCACATCACCATTTCGTAGACAACTAACAGCTCTAGTTAATGATGCTGCTGCTGCTACAGTTGCTTCTACACATGAATAATACAGACAATATTTCAAAATTGTTTAGTTTTTAAGTCTTAATGCAGCTATAAATACAAAATATGACAATTTAAAATGATGCCTTTAGACGACCTTACTTTGAGTCTGTGGATTGTCTCCTGTCACTGCCAGGTTTCTTAGTGTCATTCTTGTCTGCTGGCTTCTTTCCAGCAGGCTCATTTTTGGCCTGCAAAATTCAAGGAATGGAGAAATTATCATTAATATATAATGATCTTATATCTCTGCAATACCTCGCTTTCACCATGCTTAAAACAGTGAAAATGGAAAAATATATCATTAATGTTGCAGGGCACTTCCTACCCCCGGGCACCAAACTCAACTCCCCGCTACGACTAATCAGTCCTTCACCTCATTCATAGAAATCACTCAAACTGACTTATTCCCTTGGTTGCAACCACAAAGTCCTCAACCTGTTCCCTGGACCCCCTCCCAACCCTCTTCAAGGCCTGTCTCCACACTCCTCTGTCTCCTCTGGTCACATCCCTAAAGCTTGCTGCAGTCACAACCACACACAAAAGAAATAGTGATGTTGTCGTTCGTGAGGGAGACTAATCCTGACTCCTCTACTTACAAAAGCGGCCTCAAACTCATTTTTCATTAAAGAAATCCTGGAACGTGTCTTTGCAAACCAAGCCAGTGCCTACCTTTAAACTAATGACAGCTCAGTAAAGAACAATTCACTTCCATCAAACCTAGCAGAAGTGAATAAGTCTCCATTCGCTGAATCCGACCACATGACGGAACAAAAAAATAATAATAAAAAATGCAAAAGTCTACAACACCAACCCGATCCACAGAGATCATCCTGCCATGCAGCTCCGTCCTATGAAGATGACTGATACACTTGGTGGCCTCCTCGGTGGAGGACATGGTGACAAAGCCGAAGCAGCGGGACCCAGGGCTTTTGGCATTGGTCACCACCTTGGCTCCAACAACCTGAATGGAGTGGGAGAGGAAAAGCCAAAGAGAGTAGGGAGTAGTAAACAAGGTGAGGAACAAAAGTGAGAACTATGAAGACAACTTTCTGCGTGGCTGTAATGAACAACCATGTCTCCATTATGGACAAATAATGGAACAGATAAAAATGTGTTACATCTAGTATCTGGGCACGTAAGCTCACATTGTACACTGTTGCTGTAAAACGTAATACAATTGCATGCAATATAACAGTACAGTTTACAGACATATTAAAATTAAATCATTACCAATGCTGGTAATGGACTAACCTTGCCATACTTGCTGAAGAGGGTCTTCAAATCAGTCGCTCTGGTGGTGGTGGACAGACCACTGACCCACAGATTCCTGCTACTGCTAGCTGCATCACTGCCTCCAGAGGCTACACACACACACACACACACACACACACACACACACACACACACACACACACACACACACACACACACACACACACACACACACACACACACACACACACACACACACACACACACACACACACACACACACACACACACACACACACACACACACACACTTCAATAATGTATTTATGTTCACAAAAGAGATACAATACAAGGACACAAATATTACAAGGTGCTGTAAATAATGTCCTGGATACAGCAAATCCAGGACAAATAGCCAATAACCACACACCATTCAAGGGAACAAGTAACAACGCCTTCGCCATATTTGGCGACTACCGATAGAAGAGATCGCACAGAACTTTGCAAGCTGTTTAGCTGTTTTTTTGGCAACCCAAGTTGTTGGAAGCCTCTTACAACCAACCTATGTACATGTCCAAGGCTGCCAAAGATGAACACAAATAGATTGCACGTATAGCCTAGCTCTGTGATGGTTCATAGGAGCGGCTGTTATTTAATGACTTTGGTCATAAAGGCATGTGTGTGCGCACACACAGTGAGAAATAGTCTACCAAGCTGTTGGGAATAAAAAGGATAAGTCCACCATCCCCTACACTTACCTTTTTCTTCTTTTGAGTCGTCCTTGCCATCCTTCTCCTCAGAGCTAGAGAGAAACAAAAAACAAACAAATAAGTATGCAGCATTGAGGACAGCTCGGCTCTCTTCTCATCCAGGGACGTATACTTACCACGGCTTTTATAGTTCAAAACTAGGGCTGTCACAATTATTATCTTAATCGTCTAATCACAATTATTTGACATAATCGAGATTACTTTTCATAATTGCCATAATCGTTTCCATGTTGAAAAATGTTCATATATATTTTTTAAAGTAAAAAATAGTGGAAATGGCAGATCTACAAGCGATGTGACGCGTTGTGAGCTTGTAAATCGGCCATTTCCGCTATCAATATTATTTTTTAAGTATAAAGTTGTCCAATATTTCTTTGTATATTTGTGTCATATCTACCATGTACAACTTAAAAGCATAAAAGCCTAACAGAAATGTAATTGTCAATGATAAAAACATAATTAAATCGTTAATCGCAATTATTGGAGTGCAAATTAATAGTCATGTAAAATGTCATAATCGTGACAGCCCTAATCAAAAACTTTTTTTATGGCTTTTAGAGTACAAAGTGACAGAGCGATAAATCCATCATGTATCTTTGTAGAGTAATTTAACAGTGAATGGATGGACCTAAGCCCAAAGAGTATTCCATTGCATTACTCATTAAAGGGTGATATAGGGGGTTAGGGGGTGCGTAAACAATGACAAACTTTTCAGACAAAAGCACAGACCTTTTTTTGCCTCCAAAAGAGCAACCAAATTTTGCTAGTGCAAGGGAGCCAATGCAACAGATAACCATTTTGGTTTCTAGTAGACAGAAAACAACAAACCTCTTTTTCTGATCATCACCCTCAACAGAAGAGGACTCTTTCGCAGCCGAGGATGTATCTGCATCAGCTATGTCTTCTGTCTTCTTCTCTTCTTCCTCTGCCTTCTTAGAGTCATTTTCTGATTCGACCGTTTCGCCCGCGGGGCCCTGTTCGCTTACACTAACGGCTTGAATGCTCTCGCTTTCAACTGTCTCTTCTGGGACGTTTTGCGTGTCCCCAGACTCTTTCGTATCAGACTCCAGAGCGTCCTTATCAACCGCAATATCAGTGGCGGCATCGCCATCGCCTTTGTTGCCAATGTCACTCACAGTGTCTTCCCCTCCATCGGTGGTGGCAGCTTGATCTTCAACAGCCGTCTCCTGGATCTGCTGGCGATCTTCGTAAAGCGGCTCAGATATACAAGACCCGGCTACTTTGTCATTTTCTACGGATTTAACAGGAATAGAATGGCACAGTTTAATCACTTCTGAAACACAGCAATGGTTAACGAGGAACTTGGCAAGCCTGGATTAGGGAGGTCACAGACCCCTGGCCTGTGCTCTTAGCGCTAGCATCATAGGGATTGGGGCACATCCTAACGGGAGACTGGAAATGGAACCCAAAGGCTGAGATGGGGGTGGGGGCAAACAACCATGGGGATTAAGACATCCACTCACGTTTAAACACTCGACTCGACATTTCACCTGAAGAGAGTTTAGACAGACTGAAGAGTTCAGTCCAGAAGAGACCCACAAGATCAGCAGTGGAGGCGGCACATTGATGTAGTCTTGTCTTCTTTCAATCTTACTTGATTAGTGTCCACTCATGTTGAGAACATGAAAGTTTGATATCAAGTCCATCGTATCAAGTCCATAAGTTTCATTTCCAGTGTATTCAAAATTCAGTCTTTAAAAACGCTATTGTTCTTTGATGAGGCTTGACAGTTGTTCTTCATCTTGGTCTTCGTGGGGCAACCTGGAAACACTGCAATCACCTTCAACAACTAAAAACCTCCCTGACCTTGACAATTGATTGCTGCCCATGTGCATCAAATTGTTCACCACCATTTGATTATAGCAAATTATCTTTTTCAATAAAACATTTCTTACGTGTGGTTAACCAACTTTCAACACATGGCCAGCAATTCCCTTTGGGTTTCCAGTCTCCCTTCCTGGTTGAATTTATACTCAAGGATTGCATTTCAAGCACACCACTGTAAAAAGATAGGTCCAACCCGTTTTCAGTAGTACCTGTTTCTTCTTTGTCCTCGACATCTGGATCATTTTCTTGTACCTAAAACAAAAATAAAATGTTGTCATGTTATGGCTATGTTATGATTGCCAAGAGTTGTTCCGATACCTAGTACCACTATCGTAAAAGCTGTCGATACTCCCTAAAAGGCAGCTTTTTTCTTCCATGCAACAAAATTATGGAATACACACTCTCGGGAAATTAGAGACGCAAACTCCACAGAGAGCTTTAAACATCAATCTCCAGCATCTTTTAGGCTAGCCCCCTCCTAGCACCTTCAGCACTTTAAAACCCATTTAGGCCTAACCTATAGGCCTAAATCAGAAATTAACCTACAAAAACAAATATGTTGCTACATACTGTACATGTACTAAAAGCCCCTCCCATACACTAAAATGAATGGGTTAAATAACACGTTTCTTATCTATGGTCATAAGTTACTGAATGCCATTTCCAGTTTGGACACTGCTCCTACAGATTTGGCCCTAAAATCACGCAAAGCGGTACACATTACCTCTATTTATTTATTTTTTCTGTCCCATCTAGCGCCACCATCTGCCAGATTTTTTAAAAACACATTTTTGGACACTGCTCCTACAGATTTTGCCCCGAAATCACACAAAGTGTTACACAGTATCTCTAAAGTCATGTCAACAACATGGATCTGTCCCATTTCCCATATTCCCTCCTGATTGGCTACCTTTGCCTTCTAAATATTTTTTTTTACTCATTGTGTGGACTATTTTATTCCAGTCCTATTATGAGCAGGATGCCTACTTTATTAACATTTTATGTCTCAGTTATCTACTGTGAAGTATCTGAATTAAATCGCATGACTGTGTTTTTCTGGAGGGTCTAACAAACAAAGTATATTATTATTATTATTCAACTTTGAAAATCACTGTCATAGATTTGTTTTTAGTTACACACTGGTATCGGATAGCAAACGACACACAAGTTATTCATACTGGTATCAGGAAGGAGAAGAATGTATCGGTAAATCTCTACGCTTTACACGTAACATTTGTGAAAATTGTACCTCTTTGGTTGATAAACATGTCTGGCCTTCATCTTCGTCTATGGACTTGGTCATCTGTTTTAACATAAATCAAGAGGAATAATCAATTATACAACACTAATTATACAACAAGCGCAACAGGCACATACTGTAAGTGTAAAGTTTATGCTACTGAATTACTACCGCAAGTAAGCAAATAAATACAGTTCAGTTAGCCTGCAGAGTTCGAACCTCAGTTTTTGGGTCACGGTTACGAAGAATTTACCTTATGTCACTATGCCTCACACGTGTGCGGGTGTCGCTCTCCATTACAACATGTCGCCACTCCGAAATTGATTTCTTATTGTCTATTCTCTCTAGCTCTAGTGGCGACACTTCCATAGGGGTTACGTTTAGGGTAAGGGTTAGAGATAGGGTTAGTGTCGGAATGGAGACATGTCGGAAAGGAGACATGTCGGAGTGGCGGGGTGTAACCCACGTGTGCGGTGGAAGAGGGGGCGTAGTCGCAAAGAAAAAAGTTTAATTTACAGCAATTAATCAGCTTTTAACCTATACATAAAGATTCAAGAATGTTATGCATATAACGATTACAAGAACAGTCCCTATTTGCAGTCATGAATACTTTGTTGGAACTGGTCTGAAGGAAATAACCTTTAATGAGCTTCTACTACGAGTGGAGAGGCTATCACGTAGGCTAATCATTATGCTGCAGCTCATTTATTAATATGATGGTGTCACCCCATATACAATCTACGGACTCACATGCACAACAAATCTTGATGCTTGTGGATCAGCTGTTTTTGGTGAGCAAATTAGAGCAATACCATTCACTCTCAGGGATCTCAGCTGATTTTAATTACAGGGCTACTCTGTTTTGAGTATTCATTCAAGATGACGTCCAGAGACTTGGGGCTCTATTATGATCCAGGTCTTATGCCTTATGCCTTAACTTCTTTGCCTTTTTTTTACTATTTTGAAGAAAAAAAAATTAATACTTCAAATGCTGATCTACATCTGCACGTTGTGAGCTTGCAGATCAGCTATTTGAAATATATATATTTTTTGTATATATAGTAAAAAAAGGCAAAGAAGTTAAGGCATAAGGCATAAGACCTGGATCATAATAGAGCCCTTAATGTTTGATTTAATCAGTACACTAAAATATGTAGACTTTGATAAAAAAAAAATATGCAACGTAGTAACAACCATGCTTCACATGCATGAGCGAGAGGCTACAAACACTTAACAGAACCTTCTGATTGTTTGAAACAGTTTCTAAATAACTAAATTAAAATGACCAAAACAGCCTTGCACACATCGTAGCTGCTCAAGTTACATTATCTCATAGCACGAGGAAACAGGGCGGTCAGCTGAGACTGACCGGTTGGGGCACAACATGCCTCTGTTTCAGAGGTAATCTTCAAAATAAAGTGTGCAAAAAGCCATTTTGTGACTTCTTTAAAGAATAGTATAAACCAGTGTTGTATACGAGGCTAGGGCCTCATGTGGGCCAGTCTCTCACCTCTTCAACTTTGGATTCAGGCTCTGACTCCATGGTGCCATCCTGTACGGCCGCGTTTTCGCTTTCTTCGTTGCCATCAATGGTGAGCAACTTCTCCTCCTCTTCCTCATCTTTGACCGAAGGCGTTCCGTCATCATTCTCTGCGTCGTCGACAACGCTCATGTCAAGGATGTCCATCTCCTGTATGTTAGTCTGCTCATCTAGATGCTCTTCCTGTTGGGGGTGACATGTAGAGCTCAGGAGAAACAAAGGGAAGGTGTCTCAGGCGACATTCACACAGGCACGTTTTATGACGATTAAAACGAATCCTATAACGTATTGTTGGAAAATACACAACGGTTGGGCATGTGTGAAGACGCATCCGTATTCTTTTTCGAATAAAAGAAACGAATGCAAATCCACAAAAAAACGGTGGTTTCGATGCGCTACCGCAAACGCTTCCCTGTTGGTGTGAATCCATCCGTCTCAAATACATGCAATGGAACATTGTGGTAGGCTATATAGAGCCATGTGCGGGTTAAATCCATAGCTATTTATAAAAGGTTAAATCCCCCCGTCTGTTCTCATTAGATTTCTGACGATTCTGGCCGCCTCCTCCCCTCAGTTGATTTCTGATCACCGCTCCCTCGATCGCACATGGTGTATTATTTGTGAGGAGTTGTTGCTCACAGTTAAATAAAAGGAAAGTGCCACAGGAGTCACTTGTAGCTGTATATCATATAATATAGGCCGATGTGTGGGTCTTGCTCGCGCGCGCGGCTCTCTGTGCCAAATCGTGTCCAGATGGAGACGGCGAGACGCTTCATGCGCGGAGCGCAAAGAGGGAGCCAGCGGAGGGAAAGACGAGGGTCAGAGAGAGAGAGAGAGAGAGACTGAGAGAGAGACAGAGAGAGAGAGAGAGAGAGAGAGAGAGACGTTGACGCTCTACTCTTCATATCTTGCTAAAGTATTTTCTGTCTGGTTTATTGCTGGTAGATTTTGCGAGTCCCTCCCGCCGCCGCTGGTTTTATTTTGTGATCGCCCGTTTACGACCGTCGACCGCAGATAAATAGGCTAATGCGGCGCTTGCGGGGGTCCTGCGGTTACATTGTGAGTTGAACTTGAAGAATTAATAAACACAGGGAGATGGAGGAGGCATTATTATGCAGCTTGGATACATACATGTCCCTGGACAGACGTGGACGATTCCTTGTTTCGGATGACAAAGTGCTGTGCGAGCGCAAACGTATCAATTAAATATGCAAGAATGTGGCAACTTCACCCCTCCCATTCGCACGACTAAACCGAATTATATTATGAGAATGTGGCCTCAAGCTAAAAACGTGTGGTAGCCCCTAATCTAGTGTCCTACAATAGCTTCAAGGGAGCCAGCCAGGACGAGCTCAGTTCTTCTTGCACAAATATTGCAAATATATTATGTATTGCAATATTTATGTGAAAGATTTAATTAACTCACCTGTCCATCACCAGCATCCTCCTCAGCAGGGCTGTCTTCTGTTCCATCAGTGTCTGGCCTTGCATCTATAAGACATTTGAGTCTTTCATTGCGGTCTTGAAAAAGGCAAGGCATGCTTATAATACACATATTTCAATAAGCCAATGCAAAATAGTCTCCACACAGAATATGCCTCAGAAGTAACAATCTGTATGTATTTACCTTCTTTGGCTACCCGTTTCGGTGTGGCTTTCTTCGGAGTCTGCTCCTGAGCGATGACAACCTCATCCGGATTTCCACCCTCTTCCTCGATTGCCTGCACAGAGACATCCACAGGGTCAGCTATGGCAGCTTAAGACCGCAGCTATACGCATACACATCTAAAATAATAAGTACAATTATGAGGTATTTGTACTTCAATACTTAGGTATTTCCGGTTTTCAGTACTTTTACTTCTACTCCACTACATCTCGGATCCAAATAAAGATTATTTGAAAGATTTCAAATAATTGTAGGGGAGTAAAACTCCACTACATTTATTTGAAATCTTTAGTAACTAGTTACTTTGCAGATATAAAACATGTGTGTACTTTTTCCATCACTGATTGATTACATGTTGATGACATGTTCATAACCTATCTATTTTCATTCCAGGAACATCATGCATTTTTCTGAGCGGCCTCTTGCAACATTATTAGCTTAGCCTTAGCTTGTTATAAGGATGTATGGGCCTTGAGCTATAGCTAGTTAGCCTAGTTCACTTGTAATGGGTTCAGTAAGGAAACTGTCCAGTTCGAGCTTCAGTTGGACGGTCACGGGACCACATAGACAGAGCTCTAGGAACAGAACATGAACAGTGATGTTAATGCACTAATTAAACCTTTTTGAGTCGCTCTAGCAGCACGTTCTTGATGCCCGTCCCGTCCAGGTTGCGTTTCTTCAGCTCGGCCTTCAGATCGATGACTCTCAGCTCGGATAACTTGCGGACCTCCACGGCCTGTCCCTCTGGGACGTCTAGTTCTGCGCTAGAGTCGGCCATGCTTTTGACAGGATGCTTATATTTCTGACACTCAAATAAATAATAACCACAGTACACGTAGGGATGGGATTCGAAGCACGAAAGCGACCAGTTTAGCTTCTCTCTCTCTGCATACCACCAGTTTCTGCTGCAAAATGGCGATGGCGGTGTTCCGCGGTCCGGAGATAGCACTGCGCATGCGCACAATAGCCGCCCGGCAAAGTAACTAAGTACATTGACTTACTGTAAGTACTGTACTTGAGTACAATTTTGAGGTATTTGTATTTTACTGGAGTATTTCCAATTTCCAATACATCTCGGATCCTAATATTGTAGCCTACTCCTAGTAGTCCAGACCTGCTACATTTATTTGAAAACTTTAGAGCCTAGCCCTAGTTACTTTGATTGATTGATTGATTGATTGATTGATTGATTGATTGATTGATTGATTGAAGAATTTATTACAAGTTTGCAATAGAAAAAGGTTTCATGACAGTACAAATCACTGGTACAAGGTCAACTAAAAGGAGATCCTTAGAAAGCTCTACGGCTTATTTCCACATGAACCACACTTTAAGTATCTCATATAACATTGAAAGACAGAAAGATTATAGAACATAGTACTTTATCTAGGATAATATCAATTTCAAAAGCAGAAAAAGCATAACATCAAATACAAAGGCAGAAAAAAAGGGGGGGTGGGAGCATGGGGGCTTAGTCTTAATAGTCTATTTACAAGTCACGGGTAGCCTGAAGGTGACTTTTCATACCAATTTTGAAGGAGGCTAGGGATTTGCTCTCCTTTAAAAATTGCAGAAGGGCATTCCACATGTTGGTGGTATAGCAGGAGAACGAATTAGAGACTTTTTTTAGTGTTAAATCTACGCTGATGATGATTAGTGGAGCTGCCTCTGGTGTTCGTGAACATCCTTGACCTTAAGTAGTTTGTCAGGTACATGGGTATCTTGGAGGTGTAGTGTATCTTGTACACCAGGCCCCATTGCAAGATGCTGTACTCTGTCAGCTATTTTGAGCCACCCCACGCTTTTGTGGTGATGATCGGTAAGGTGGGCCCGAGGAGGAAGACCAAGCACGACCCTAATTAGTTTGTTCTGGGCTGTTTAGAGCTTTAACTTTGCAGCTGCATGGGGCATCGCGATACCAGACAAGGATTCCGTAATCAATGAGGGGCCCAATAAGAGCACCTCCTAGGGTCTTTCGAGATTTAATATTGATCAGCGGGATGTAAATTATATATTATATATTGCAGATGTAAATTATAATATTAAGTAATTTCTTGCTTTAATAAAACACAGATCAAGAGCAGACATCCTCAGATCTTTTATCATAAACTTTCTATATCATGCCAAAGTTAGTTGGAAAATAACACTCCAGAACTTTATCTCGTTATATCCACTTCAAAATGGCAAATGTTTTATTTTGTGCTAATATGCAGCCAATATGCTATGTCCGCCTAATTTAACTCAAAGCTACATTTCATACTGATCAAATATTTTGCATTTATTGCTGAATATAAGTAGTGTAACGACCCTGCAAGAGATCGGGCAGTAACTCGCCATGCCAAGCGAGCTAGCTCTCTTTGCTTGCCTTGTCTGCTGTGTGGGGGGTTAGGGTTCGCCTTCCGTAGGAGTCGAGCTGCCTCACTCAAGTCTGCTAAACGTTACAGTACTGTAGGCCTATACGAAGATGTTTTATTTAACAAAAAACTGCCTTCAGAAAACAAAATGTATAATCTATAAAAGTAAAGAATCAATTAAGTTGCAGGAAAACTGGATAAACTGCCACTGGCGTACAAGATACACTGCCCCCCCCCCCCACCACCACCAACTGGAGTGTTGTTCAAACTCTGACAGATGGATGCTCACAGGTAGACATTTATGCTAGTTTTACTGTTAAAGCTCAATGTGGGTCCACTAACTCTGACCATAATTACAAATCCCTATAGAGAAAAACTCTATAGCTAAACCTTTCCTTTTTTTTCCCCTGAGTCAGCCTGGAAGAAAAGTAAACGCTTTAGATGATAATAATTATAATAAACTTTATTTATATAGCACTTTTCAAAAGCAAGTTAACAAAGTGCTTCACATCACACACATCACAAACCCCGACAACAGATTGCAAAAACAAAAAACATCAATGAAAAACACAGGCAATTAGATTAAGACAATTCCTACAGAGAAAAATAAAGGCAATTAAAAAGAACAGCAAGAAAGATAAACACATAAGCAAAGAGTACCGTTGACCAGGACTAGTTAAAAGCCATTCTATAAAATGGATTTTTAGAAGAGTTTTAAAAGTAGTCAATGAGGTAGCCTGTCTGACTACCAGAGGAAGATTGTTCCACAGATGAGAGGAGACTTCCTGTTCTTGGTGGTGTACCTGAAATGAAACTACCGTGAGACATCACTCTCACACGCAGATATAGGCCTATGTCTGTGACTCTCACTGACATGATTTGAAACCAGAGGCGAGGTTTAGCTTTTGTGTTACAGGAAGCTGTGTCTTGTATGAATTGGGTACAAAGTGACCACAATGCAAACAACATCACTCTCATGCACAGATATATGTATGTGACTCTCACTGGCATGATTTGAAACCAGAGGCGAGGTTTAGAGTTTGTGCTACAGGAAGCTGTATCTTAAGCTTTTTCCTTGACAACTGAAAAAGATAAAGTGAATTATGATGATGACACAAAGAATAATGACATAATGCTAAAATAGCCTGTGTACTTTGTTTTTGAGCGGTGGTCACACCGTCTCCATAGCGTGGCCGTGTGTGTAGGTATGTATGTTTGTTTGTGGGTGGGTGGGTCTGTCTGTATGTAGCCTCAAGCCTGTGGTGTAGTACCTTTTATGACCACACATGTTAAGGGAGGGGCGCTGTTTTCAGGCCAGGACGGGCCAGGCACACACACACACGCACACACACACACACACACACACAGGGGGGGGGGGGGGGGGGTAAACCACCGCTCAGTTCACACGGGTGTGATTTTACATGCAGAGCAAGACACAGTATTATTGGGCTTTTCCAGTATCCGAGTATAGATGATCATGACGTTGGAGAACTCTGCAGCAAAACCCAGCTGAACCTTCACTCCACAGTCAAACTGTAGATTACGGCTCTCGGGTAGAACTAGTATGACTATGAAAACAAGGTGCATTTATTCAGTGCGGGCATTTCTGCCTAATAGACCCCATGGACAGTCATTTGGGATTATTAAAGTAGGAAAATTAGCCCAGATGTTATTTAGTGTGCAGTTGTCCTTTAAGGATAAATTCAGGAGAAATGACCATTCTTTTGTGCAGAGTTGTCCTTTAAGGAGAAATCCAGGTGAAATTACAATCCAGGAGTCCTCCAGGAGTCCTCCATCGGGCTGGAGAGGTTGACATATAGTTAGAGGTAGACAGAGTGATTTTGAGCAACTTTGGGGAACGTATCTGGGTGCCATGGAAACAGATGCCTAAGTGTGATGACAATGTGGATGGGAAGGGGAAGAAAGAAATGGAAGAAACATCTTTGTATTTAATTATTTACTTTTTTATTATCTTTGTTATTGTTTTCAACAGCGCAGGTGCAGGTGGTGTATGTGTGTGTGAATGTGAGTGAATGTATGTGATTATATGTACTGTATTGTATGTTTATTGTATGTGAAAAAATATATATATATTAAAATATATATATATATATATATATATATATATATATATATATATATATATATATATATATATATAAGGAGTCCTCCAGGAGATGTGGTCAAAATCCAGGAGACTCCTGCAGGATCCAGGAGGGTTGGCAGCCTGTAAGTTAACCCACAGTATGAAGTGTCGGTGCGCCATGCAAAGAGCAGAGGAAAGATTGCGTGCATCAGGATGTAGCATTTCACGAACACATGGGTGTGTTGCTTGCAATGCATTTTTATCTCATCTCCTGTGCTCAAAGCTGTGACTTAACTGAGATGGAGGTGAAAGGTGAGGTTTAGAGTTACATGGTACAGGAAGCTGTGTCGACCAACAAGGCCAGACAGGAAACGTTTGTAGCTTTAAAACCAAATGTAAAGTTTATACTCCATTTAGACTTACCGAGACTTCTCTCTTGGAGCTTTGTATCGTACCAAAAATATATACAGGTTTTGGATTGGTGGGTGACTGTCCCCTGTCGAACCCCACTTGCACGCATGGTGTCTTGGCGGTACAAATCCTAACTCCTGGACATGGCGGGACTCTACGGACTGAAGATCCTGCTGCTCCTGGCCGGGTTGATTAGTGAGTAACCAATTGGGTTGTTTTGGGTTTATCTACTCTAGAAGTACAGTACAGGGGACAGTGGAGCAGTCCCCATCATGTTAATTTAACTCTGCGAGTGTATAAATTGAACAAACTAGAATCGCAAGGATCGATTAAAAACTGAGGCTTTAACTGAGTTTAGTTAAAAATGTAGGTAACATTTTAAAAATTGTGAAGTGTTGAATTGATGAAGGTTGAAGAAAACCATAGGCTACCAAAAAGACAATGAGGCACTTTCTTTCAAAACAAAGATATTCACTATTCACTTGTTAAAATAGATCACAACATACATCTGACATATAGATTTAGATTTTTCTTTCTTTAAATTGATTGATTGAGTTTATTTGACAAATTAAAATACAAAAGAATTCTGCATGTATTTATTCCCTCGGGATTATGCAAAAGATGTGTGTCATGACCTAAAGGATACATGTTTTAGATTATAATTAGAGAACAGAAAAGAGTGTTAAAATGTTTTAATGTATTGCTTGCTATTATTTTAGCGATTTTAACAATTTTGGGTGGTGGCCTGCTTACAAGTGGCTAAATATGTCTTTTTAGAAACAATAAGCCCATTATCAAGATGCACCGCAATTTTAATGGGTAGATGTGACTTATGGGTAACACTCATCCTTTCTTTTCCCTAATTAATTACAATCTAAAATATGAACCCTTTTTGTAAAGTAAATATAAATAAATAAATAAGTTGTCCTTTAATTTCATTGTGGTGCCTTTTAATTTAGCTCCAGGTCAAAGTCACATGGAAATATTGCAAAAGTGGCATCTTTCGTCATGACAAGATGCACTATCGTGCGTGTGTATGTGTGCATGCATGTGTATGTGTGCGTATGTGTGTGTGAGTATGTGTTTGTGTGTGGCTGGTGCTAATATGTCGGTCTAGGAACAGGTCTTTCAGGGTGTGTCCTCACTATTTTCAAAATTAGAGTTTCGGGCCGCTATGCGTCCTTCACACCTATGTTGCACCGCCGATCATAGTCATAGTGTTGGGGGTTGTGTGTCAGAGTACCTGTTGTACCCGTCTGCCTGTGTCCCTTTTATGCTCATATGGAGATCACAGATGTCTTATGCCCAAATATTGGTATGGCCATATATGGGCATATCGATTGCCATATCGTCGCCCATTCTGGACAACCACATAGGCGAATGACCTCGCGGTGGGCACCGCACTTTCTCCATGCCGATGCGCTCGCCGAGTTTGAATTAGGTGGGTCCCGTCTACAGTACGTATGCACATGGCCATATATGGGCATACTTTAGCAGTCGGTTCTGTGGCTCTGGACAACCGGATCTCTCCATATTTGCCTATATATGGCCGTATCAGGTTGTTTACGGTTATGACTGAGTCATAGTGATGTGGCTGTGGTCCTGCCTATATAAGGGCATATCGGGTTTCTTTATGGTTTTCTTTATGGTTATGTCTGAGTCATAGTGACGTGGACAAGGTCCGCTCGACAGGTCTCCCATTAGACAATGTTAGGATAACACTGAGGATTTATCCTTGAGACTGGGAAGATGGGAAATCAAGCAACAGTAAAATTGTAGGAAAAACATTTCAGCAACACTAGAAAAAAACATGCTTATTTTGAAAACAAACTCGTTTCGGACTGTTGCGAAACGTGTCAGATTTCAAAATAAAAGCTACAGTGTGGCCTTCATCGAGTGCCGCGCTATTAGTCCGACCAGACCATTGGTCCAACGGCGCTCATTTATTATAAATGGATGTAGCCTGCGGAATGGGTTCAGCCAGCATAACCTTGAGTGGGTCAATGCGGTTGCATTCAGTTTGATACAATGCTACTACGCCAGTCTTGCGTCACAGGTGACGTGGCAGTCAGCTGATCATTGCCAACCTACTTAAAGCTGCTCAGTTGTCTCTTCCTCCTGCCTTGCTGATTGGCAGCTGGCACTTGCTTGCTGCTCTTGCCCGGACTGTTGCTTGTGTTTGCCATTCTTCATGTTCAGCTGTCAAAGCAGGTTGTGTGCGTTCGGTGTTGGAACAAATGGTTTTGGAGGTCAATGGTAATGTCTTTGCTTTAAGTTTTTAAGTTGACTGATATCCTCAAGCTGTGGTTGTTCTGCAAAGTTGCAGCATAGTCATTCAATGGAGTCTGATAGTCTCCAGGAATTAGCCTGCACCATCTTCTGTAGTGGGGAAGCTTTCATGTCTGCTCTTCCCTCTTCTGTGCATGATACAAGTATGGTTATGTAGGTCTTGCTCATGTGATTACTTTGTGGCTTTATAAACGTAGGCACCAGTAAACTTTTCTATGTGGTGGAAAGTTTGATAATGGAGGCTTCTTTGTAATCAGGAAGTCAAGTTAAATGGCCAAATGCATCATGGGTAGTGTAGTCTATGTACTGCTTCTATTATACACACATCCACTCTGTTCTCAGTCTGGCAGTGTTGCCAGGTCTGCTTATTAAAAGCAACTTTGGATTGTTTTCCTGTTAAGTTTCTAGTTGTGGGTTTCTTCTGTTTGGGCTTGTTCTGAAATGTAGTTATCTATATGGCCTTGCTTTCATCATTTTTTAAGAAAATGCTGCTATCATATTTAGAGCTCAAATGGTGAAACCTGTGGGCTTGTTTCATAGACCTGGTCCCTTTTTCACTCACAGGATCTGGCAACCGGAGAGTTTTCCTCTTGGTGTGGTGCAGTGTTTTTCTCTCCTCTGCACTATTACTAGCTTGCTTTGGAATCAATTAGTATAGGAATCGAGTCGAGATTGAGGATATGATATTTAGTTAAAATGTGTGATGGGGAAAATGTTAAGAGCTGCCTTAAGGGGTTACCAGGTTGAGGCCTGTTTGGCCAAAAGCCTAGTTTGAGTGTTTGGACCTTGTGGCATGATGTGTACAGCCCAGTAGCCTACTTGGTAAGAACTTTTGAACATATTTGAACAATTTCATCAGTGGCCATATGAGCATATATCCGATTGATCATCAGAGTTTTGTGAATTGTAGCATGTGGTATCGTGATTTCATCATTTCAATTGTTTGGTGGTGAGCTAATGCTAGCATCCAGGGTGTTTGTTCATGCTAAGCTAAAGTTAGCTTTCTTTTATTTCTGTGCTTGACATGTGATAGCTTCATTGCTTGGTTAGCATTAACTGTATGCCGCTCTAAGCATTCTAGCATTGTATAATTTGGCATTGTATCATTTCATTTATGAAGCAATTCATAGCTTGGATGCATTCATAACTTGGCAAGCATATGGTTGTTGGTTAATGTCTTGTCTACTATTGATCAGCATTTAAGGTGGCCCGGCCGGAGGCCTGTTTAGCCAAAGCTCACTTGAGTTTTGTTGTGCCTGGATATGAGGATGGCCTATCTTAATTCAAGAATCTGAGTTGTGCATTTTGTAGCCATGCACTTTATCATGATTTCCCCATCTCAATTGAGGTGGGGAACTTATAGTAGCATCGGATAGTCGGTTCATGCTAAGTTCATACTAAGCTAAAGCTAACTTGCATTCATCATGTGCATGGTCATGTGATAGCTTAACTGTCCTTTGGTTAGCTCTGTCTGATATTGATTCATTGATTGAAGAGTAGATGATGTTGCATAGGAAGGTTCAGGTTTATGATAGTTCACTTCACTATGTTGTCTGTGGCTTCATGTGCAGTTAATGTATGTTTGCAAGCAACATAGCCTACTGTGTTGCAGAGGACTCAGCAACAGGCAGTTGCCAGGTCTGATAAAGTAAGCCACGTTGGGCTAGGTTGGTGGATGACATGCAGCGTTGCCATGTCTGTCTATTATAAGCCATGTTGGACTGGCTTCTAAGTTTGGGTAGCTTATAATGCAGTACATTTATCTAAATAATATAATTAAATAACAATTGTAATAATCTGTTACTTAAATTAAAGAATCAATACATTTATTAATGGCTGTGGGCAGCAGATCATAGTTTCATTAATTGTGGCTTGAAGTTTCATGAAATGGTGTATGATTTATTTTCTCTAGTTGGTACTTGTTCCCTAGGAGTGTCATTTTTTGGCATAAAAGTTAGCTTATTCTCATTCTCATCTTATTGTCTCAGCCGATTCAACACTGTTCTATACTCGCACGGAAGCTAAACTCAGTCATGCACTAGGTTTATCCATGTCATTTTAAGGGATGTTCATTCAGCTTTATTGGCTTTTTATTGTTTTAATATGTAAAAGCCCTAAGTGTTAAATAAAGGCTTTTTAACTGCGTTCCTTGGCTCTGAGCGTGCGAGAAGAACTTCCCGATGGGATCCCTTGCTGATTTAATCCGATATTAACTTCTAGCACCTCAAACACGACAAGACTGGAGATGCCACACATGCTAAACTCTGAAGCACTCGGCTCATCTTGTTTAAATGTTCATTCATTGCTTGAACTCGTACTGCTGTTTCTCTCTCATGAGCCATGTCCCAGGGAGATCAACGCTGTCGGATGACCTAATGTTCATCATGGAGGCTGGAAGTTCCAGGAGTGCATGGGTGCTGCAGGTTCATCTCTATTCACAGCTGCAGTATGGTCATTGTCAAGAAGTAAACAAGCTCACCTGGTGTTTTGGGATCTTCTCCGGAAGCCATAAAAGGCACGTCATTTGTTAATCAAACTATATGTTAATCTAAATTCTTTCTGGTTCAAGTCTTATGTATGCCATGGTGGCCGCTATTGCTTGAAATGCGTATCCATTTACTCATGCATTTACATAAAACCACACTCTTTGAATCTTACGAACTGAAACCGTCAATCACACTGTCATGCAGCATTCATTCTCTTATCATAGTCTCTCTGTTTATATGCGCACTCACACATAGTCTTACACATAAACATACTCACACTCACTTACCTACTTGTTTTTGTCAGATATGTAGGAGTTTTTTACAAACGTATGACTGTCTGTGCCATTTATAAGTAGACTGACAAGTTAATTTGCTCCATTTGTGAGGTTGAAATATCAGATCATGCTATTCAGGTTTTGTTTTCGGAAAGCCATGGTTGGTGGCTCATGCTTCATCAAAAATCATTTATTGTTAAGAGCTGATGCCGCCTGTTTTCTGTCCATTCCTCTATGTCTCGCTACCTGCATGGTGTCTAATTCCGGGAGGGATGATCCTCATCTCCACGGAGCCGGGGAAGGCCATGTCAAGGGCTGTGTTTGGTGTGACGGAGACGTGGACTCCCATGCTGCACACTTAATCCTTTGGATCGGTGCTGCAAATCGCCAGCATCCCTGGTTCATCATCTTCTAAATCTGGGACGTTGACCCTCGACAAGATTCTGGTTCGCCGAAAGCAAAACACTTGCCAGTACTGCAAACTGCCTTCTGAACTCTACTGCTCATTCCCTACGCATTGGAGCATCCTTAATTTTATTCTTTTATCCAAACTGTCAGCGGAACTGATATGTTAACTATTATCTCAACTTATCAGAATGTAATGACTTCAAGTGTGTAATTTAGCTTGAGTGGTTCAAGCATTATTTCTTAAAGCTATGGTGGTAGCTGGGGGTAATCTGTGTGCATCAGAGTTTACGTTCACTTGAGTTTTAATGCTCCTCTATACTGGCATTAGAGGATGGCTGTTGGTGTGGGCAACTAAAGTTATGTCTTAGCAATCCCAGATGGTGTCGCTGTGTTGGGGGAGAAGTTGGGATCGGCTTAGTATTAGAGGGGAGCTTCACCCCACATTGAAGGCTCACATAAGCTTGCATTCGTCACTGTGTCTCCTAAGGAGCGGTGGGACGTCACTGTCTTCTTGGGAGCAGTGCCTGGCTTACATAGATTTCCTCATAATGTTAGTATATCCTAGCAGGATCCAGAAATGCTAGCGGCATTTCGGCACTGTGTCTCCACGCGGAGCAGTGGGATATCAGCTAGGGTGCCAAACGGCGTGGTGTGCCTGGCTCACATAGTTTTTCCACATATATGTTAGAATATCCTAGCAGGATCTAGAAATGCTAGCTGCATTTCGGCACTGTCTCCACGCGGAGCAGTGGGATATCAGCTAGGGTGCCAAACGGCGTGGTGTGCCTGGCTCACATAGTTTTTCCACATAATGTTAGTATATCCTAGCAGGATCCAGAAATGCTAGCTGCATTTCGGCACTGTGTCTCCACGCGGAGCAGTGGGATATCAGCTAGGGTGCCAAACGGCGTGGTGTGTCTGGCTCACCTAGTTTTTCCACATAATGTTAGAATATCCTAGCAGGATCTAGAAATGCTAGCTGCATTTTGGCACTGTCTCCACGCGGAGCAGTGGGATATCAGCTAGGGTGCCAAACGGCGTGGTGTGCCTGGCTCACATAGATTTCCACATTATGTTAGTATGTCCTAGCAGGATCCAGAAATGCTAGCTGCATTTCGTCACTGTGTCTCCGTCAAGGAGCAGTGGGACATCTGCTAGGATGAATCGGTAGAGTAATTTCCCGTAGGGCGTTCTTGGTTCTGCGTGTTGGGGGTGTTTATATATATTTATATCTCCCTGCTCCTAATGGTTATTGATGTTCTTCTGTGCTGCGCTGAGCAGGGAGAGCAGAGCCTGACGCCAAAATAAATGTGACATATACACACTTGCATTACTCATTCATAATAATAAACATTGTATCAATCCTTATCGTAAGTTATCTGACTGAAATGGATGTAGCCTGCGGAATGGGTTCAGCCAGCATAACCTTGAGTGGGTCAATGCGGTTGCATTCAGTTTGATACAATGCTACTACGCCAGTCTTGCGTCACAGGTGACGTGGCAGTCAGCTGATCATTGCCAACCTACTTAAAGCTGCTCAGTTGTCTCTTCCTCCTGCCTTGCTGATTGGCAGCTGGCACTTGCTTGCCCCCACCGCCTCCCCAGCACCACCAGTAGGCTCTGCTGCTAATTCTGTTCCCCATGGGGGGTGTTTATATATATTTATATCTCCCTGCTCCTAATGGTTATTGATGTTCTTCTGTGCTGCGCTGAGCAGGGAGAGCAGAGCCTGACGCCAAAATAAATGTGACATATACACACTTGCATTACTCATTCATAATAATAAACATTGTATCAATCCTTATCGTAAGTTATCTGACTGAACTAAGCTTAACCACACAAAAACGGCACCTAAAACTGACTACAACGCTAACCTTAGACTAAGATGACTTTTTCAATTATGACTTTTTGTGCATCTTGCTAGTGAACCACAATCCCTCTCACCCTCTCTCAATCAAGGGGCAGTAAATGTGTCGGCTGTCACTTTAAAATAAACATGGTCAGTACAGTAGCTGTTTCTCTGTCTGCAAGAAGGTGTAATCATCATGGCACAATGCCACACAAGAGAAACGCTGTCTCAATATTGTCCCGATGTTATCACTCTTCCATTATTTTTACATTAACTCTCCATAGTTGATTTATTTGTGTAAGTAACAGATGTTCTACATATTACAATGGAATATACTTATATTAGCATTTGATGGTGCTATAATACTACTGTCCAAACATACTGTATTTTTCCTGCACAAATCCCAAACTGAACATAGTCGAATCTAATATTTTCCATACATACCCTGAGTCTGTTTGAAAAACAAACCATTAAATAAATTACAAATGAGAATGACTGTATTAACAAAAGCTTGACTACGGTGTATGTTTAGAATAAGCAATAAATAAAGGCGTTTAAGAATGGGGGGGACAAAACGTTCTGAGTTCAGATGTCTGCATTCCTTGAAATAAGGCCTGTGAGATAATGTACTGTCTGACATATGTACATACTTTATACACTTCACATTCAGAGGCTGGAGGAAGCTATAAGCAGTGTAGTCACACATCTCTTTGACCACTTCCGTGTTCCGTGTGTGATTGTCTCCACCAGCCGAAGGCAGGGGGAGAGTATGTTTTCGCCCCTGTCCGTGCGTGCGTGCGTCCGTCCGTGCGTCCATCCTCCAAGTTTGTTACCAGCTAATCTCCGGCACCGTTGGCCCGGTCGCTGCCAAAATGAGCACACACACTCCTTGGATGCCAATTCAGAACCTCTGCCCCACATTTTTCTAATGGCCCTGTTCTAGCGCCACCTTGAGGCCGATGTTTGCAAAACACATTTCTGTACACTTCTACAGATTTTGACCAAAAATCATGCAACTCGGTAGACAATGTCTCTACAGTCATGTGATCGACACGGATCTGTCTGATTGTCCATATTCCATCCTGATTGGCTGAGACTGTCTTTCAAAGTTTGCAGGATTGATCCGTTTCGAACAAAATGCCTCAAATCAAACACAGCGTGCAATTGTAATGAAATTGTGCACGCACATTCACAAAAGGCCAAGGAAGAAATTACACTACAAAATGTTCAAATCAGCCTCATGGTGGCGCCATGAAAGGTCTAAGATTGATGAAGAACACATGCCACCCTTTTTACATTGGCCTATTATAGCACCACCAGGACGCGTGGCTGGTGGAGACCTGTGCTCGGAAGAGCACTTTTTCTAGTTAAAATGTTGGTCGTTCCGACCTACACAGCACACAGATTTGGGTGTCACTGCTGTTGTATCCTACTGCCCCCACTGGGAGGATGTAGAGTTTCCATCCTACTCCTCCCTGCTGACAGCTGCCGCCATATCACTGCCGTAGGAATACGTACAGTGATATCACCCTTTCCAGCCGGCTTCCCTCCCCCAAACACCAGTCAATTGTGTTCTTACTAGAGGGTCGCGGCCCTTCGGGCCGCTGACATCTAGTTAAAAAAAAAGTTTAAAAAAAGTAAAAAAAAAAAAGATAAAAAAAAAAAAAAGTAAAAAAAAAAAAAAAAAGGGATTTTTTTTTTTTTTTTTTAAATGTTTTCATGTGGATGGCGGCCATTTTGGCAGGCATCTTGAAGAAGGTGTGCAGAAAGCTGATTACATGAATTAATTTTTTATAATTTTTTTCAGCATCACAGGCTGGCCAGAGAGCAGTGAACACATTGCTGTCTCATATATTAGTGAACAGTGCCCACATTGCTGTCTCATATATTAGTGAACAGTGCCCCCCAGTGGCGACAGGGGGCGAATCAGGCTTCATGTCCGAGGCTTCATGTCCGTTTTGTGGAGGCTTTATGTCCGTTGTGTGGAGTGTGGGAGTGGCTCTTAAAGGAATGTATATATAAGATACCTCTTCTTGGTGTGGCCAGCTCAGGGTATAGTGGGGGTGATGACGAGTATTGGGGGTGTGCCCCTGGCGTCAGCGCGAATTTCAGCGCAACCAGAGGACAGAAACACTTCCGTGAGAGAGACTGCAGCAAGCATTTCCCCGAGTGGGATACACACGCCGAGAGAGACGTTATGCGCAGGGTTGACAAAGAACCCTGGCAGCCCGAGCAGTGAAAGGGGGAGACAGCGTGTGAGCTGTAAAACACAGCGTGCCGTGGTCCAGGTTGGCGTGTCGCACGCCGGGTGTTAATTCATTCATTGAAATTACACAGCACATGAAGTGTGAAGCCACATTGAGTTTCGAGTGTGAGTCAGTCAGCTGTTGTGTGTCTCGGTGGTGATCATCCGTGGTCACTGCTTTAAGTTTTGCTATTTAGTTAGAAACGGGTTTGTTAGGGTGAAGTTTGACTTATTGTAAAGTTCCATCTGTCTCGAGTCTTATTGTTTGTATTGGGACTTGTGATGACTGCACTGTAGCTGAGATTCTTATTATTGAAATACCATTACTTCTATATTTTTATATTGTGATATCATTAATAAAGCTTATATATTTTAATATAAAGTCGTTGTATTGCCTGATACATGCCCGAAGCCTCTTGTCACATTGGCTCTGTCAAATGTAACCTTAATGCATATGTGACTGATCAAGCACCTACATTAATTTTGAGAACCTCATGTTTGTCTTACCCTTCCCTCCCTTCAGTTGTGAACCCTGCTTTCAGTCCACGGCCATTTTACCAACAGAAAGACCTTACTGTCTGGTATTCAGATCACCGAAAACGGATTGTCTTTATGGGAAGTAGTTTCCATTCACCTTTTGCTGAAATTGGTGTGTTGCATATTATAAACCCTTAACCATACAGAAAATAAAGATACAGTATGTTTTAAAATGTATGAAATAGAAACAAGACAATGTAAATGTAATACTGTTTAGGGGTAAGGTTTTATCGGTTCTTTGGAGCATTCATGAGATCAAGTGATACATCCCAACCTATGACTGGAATAATTCCTTCTGTCCCTCATAAACCTAAACAGCCATCTACAGTACAGCATAGAGGGTTAGGGTTGTATGTGACATCATCATACCCGGAAGTTATGCGAGAACGCCTACTGAGTGGCAAAAAACTACTTTCTGGCCTTGACAGCCCATACATCCAAACAGAAAAAGTCCTATTTCATTGCATTAAACAACATTAAACTCACTTTGCCACTCGATTTGCCATTCACTTGCTCTGTATGCTTGTGTAGGAGTGTAGGAGGGCAATGCAATTTGCAGAGCGCATCTATCTTCCTATATGCAAGTGTAGCCCCCACAGTTAGTACCAGCCATGAACCAGCGACAACAGCCCTGCTAATCGGGCTCAGCCCTATTAGCACGACTGGCTGTGCGTTTGTCTGGAGAGTGGGAGTCCCACGTTCAATCCCCGCTTCCGCGCATCACTACAATCTGGCGTTGTCGGCAGGGTGAGGAGCGTGATATCCACGCGAGGGACAGGTCCACGTTGTGTGCAGCTCTCTGACTGCTCTTTACTCACACAAAGGGATCAACCACTTAAAACTGGTCCATACCTTAACACGGTGAAAATAGCTGATCTAAGGGGCTATCTTGATCTATCTTGTAGAACTGCTATTTTCAACTAGCTAGCTGTGAGAGTATACATTTCATAGGCCTAATTTTCGTCTATAGGCCTAATTTTCTTGTATAAAGGTGTGAGAATAGGGACACAATAGCATTAATGTGGTTAATTAAAGTTGTAAAGGGTTTAAGGTTTCAGGGGCTGGTTGGGTGTGGTTAAATCGTCATGGGGCTTCGGTCAGAAAGCAGGATTCCAGATATGATTTATAAAGTTGTTATGGTTTATTCTAGAAAACAGCATAATACAATGAGCAATACAACAAGGTAAATATTCTGTGATTTCAAGTCATAAGGATTATACATTCACAATCACAAATCAATAAAGGGGAAACTTAGGCAATGTTAACTGCACATTACACATCCTCCTTTCATAAGTCAGTCATATAGATAAAGTTTACATTTAACAACAATTCAGGCATCTTAAAACATTAGCATTCTGGAGGGGGACATTTAAACATTGGAGCACTACCAAATTTCCAATAAAGTGCAACATGAACTCACGCCAATTACGCACAGCATAACCACAGGTTTGAGGTTAGCTCAGACCTCAGGACAACTCTCCAGCTCTCATGTCTTCTTCTGCTGCTGCTAACTGTATGACTGAGGCATAAGGCAGTTTATATGGGGCTTTCAAACCGTGACATCATTTTGTAGTCAGACCTCCAAGCAGATTTATAGTGTGTGCCAGCGGCTACGTCATTGTAGTCCTTAGCGGCCATTTCTTGTGACAAAACACAGGTGTTTCAATTGTTTGATTGCATAGAACTAATGCTATAGTCTAATCAGAACACCTGTGTAAGGCTGTGTTGTCACAAGAAATGGCCGCTCTTAGAACTACATTTGGCACACCCTATTGTCAATATGTGTCCCTCGCTATCTCAACAGATCCGAGACAAAAATAATGACTAAAGTATAATTCTACCACTTTCCTGTCAACAAGAAAGAGAAGACAAATTAGTAAATAGTAAAAATAGTAAAAAAGATTCATGGGCGCTGGGGCCTTTTGGCCTCAAAAGTTCTCCTCTGCCTACAAAATGATGTCAGACTTAAGAGCCCCATAGAGACACACGGGCTCCTACAAATATGGCCGTCCTATTGTGATAGCGACCCGACTTCGGGTAAGGATGAGCGGTGAACTGCAGCTGCCAATGCAATCCCAATGAGAGGCATCGTGAAATATCATAATTTCAGTGGTTGACTACTGAGGCATTAGCGATTTTTTTTGTGTTCTAATAAAGTGTCCCATGAGTTTAATTTTGCCTTTTTAAAGTGGCATATCTGTCATCTTGATACACTACCTACAATATACTTTAATATACTTCATCTGTGAGTCAAAAGTGCTAGCATTGGAAATCTTAAATTTAGGTGGTCGCATGGTACACACGTCATGGACGCATCCCTTGAGGTTTTCTATACCCAGATACGCTCGTCTCTCATGTATAATTAGGCTGTTTATTTTTGGGAAATGATCGCATCTCGCCTTTTCCAAACGGAGTCTTGCAGGTTATTTTTGGATTAATACTAACCTGGAGAATCCACTCTGTAGTTGAAAAGGTCGGGATCTTCAAAGTCGGCGCTCATAAACGCACAGCAGTAAAGACAGTGATGTCACTGAAAAGCGACAGGTTCTGTGTCTGCCGTTTCCCCTCTTCTCTGTTAACATTATGGGTAATCCATTCAAGTGGCAAATTAAATGTGACACACATCATGTATTTAGAAAACAAGAAGATATGTTGTCAGGGTCAGGCCATACATCTGGAAACATATTTTTATTCAAATCAAGATAGTCTGCAGTTCGTGTAGGATTATTTTAATATTAGGCTAACCACAGCTGAATTGCAATGACTTTCTATGGGCTGGCTTGCAGTGCACCGTTCTCCCTTACCCGAAGTGGGGTCGCTATCACAATAGGACGGCCATATTTGTAGGCGCCCGTGTGTCTCGCAGGACTGATTGGGGTGAGTGAGAACAGGTGCAGGGTTGAGTGGAGCAGGTGAGGGGTGGAGCCAGACCATGGGGAGGGTTAGTGGCTTTTCTACAATAAATAAATACATAAAATCTTAGGTAATGTTTAACAGAATTGACGTGTGTTTTTCTCTTATAATTCTAGGTGTGGACGCCAATACGACGCCTGGTAAGTTACAGTTCTTTGTATAAAAAACAACCTACCTGTATAATATCACTGTACTGTAATTTTGTACACAGACCAGGAAGGGATATGCCTGGTCTGTCTGTGTTCCACATGCACCATGAAACTGAAAGGCTCTTTCTGCACTTACTTCCAACAACCTTTGTGAAATGACTATCCGTAGCGGCTGCGCTGCCGTTTGTACTGGTTTGCAAACATGCAATGAAATTGAGCCATTTAGACAGACGTAAGAGTCATGATACGTTAAAGCCAGATTTTTTAGCGTGTCACCAGTTGAGCCACTCAACGCATCACAGCCTGACACGTTGTGCACTTTTAGATCTGCTTTTTTTTACACTGTGCGCAATGAAGTATAACAAGCTCAAGTATCCGTCAGTCCCCTCACCACAAATGGCTTTTATTACATTTCTGAGAATGAGCATTACACTGTTTTTGTGTTCTAATTTTTTATCTTTACTCTATTTACTATATTATAGGTCCATCCCTGTGTGAGTATCAATTTCATTTTTCAATGTTTTAATTCACTTCTTTTCATGATGAGCCTATGAGCTTTGATGTTTCATACTGGTGGTATTATTATTATTACTGTGCACACTCCAAGTTCATATCACAAACTGCACATAATTCGGAGCACATATGTTTGGACGGGCAAGGACTAATTATTATTATTATATCCTATCATAATTCATGAATACAGAATCATTCTACACTAATCATTCTCACTGCTATGTATGCACTATTTTGTTGGCAGGTTCATACACACTTCGAGCAGAGACGTTTGGCTTTAGGATCAACATCAGTAGCAACATCTCTGGTGACTTCACTGTAACTGTGACTGAAGCTGCTGGCTCTAAGATCAGTCGTGACTACACCGTGACACTGACTGGAGCCACACTGACTGGAGCTGTCCCTACCCCTGCCAACAGTAATACCATCGCCACACCTGACCCCACACCACAGCCCCAATCTGACCGCCCGTTCAGTAACGATGCAAGTTTAAAATCCCTGAAGCCTTGCACTCTCTATAGTTCTAATGTGACCATTGTTCATGAAAACAGTACAGTCACGTGTGAGAACAAAGGAATCAATCCTGCAGCGACAAGTGATATGAGTAAGTTGAAAACACGCATGCATGCACGCACACACGCACACATACAAACACACGCACACACACACGCATGCACAGACACACAGTGTATATTGTATATATATATATATATATATATATATATATATATATATATATACAAAATGCAGTATATATATATACCGGTATCTCCATATTGTAACTTTTTAGTAATAGACCCTATTCACGGCCCACCCACACACGCACACAATTTTAAAGCAACTTCCTGGTGCTGACGTCAGCTTTGAAGGGTAAATTAATACAGAAATTGCTGGACTTAAAGCCAACAAATCATTATTTCGAATGGTAAAGTAAATTATAACGCTCTGTGCCTTTTACTATCTTGTGTTCTTGATCATGCTAGCCGTATTTTATACTGTACTATTCGGAAATTGCATTAAATTTGCGATTTCTGTGTTAACTGTGGCTTATAGTAGGGTTTTCCCCTTCAACCGTGACGTCAGCACCAGGAAGTTGCGTAACGTGAATTCGGTCTTGTGTGTGTGTGTGTGTGTGTGTGTGTGTGTGTGTGTGTGTGTGTGTGTGTGTGTGTGTGTGTAAGAAGAATGACATTTTATGTTTTTATTTTCAAGAATATTCCTCCAACATCTTTGTATTTCAGAACAAGTCGACATTGAACAAGTCAAATGCAGTGCCTCTGGACGTGTTTGCTATTGGAGTGATTGGGATTTGAGCAGCAGTGTGAAATACACAAATGATACTCCAGACCCACTCCCCCCGTCATGCACCGGAAGAAAGGGTTTTCAGGAAGTGCTCTGTATCAAGCCCAGTTTCAAAGATGACATTTGCTCAAATTTGTCTACAACCTTTAATTGTCCAAGATCTACCTTCAGCCTAATCCAAAATATCACTGCAGGTACAGTATTTATGCTTTAGTCAGTTTCTTATAATTATATGTGTGTGTGTGGGGGGGGGGGGGGATTTTCAATACATCTCCTTCCCAAATATCATCACATACGATAAAGTGTTCTAATCTTTTCAACAGAGTTCTTAGAGTCTCTTAAGGGAGAAATCAAACTGCCAACTCCAGATGAACTTCCTGCCAAAATAGAATGGACAAATAAACCACCAAAATGTACTGATAATCACACCATTGATTTCAATTGTCAGGGTAAGTGGTAGACTAGTTTTTTATTGTTCCATGTGTAGAATGTGACTGAAGGGAAACGTCTTTGAAGTGACTGAATGAGTACAGTATTGTCCTTGATCTTCCCGAATTGAAGTCGTTGTTCATATTTACACGTATTAAGTGGAGAACTTCTAAGTTATAACTGTGACATATGTCTTGTCCCTCAGATCAAGACAATGAAATCAAGACATTGCCCAAGCTGGAGCCCTACACAGATTACAATTGTAATGCTACAATCAAGTACAGCAACATTATCATCGTTAAGCCAGTTAAAATTGGCCCCATTGATTGCAGTGAGTTGATAAACATTATTTCCTTGTATAGTGAGTGATCGTATCCTCTCTTACCATGATGTCCCATTAATGAATAATAATGATTGTCAGCTCAGCTTGACATAATGTGTGATAATATTGTCTTCAACAGAGGTTGACGTGACAAGTAAGGAGGTGAAGACAACAAATGTCTCCATTGAGATCCGCTCCACAGCCATCAGCAAGAAATGTGGAAACTTCTCTGATAAGAATCTCACGTACAACTACCATCTCACTGTACTACTAGTACCACCAAGCAATGTACCAAGCAAACAAGCATGCACGCCCAGTATGTTAAAACTGTTGTTTTTCTTTTTCTTTTCTCCCACTCCTTGCCAATGATGTAATATTAAATGTAATATTTCATATATATATTATTTTTTTCTATTATGAAGTGAAAGACACAGATGGGGAGACATGTGAGTTTCTGAAATTGGATCCATACACTCTTTATAAGTGGGAAGTAAACGCAGACTACAAGAAAAAAAAGTTCTTTGATACCAAGACTGGCAAAACCAAAACACTTGAAGGAAGTAAGTAACCCCATTATTTATTTCCAAAAGAAAACGGTCCAAAGCAAATGTTTAAAACTTAAAGCCTTAACCTGGTGTCCCTAGGTTGGGACCCTGAAATTATTATTTTTGTATAAAACTATAAAATAGTGAATAAGTGGTTAAGATGAGTATTTCAATTCTTAAATATATAGACATTACTCTGCTGTCTGTTAAAACAGAACTTGTGCACACATTTTTAACTGTAAACAATTAACAAATATATTATTACTTGGTTTATAAAGCAACTATATTATTAATTATTATTATTATTATTATGTAGCACTACTAGTAGAATTAAATGGAATTTGTTAAAAGTGTTTGTTAAAAGTATACAATATTGAAAGCAAATATGTACAGTTGCAGCAGATACCCATGACAAATATATAGTATTATCTGTTAAAGCTGTTATTGTTACATTATAATCAAATGTGGTTATACACAGAGTAGCTATATAAAAAGGGAAAATCAAATGTGAAGAAACTTGTGGCTGACATTTTTTCATTTCTCATATCTCACAGTCCCCTCTGCTCCATATCCAGTGAATCTGATTTGTCAAGATAATAATAGAATTAAAGTAAGGTGTAATACTCCACAAAACATGAGTTGGAAAGGACCTGTAGGGACATTTACAGCAGAACTTTACATGGGAGGTGAGCTGTCGGCAAGTGCTAAAGAGAAAAAAACCATATGTGAATTCGATTTCAAGGATTTGAGCTACTCAACCGAATACAAAGTGAAGGTACACACTATTCCTGTTTTGTTTCACAATCTTTGATCAGCTTTAAAGGGCGATGAAACCCTAGGTTGATTTTGTAGTTTGTTTTCCAGTTCAGGTTAAAAGCTAGAACAGGGTCAAAACATGTGCATCATGATGACCTACAGCAGTACACCATGATCTAAGTCACATAATGATGACCTACAGTAGTACACCATGATGTAAGAAACATAATGATGACCTACAGTAGTACACCATGATGTAAGCAACATAATGATGACTTACAGTAGTACACCATGATGTAAGAAACATAATGATGACCTACAGTAGTACACCATGATGTAAGCAACATAATGATGACCTACAGTAGTACACCATGATGTAAGAAACATAATGATGACCTACAGTAGTACACCATGATGTAAGCAACATAATGATGACCTACAGTAGTACACCATGATGTAAGAAACATAATGATGACCTACAGTAGTACACCATGATGTAAGCAACATAATGATGACCTACAGTAGTACACCATGATGTAAGAAACATAATGATGACCTACAGTAGTACACCATGATGTAAGAAACATAATGATGACCTACAGCAGTACACCATGATCTAAGTCACATAATGATGACCTACAGTAGTACACCATGATGTAAGAAACATAATGATGACCTACAGTAGTACACCATGATGTAAGCAACATAATGATGACTTACAGTAGTACACCATGATGTAAGAAACATAATGATGACCTACAGTAGTACACCATGATGTAAGCAACATAATGATGACCTACAGTAGTACACCATGATGTAAGCAACATAATGATGACCTACAGTAGTACACCATGATGTAAGAAACATAATGATGACCTACAGTAGTACACCATGATGTAAGCAACATAATGATGACCTACAGTAGTACACCATGATGTAAGAAACATAATGATGACCTACAGTAGTACACCATGATGTAAGCAACATAATGATGACCTACAGTAGTACACCATGATGTAAGAAACATAATGATGACCTACAGTAGTACACCATGATGTAAGCAACATAATGATGACCTACAGTAGTACACCATGATGTAAGCAACATAATGATGACCTACAGTAGTACACCATGATGTAAGCAACATAATGATGACCTACAGTAGTACACCATGATGTAATTAACACAGCTGCAGCTACATTACAATTCATAAAAGGTGTGCTAGTGTGTCAACGTGCATTGACAATAATGTTGACTGCTGTCTGTAGACAATGGGTCTGGGCAAGCCTGAACTTGAAAACAAACTACAAAACCAACTGTTCCCATCTTACCTTTAAAGAAGAGGTGTGATGACTCCAGATAAATGATTTTGTCTTTTTCCAGGTGTTTGCTCAGAATAACAAATTTCCAAGCGATATCATAAGCAGCCCTATTTCCACTCGATGTAAGTGCTTTCACGTTCCAAATCCAAATATATTTCATATGCAATAATGGGCATTTTTTACAACATAATTCTGACTTAAGTGAGCCATAATTCTACATGCTTATAACTGTTCTTGTCTATTCCTTTGCCATGTTGTGTGAATTTATAGATAATGACAAAGCTTTGATTGGATTCCTGGTGTTACCATTCCTGGGTGTGACCTGCTGTATGATCCTGTTGCGTAGGTACACAACTTGTTTAGGTGAGAAACATTACATTGTGTGTGTGTGTGTGTGTGTGTGTGTGTGTGTGTGTGTGTGTGTGTGTGTGTGTGTGTGTGTGTGTGTGTGTGTGTGTGTGTGTGTGTGTGTGCGTGCGTGCGTGCGTGCGTGCGTGCGTGCGTGCGTGCGTGCGTGCGTGCGTGCGTGCGTGCGTGCGTGCGTGCGTGCATTTTCTGAAAAAAAGGTTGATTTTTGACGCAAATAAAATCACCACACATTTTCATATTGTTCATTTGTGTCGCTCCTGGTGTCAAAGTACATTTTGGGTGCGTTCGGAAATACAGCACTGACCGCACTGGCCAATGCAAAGTAATATATGAGTGCGCTCAGGGTGTGCCTTAGACTACCTTTAAAATCACTCAGCAACTCGCCTCGAAATACTAAATATTATGACACAGAAATTTAAAGGCTTAAATATTTATGGTACAACTTTCTTTCTTTTTTTTTACAGATCCATGTTGTGTCAGGTAAGTTTTACTCTGTCTATTCATCAATGTCATAGCAGTAGATTACATCTTGTTAAAGGGGAATATACTGTACCACTCATTTTCAACATTGAACTATGTCATTAATATACCTGTTTTCTTCATTTATGATATATTTTCTTTAATAACAGACCTCAGGGAACCAATCCAGGCCCAGCTGTAGCCCAGAGTGGGGATCAGGATAATATTTACTGCCCGCTGCAGCACGGTCAGTCTTTGAACCAATCAGATTGAAGTTTTTCTTCTTCTTTTTTCTTAATATATTTTTATTTGAATCTAAATTAATTAATAATTTCAAATTAAACAAATAAGCTCCTCCATTGATGATCAATCAATGAATGTTATTTTTGGAAGTGCTTGTTGTTCTTAATTAGCAGAATAATTACCTACATTGAAACCATGATTGAAATAAAGATTATAAGCATCACATTAATGCTTTGTTTATCTTTAGGCGACACACACCTGTATGGAGTCATAGGTCACCGTGATGACTATGAAAATGGTACAGTATATGCCTATTAAAAATCCAATCAAATGAAATTTTAATCTAGTTTCGGTGACGGGTCACCGGTCTTTATGGACAATTCGGTAACACTTTATATTAAGGATGCCTTTATAATGCATTATAATGCATTATAAGCTCATTTATAATGCATTATAACACGCTTATAAGGCATTATAACACTCGTTATAAATGTTTATAATCATGTATAACAGCTTATAACAGTTTATAATCACGTTTATAACGCATTATTAAGTGCTGGTTATAATGCGAAGTGTAACAGCACATTATAACTACCATAACTTACTTAGTTATAAAGGCACATAGTGAAGTGCTATAATGTGTCATAATGCATTATAACCAATGTGTTTATTAAATATAATAATCACCTATAATATGCTATAGCATGACTTTGAGACCTTTAAGTAAAGTGACGACATTTATTAACGGTTATTAGCAATTGTATCATACTATAATACCTTATAGCACAACATAGTGACCTTTAAGTAAAGTGACAACATTAATGAATGGTTATTAGCAATTGTATCCTACTATAATACCTTATAGCACAACATAGTGACCTTTAAGTAAAGTGACAACATGAATTAAAGGTTATTAGCAATTGTATCATACTATAATACCTTATAGCACAACATAGTGACCTTTAAGTAAAGTGACAGAATTATTTAATGGTTATTAGCAGTTGTATATAGTATAATACCCTATAGCATTACTTTTACTTTAAGTTAAGTGACAATAAATATTAAGACAAAGAAATTATCAAAGACATCTTTATTTCACGCATTGGCATATCTCAAATATGGCATGTGAGGTAAACAAAACTGTCCAAACTACACAACAAAGTGTGTATACTGGAAATAGAGGTAAACAGTTGCTTTTCCTAGCTTTACTCTGGAAAGTCTGCAACTCTAAAATTACAAAATGACAGAAACTCATGACATACATTATACAACATTAAAATAAAATGAAAATGATATGTTGTATCACTACACAATAACATACAAAAATAGTATGAGGCCTACAAAACATTTAACCAACACAAACATAAGAGGCCTAATTAGCTGTTATATACAAAGTCTAAAACTTCACATAAAAGACCATAAGTGTGACTACATGTCAGCATTACAACCGCTTTTAAACAACAAAATAAAAACAAACTCTAACTTAAATTAGCTTATGCCTAGTTAGCATGGCTAGTTGGCTACATAGCAGCTAGCATACAGTATTAACCAAACATACTGTACAGTTCACACTTGAGAATTATACACCTATGAACTATGAAACAAATGCACACTTCTATGCTAAAAAGCAGCTTACAGACAATGCCATGTGTAAACAAACCATGTGTAAACCATGAAGGACATCATATGAAGGACAACAGTAACATGCAGCAATATCTTGAGAATGAATGAGATCGCTTCCTGTTTGCGAGGTTATCAAAATAAGATACAAGTTTGCAAGTACACAGAAAAAAGGGGTGTCAAATATAATTAAAAAAAACAAGTTGGAAGGTTACATTAGACCTTTTTCAAGAGCTCAAACATTATGAATACACAAGTTTCATTGAAATGCCAGTTTCAAAATAAATGTGCACAAACTTGTTGAGACAATAAAAAAAATCTTCAATCTTACAATCTAATAACAATCTAAATAAAATAATACCACTAAAATGATCATTTAGTATGAAACTTTTGTCAATACATTACGCTTTTATTGACAAAAGCATTCTCTTTCCGAATTGTGTACGGTCAGTTTCATATTAAATGTGCATTTGAGTGGTATTTGTTTATTTAAGGTGTCATTAAAATGTAAGATTTAATTAATGAATACTCATAGATTAGATTTATTGTTTATTGTAACTTCCTGCCCATACAATTTGAAACTGCCATTTAAATCAAACTTGTGTATTCATAATGTTTGAGCACTTGAAAAACCTTCCGACTTGGTTTTAAAGCAGTAAGCATGAGGCGGTTCTAGGCCACATCTGTTTCTACAAGACAGATCAGTGTTAACTCATGTATACCTTAAAATTTGTACTATACGTTTACGTTTGACACCCCCTGGTGGTTGTTCTGTGTATTTGCACACGCATCTTATTTTGATAACCTCGCAAACAGCAAGTGCTTCTCATTCATTCTGAAGATATTGCTAGAGACAGCTGCATGTAGCTACTGTCCTTCATATGCTGTCCTTCATGGTTTACACATGGCATTGTCTGTAAGCTGCTTTTTAGCATAGAAGTGTGCAATTGTTTGATAGTTCATAGGTGCATAATTCTCATGTGTGAACTGTACAGTATGTTTGGTTAATATGCTAACTGCTATGTAGCCATGCTGCTATGTACTGTAGTAGCCATAAGGTATGTTAATTCATTTTACAATTCGTTTTTATTTTAGTTGTTTAGCATTTTTAAAAGCGGTTGTAATGCTGACATGTAGACACACTTATGGTCTTTTATGTGAAGTTTTAGACTTTGTATATAACAGCTAATTAGGCCTCTTATGTTTGTGTTGGTTAAATGTTTTGTGGGCCTCATACTATTTTTGTATGTTATTGTGTAGTGATACAACATGCATGGTATAATTTTCATTTGCATATTGTTGTATATCATTCTCATTTCTGAATTTCTGTCATTTTTTAATTTTTGAGTTTCACACTTTCCTGAGTAAAGCTAGTAAAAGCAAATATTTACATCTATTTCTAGTATTCACACTTTCTTGTGTAGTTTAGAAAGTGTTGTTTACCTCACATGCCATATTTGAGATATGCCAATCTCTGAATGAAATGAAATAAAGATGTCTTTGAGAATTTCTTTGTCTTATTTTAGTGTCAATATATGATAATATGATACAACTGCTAATAACCATTAAATCATGTTGTCACTTTACTTAAAGGTCACTATGTTGTGCTACAAGGTATTATAGTATGATACAATTGCTAATAACCGTTAATAAATGTTGTCACTTTACTTAAAGGTCACTATGTTGTGCTATATGGTATTATAGTAGGATACAATTGCTAATAACCATTCATTAATGTTGTAACTTTACTTAAAGGTCACTATGTTGTGCTCTAAGGTATTATAGTATGATACAATTGCTAATAACCTTTAATTCATGTTGTCACTTTACTTAAAGGTCACTATGTTGTGCTATAAGGTATTATAGTATGATACAATTGCTAATAACCGTTAATAAATGTCGTCACTTTACTTAAAGGTCTCAAAGTCATGCTATAGCATATTATAGGTGATTATTATATTTAATAAACACATTGGTTATAATGCATTATGACACATTATAGCACTTCACTATGTGCATTTATAACTAAGTAAGTTATGGTAGTTATAATGTGCTGTTCCACTTTGCATTATAACGCATTATAACCAGCACTTAATAATGCGTTATAAACGTGGTTATAAACTGTTATAAGCTGTTATACATGATTATAAACATTTATAACGAGTGTTATAATGCCTTATAAACGTGTTATAATGCATTATAAATGAGCTTATAATGCATTATAATGCATTATAAAGGCATCCTTAATATAAAGTGTTACCGAAAATTCCACCGTCACATAATGGAGGTACCATAATCACCCGTCAAAATTGTCAGGTTTATTACACGGCTAATATGCCTAATAAGTACAATTACTCAAGTACTGTAAGTAAAATTTTGAGGTATTTGTACTTTACTTGAGTAGCCTATTTTCAATTTCCAATACTTTTACTTCTACTCCACTACATCTCGGATCCAAATATTGTACTTTTACTCCACTACAATTATTTGAAAACTTTTGTTGCTAGTTACTTTGTAGATTTTGATTATTGTAACAAAACATACATTAACCACTTCAGCCCTATATACAGTAGGCCTATATAGCCTACATTTTGACCATATGAAAACAGCTGGTCTACAAGCTCACAACGAGCTTGTAGATATGCTTTCAAAGGATTTTGTATACATTTGAAAACCTGACATGGGATATTCTACATAATGAATACTTTTACCTTTTGTACTTTAAGTACATTTTCATGTCAATACTTTAGTATTTTTACTTAATTATTAATTAGAATAAAATGAGTATTTCTATGTTGCAGTATTGATACTTTAGTAAAAATCAAACCAAGCCACTTGGTCACCAGCAGTATTGCACCTCAGTGTGTGTGTGACGGTGGGACTGTGTGCGTGTGACACAACAGCGCCACTTGGCACCAGCAGTATTGCAGCTCATGATACAGACATAGACAGTAACATAGATAGACGGGAACTGACAAAGTCACTCTTAGGAGCAGTTGACCACCACTCAAAAATGTTAGTACTTTTTCCACCATGCACTGTCAAAAAGACTCTTAAGCCGCGGGGTTTGTTTTGTTTACTGTGTTGACATCATGTCGTTCACACACTTGAACATGAAGGAGAAACTGATATAAAATTATACTTGCATGTTTTTATTTGGTTCAAATTTCCAAGTTATCACTTATTGTTTTTAATTTACAGATCCAGCTCATGTCATGTAAGTACAATATTGATTTCATCAACATGAAAGATTACATCTTGTTTATACTTCATTTCTGATAAATATTTGTCTTTTAAATACAGACCCATTGACCCTGATGAATATGAAAATGGTACCGTATATACTTTTTAAACATCCAATCAAATGATTTTAATCTAGTTTAACATGAAGAATAAACTGATCGGCTATAAAACATAAATAATAAACTGATATAAAACATGAAAAAGGAACTGATATAAAATGATACTCAAATATTGAAGTTACCAATTATTGTTTTTAATTTACAGATCCAGCTTATGTCACGTAAGTACAATATTGATCTCTGTCTATTCATCAACATGACAGCAGTAGAATACACCTTGTTTAAGCTTTTTCTACATTTCTGATCAATATTTGCATTTTAATTACAGACCCATTGACCCTGATGAATATGAAAATGGTACGTATATAGTTTTTAAACATCCAATCGAATGATTTTAATCTAGTTTAACATGTAGAAGAAACTGATACAAAACACGAAGAAGGAACTGATATAAAATGATACTCAAATATTTAAGTTATGACTTATTGTTTTCCATTTACAGATCCAGTCACGTAAGTACAATATTAATTTCTGTCTTTTCATCGACACAGCAGTAGATTACACCTTGTTTATACTTTTTCTACATTTCTGATCAATATTTGCATTTTAATTTCAGACCCATCGACACTGATGAATATGTAAATGGTAGCGTATATACTTTTTATAAATGCAAATTCAATGGTTCATCTAGTTTCATTTTGTGTTATTGTGGAATATTAATGCAATGGAAGATTTATGCAAAACTAACTTTTGCCAGTACTCCTAGAGATTTCGTCCAGAAATCACGCAAATCGTTACACATTATCTCTACAGTCATGTGATCGGCATGGATCTGTCCGATTTTCCATATTCCATCCTGATTGGCTTAAGGGTCCATTTGGTTTCATTTGTATACTGTTCCAAAGTTTGCAGGATTGGTCCGTTTTGAATAAAATGTCTGAAATCATTTTCGATTTTAGTGAAATTGTGCATGCACATTCCCAATAGGCAGAGGAATACATGCCACTTAAAAATTCCAAATCAGCCTCATGGTGGCGCTATAACAGGCCGATTCGTGTTTTTACCTGTAACTCCACTGATCAGTGTACAACTTCATGTGCACTCTAGAAGCCAAGGAAAAACCTTTTCCCTGCTTCTTTCATATCTGCCTTTCATAGCGCCACCAGGAGGCAGACTTAAGTAAAACACATTTTTCCTATTATTCCTTGAGATGTTATCCAGAAATCATGCAAATTAGTACACAGTATCTCTATAGCCTACTCATGTGATCAAGACGGATCTGTCCGATATTTTATATTCGATCCTAATTGGCTAACATTGGCTTCCAAAGTTTGCAGGATTGGTACATTTTGAACAAGATGACTTGGCCCATGACATGGCACCCTTTTCACATTAAGCGCCACCAGGAGGCCACAATAACTACAGTATACCTGACCTGGTGGAGACCTGTGCTCAGAAGAGCACTGCTTCTAGTTTATGTTCTAGTTTCATTTGAGGTTATTAGCCTGTATTATGTATTTTAATCGCCAGAATATTGTAAAATCAGAGAGGGTAATTTTCACTGACATAATACATTGTTGATCTGGACTGGAATGTAAATCCTGCTCTTCCCTTCGAACGGTCCTCCACTTCTTAATCTTAGTAATCTCATCTTTGATAGCAGATACTGTAGGCTATACTGTAGATAGAGATGGAGCATCCACTCAAAATCAATGTCAACACAACAAGTGACGTTATTAAAAGGAAATTGTTTATCTGAAACAGTTGAATTATGTTTACAACTAGGGGGTAGTTTCTCAAGGGGCATTTGTCATGTTTTCACAAATGTGTAAATATACTGTAGATTGGATGAGATTTTCATTAGACTGTATCACTCCATACTATTTGTACAAACATTACAACATGTATTAGTAGCATCAATAAGTGTTTGTTGAGTGAATTACAACTGAACAGAGATATTAGTAATGCATTGAGATAAAAATGTAACTTAATGAATGATAAAACTGAATAAGATGTGAATCCACAGTTCATGAAATATAGACTATGTTTTATACTGCATGATTAATGACACAGTATCCTATTATTTTCTGTAACTGTTTCATTTCCTTAGATACAGCTGTGTAGATAAACCCAACATCACCCAATGTGGACGAAGACAAATGGATCTTCATCAATAAATGTACATCACATTTATGTGTGTAGCCAACTAGCCACACACAGACAGACACACACACACACACACACACACACACACACACACACACACACACACACACACACACACACACACACACACACACACACACACACACACACACACACACGTACAAATATCATATTGCTCCAGTTTTAAACAACAATGTATTGTGAAAGTATCAATCTGTATCTTAGATGTGGTGTCTGGTTGTGACTGCATGGTGACAGAGCCCACCCAATTTATGCATCCTGCCCACCCAATCAAAAGTTATGTGTTTTGGGGGAATTATATGGTATGAATAGAACTTGTTCCAACCATTTACACTTTACAGTTAGTGTTATGCAGGAGCCTGATGCAGGTGTAAGACCTGTTGTGTTTGTATTGTGTGTTATAGGATATGCATAGTTTTCTATGCATTTCGGGGGTTTGACTCCCTAAAATGTTTTCGCCGGGCAGCGTTGCCATGCTATGCGGCCAGGAAGGTTGCCCACCTTATGCCCACCCCCCGTAGTAGGCCTACTACAGGCTCCGGCCCTGGTTCAGCGTATGGCACAAAATGGCATGACCATGGTGAACCGTTAAACCTCTGTGTTTCACCGTCAAACAGGAAATGTAAATAGACGATCTAAAAGGTCATGTGTTTCCTTTTTTCTTATGTAACTTTTATTTTGTAACTTTGTCTTTGTTTCACATGATCTCTACTTTTTTGTTTATACAATAACCATTTTACCATATTTTTGATAGAGATCTTCTCTTATTTTCAGCTTGAATGTTAAGTAGCCTATTCCATATCCTGAATATTGTCCAAGATAGTCCGGAATATCAGTCTTGAGAGAGTTCCTGGTGATTAGCCCTATTCACGACCCGCCAACTCAGCAAATTTCTCAGCATCCCCCGGGTGCTGACATCAATTTAGAAGGGGAAACTATAACAGAAATAGCTGGACTTAAAGCCAACAAATCATTATTTTGAACGGTAAAGTAAATTATAATGCTGTGCCTTTTACTATCTTGTGTTCTTGATCATGATAGCCGTATTTTATACTTTAGTATTCGGAAATTGCATTAAATTTGCGATTTCTGTGTTAACTCTATAGGCTTTAGTAGGATGTTCCCCTTCAAAACGTGACTTCAGCACCCGGGGGAAGGATCTTGGCTAAACTTTGGTCTCCTGGGTGTATGGATCCTTCCATATGTCCCATGTATAGAACAAGACATGAATGTTTTTTTTTATATCATATAACCTCACATATAACTGATATCCCAGAAAGGCTGAATTTTACTCCAGAATATGTTTATGATTGGGGTGAATTTGGTTGCTTGGTATGCTTGCTGAGTCTTCATTTGTTTACTTTTAATTTGGGGTGTGATAAAATGTCGAATTTGGTTCTTCCATGTAAATTCCCTCCATCCTCTTGAGTTGTGGGATGTCCTCTGGGATATCCACACCCAGCTCTTTTTGAGCGGTGGTCACACCGTCTCCTATACGTGGCCGTGTGTGTGGGTATGTATGCGTCCGTCCGGCCGTGTATGTAGCCTCAAGCCTGCAGTACCTTTTCTGACCACACATGTTAAGGGAGGGGCGCTGTTGTTCTCACACACACACACACACACACACACACACACACACACACACACACACACACACACACACACACACACACACACACACAGGGGGGAAGGGTGGGTCAGCATGTGTGGTCAAGTATTATTATTATTATTAACAAACTGAATGTTTTAGGGTCAAATAAATTAGAGTGTGTGAAGAAACGACAGCATTGTAAAGCACACTAACCCCGCTGCACCCACCCAGTAGTGCTGTTGCACAGCCTCCACGACCACCGCTCAGTTCACACGGGTGTGATTTTTCCCATGTATTCTTAACATAGGCCTATGTTGAATCCTTTTGTGAGTCCATCAAACAGGAGAACAGATTAGACACAGCTCTGGGTATAACTTCACCATATGCCTGTATGAAGAGCTTTATTATAGGATGCATTTCATCCACTGCTTTTTAAATGTCCTTAACGTTTATCTCTCATCTGTAAATCTCTAAATAAATCTTGATTTGAAGATTTGTATGCCTATGTGTTTTTTAATTCTTCAAAACTCCTCATTTCACCCTTTTGAATCAATAAGCATAAACATGCATGCACAGTACATCATTATCAGACCTACATTTGTCCTTCAACTTCTTGTTTATGCCCACAATGGAAATACATGCAGGTTTTGTAGCAATTTGTGGAAGGTTTAGACCTTATTGGCAAATGTTCAATCATGTATTACTTTAGACCATTTTCCAAATATATATATTAAAATATATATATGTAATCCCATATCTGTTTGTTTGTTTGATTGATTGAAGAGTTTATTAGCAGTTTGCAATAGAAAAAAAGTTTCATGACAGCACAAATCACTGGTACTAGGCCAACTAAAAGGAGATCCTAGAGATCCTAGAAAGCACTACGGCTTATTTCCACAGGAACCACACTTTTTGTATCTCATAAAGACAGACGGATAGAACATAGTACTTTATCTAGGATAACATCGATTTCAAAAGCAGAAAAAGCACAACATCAAATACAAAGGCAGAAAAAAGGGGGGGGGGGGTGGGAGCATGGGGGCTTAGTCTATTTACAAGTTACGAGTAGCAGCCGCCTGAAGGTGACTTTTCATACCTGTAATTCAATTTGTCCAAGTCAAAATTAACATTTCTGATATCCATAATGACTTTCTTTATGGTCATGGACATCTGAAATGACAATTGTAGATAGGTAGAACGTTTCTTCCCATCTACAATTGTCATTTCAGATATCCATGGGTCATTCAGCATGTCACTTTGGTCATTCAATTTCAGATATCTACAAACAATGTATATCAGGTTATGGCTGTTTCAGTTGCCCACTTAACAGATGAAGGATAGGATGTCAATAGAATACGCAGACATTTTTTAGGTGTACCAATACACATTTTATTAGTTGTCAATACTCAAAACTGTAGCAATAGGCTAACATACATAATAAATATTTCTACAAACAAATAAATGGTTAAGAATGACCTTCTCCTTTCTGAAACTCCACAGACCCATCTTGTAAAACTATAACAAACTTTCACAATTACATTTTGAAAGTAAGGCGCTCTTAAAATGAACTTTACAACAAATTAATGATGCACAGACAAAACCAACAGCCAAATGGTTTAAAAGGTGAACTGCATGCTCATATGACAAATACTATTGTGTCAATATTTTTCCCTTTATTTTTCCTCATTTTCTATTTCGAGTTTTGTTCTTTTGATTTATTGACAAATTAACATTGTCATTGTGTTTAATTGATTTAGGTGTTTCTGATTCTGAGCAAAAGTACAAAATTAACTGTGAAGGAGCTGCCCATGCTGGCACACATCAGCTGTGTTTACCTGTTGAAATGTCTGCTGTGAAATGGTTGTATTGAGCGATAGCCACATTGTAGCATGGCCCGGCCCTCTAACAAGAATTAAAATTCAAAGCATTAGTAAACTTGTAGTTATTGTCATCTCCTTGGCTATATGGCAAGCTTTTGCTGGCCATAAGAGGTTGAGGAGCATCGGAGTCAAACAACTCAGGACTATCAGACTCCTCTGGGACGTTGAATTTCCTGGATGAAGTTGCGGAGGCAGTGGAGTCAGATTCTCTCACAGCCTGTGGATAATATGACCAGGTAGTTGAAGCCGAGCCAATAGATGACGTTTCAGAATTGGGCAGGCCTGTTCCAAAGCCATCAGTGAAGGAAGACGACTCGGGAAGGTTGAAGGAGTTTAGGTCACAGGAAGAGGCAGAAGAGGAGCGGGGCAATCTGGGTTCATGGAGGTTGAGTTTGGAAACCAGGGGTTTACCGACTGAGATGGTTTGTTGTTCCTGGACTTCCTCGTCCATGTTTGTGTACCAGTAGTGAAGACAAACAGTGAACGTGAGCTCTGTCTATAAAGAGAATAGGAAGCAACATGTTTTCCTTAGCAACTGAAAAAGATAAGTGATGTATGATGATGACGACACAAAGTGTACTTTGCGCCTCACAAGCTGCAAGGCGCTGGTTTGTGGGATGATTAGGCCTGCTAACCTATTGCTGTTGTAGGTGAAAAGGTCCTGGTTTATTTCAGTAAACCTGTAGGATTTTACAGTGTATACTCTACAATATGTGTACCTTCTGACTCCAGGATTGGGGGAAATTGTCACACATCTCAAGGAAATGCTCAAGTTGGTAGGAATAGGTCTCAGTTTCTGTGCCTATCCTTGATAAATAACCTATGGACACAGACCAGAAGGTCAGACATGGCTGACTAACCTTGAGTCTCTGCAGGCTGTGGAGGCGAGTGTAGAGGCTGGGGACCTCTGGTAATGGCAGGTTGACCAAGGAAAACAGTAAACTGCCTGCTTCAGCCAAGCTCTCCTGGTTGCTCTTCTTCAGATCAACAGCTGGACCCTGCCAAAGCATTTCATGTTATTAATAATCTGCCCGGGGTCTATGGAGAGTGAGAGTCCAAGGCATCCAGGGGGAAGAAAAATATTGTATGAGCCATGGTTAAGAGTTAAGAGTTATTGGCCAAAACTTTAAAAGTGGGCTGTAGTGCCACCAAGAGGCAGAGGGTGGAGGTTCTTTCTTGGCCTACTCAACTATGAGTGTGACTACAGAGATGCCCAATTGTGTGAGGTTTGGACACAATCTGTAGGAGTAATATATAAAAAAATCACACCCGTGTGAACTGAGCGGTGGTTCCCCCCCCCCCCCCCCCCTTCCCCCCTGTGTGTGTGTGTGTGTGTGTGTGCGTGTGTGTGTGTGTGTGGGTGTGTGTGTGTGTGTGTGTGCCTGGTCTGGCCTGGCCTGAACAACAGCGCCCCTCCCTTAACATGTGTGGTCAGAAAAGGTTACTGCAGGCTACAGACAGACAGACACGGAGACAGACATACCCACACACGGCCACGTATAGGAGCGTTGTGACCACCGCTCAAAAATGGTTTTGCAATAATTGGCCTCAAGGTGACGCTATAATGGGAAGAAATTGGTCTCCAGGGAGTGTGAGTGCAAAGTATCAGGCTGATCAGTCTGATCAGTCCAAGAGATTAGCTGCTCACAGACAAAGACACACACAGATGGACGGACGGACAGGGACGAAAATAGGCCTTCGGCCTGGTGGAGACGACAAATAACAATTCAATTTTTTTATGTTACAAAATGTTATAGAGCATTATATATTACAGGGGATAAACCTGTTTATAAAGGTAGAAAGGTATACCATATTCTATCATGGATGATGTCTTAAATATGTTGACATATTCAGATAACCAACATACATCAGAAAAGTCTGTTAGCTGAGCAGAGCAGGACACGATATTCTTGGGCTTCTCCAGTATCCGAGTGTAGATGATCATGACGTTGGAGAACTCAGCAGCAAAACCCAGCTGAACCTTCACTCCACAGTCAAACTGTAGATTACGGCTCTCGGGTAGAACTAGTATGAAGAAGGGTGCATTTATTCAGTGCGGCATCATAGACCTTAAACTAAATTCAAAGGACATATAGATGTGCTCAAACAATGCATGCTTAACTCTATGCAAATGAAATGCAACAAAAGACCAAGACAATAAGGTTATAGTATCTGAATATTTTGCATTGGTAAACAGTACCATGTGAAATGGCCCACTGTAGGTTTCGTGTTGATGTGGCTTCGGGACAGTCAGAGCTCCTTATCCGGTCAGTGAGTGTACGTCGCTCAGACAGATTACTGCGTAGCTCCAGAGCCTGCCTTCCTCGCATGATTTCACAGTGACCCATGTCTTGTAAAAGAGAAAAACAATGTATCAGCATATCAGTTAAGTTGACCAGACAGGTTAGCCAATCAGGGACTTATACTGGCTTAGTGGCACAAACGTGATGTGACTTTGTCCATCTGAATTGCAATCTGCACACCTCGAGACACACATGCCAAGTTGAAACCAACCGGTTGGACATTGAAGACACACATTGAAGACGCACAAAGATTATGTGAATTATAGTATAATATAAAAGATAGACATTGTAGAACATACCTTCAGCCACCCTGTCTAACATGACAGTGACCTTTTCATCCTCTCTGAGACGCTTTTTGAGGAACTTTATGAAGATACCATTGGACAGGTCATCTCTTTTCTCCTCAAATGCTTCTGCATCCACACACCTACATATTGATAGAGTAAACAAGACATTTCAACTGTCCAGTTGTTGTTGTTTTTTTGTAATGTGTTTTAGAGAAGTACTCTGTGTAATATAATTCTTTGTGTATGGTAAATGAGATGCCTGAAGGTCTATTGACCAAAACGTTGCTTAAATAAAGTTGTCCCTATTGTGCAAGGGTAGACAGTGTGCGGGTAATTTTATTCTATACATCTGATCCCTGCCTACACACCTGTCTCTGAGCTGATCAGGTGTGTATAAGACGTTGTTTTCTGGTATGGTAAATGATAAAGTATTTCACTGGCTCCCTACCATGCAGCACAGTACTGTATGTGGATTAATGTCTCAGAGGATCAATAACTTACGTGGCATATCCAAACACTATGTTGGCTGTCACTTTCAGTGGCCGTGATTGAGTAATGACGTCATCGTTTAGGTTCCTAATATAGAGAAAATGAACAGAATGCACAATTTCTAGTTCAACAAAGCCTTATTCAGTTGGGAATATGTAACTTCATTCACAACTTGCGAACATCATCATTCTCAGTACCTTTTGCGACACATATCCAACAGGAACACATTGAGTCCAGTTTCTTTTTCCTGCATTTGCTGAAGTACACTCTGTACACAGAGGCAGTGTTTAGATGTATAGGAGGCAGGCGCATCAATAGGTACCATGAAGCTGTTGCCATAGTTCTCATAACCATGGCCACCAAAGTACAGCAAGCCTGACAGGGACACCAAAGAGGAAGGAACATAAGGTTAGTTTGAGAATCAAATGTTATCAGAGTTATTCTAATCTAGTGTTAAATACAGCTGAATGAAATAGTAAAAAAATGCTTGGTCTAACGCTTCTTTCCAGATTTTGTATTTCAGTAAAGGCAAATGTCTGAATAGTAAAGGATTGTAATGCAACTATATTCCAGCATCAACGAAAAAGTGATTTGATGTTGGAATAAAATATACATTTCAACGAGTTGAGGATTTAATCAAAATGGTTTGGAGACCAACCATAAACTCCTTTGTCTAGCAGTAAGAGGAACTCTGTCACTGCACTGTGCATCTCCTGACAGTTCAGGTCCAACAGGGACACCACCTTGAAGTCCAGCTGTCTGAGGAGGTTGGTCAGCTCATGGACATCAGCCATGGGTGCACAAAGCGGTGTGTGATAACGATAGTTCATGTTGCCTATCAAGAGAGCCACTTTGTCTGTGGCTGGGGAGGGGAAGTAAGGACAGACTGATCAAGCAAACTGCTCACTGAATACTTAAACTTTATTTTGTTCTTCTTTTCTTTCTTTGCTATTGAAAACTCACCATCAAAAGTAGTTTCATGCCTGGCAGGGCTAGGGCTGGCTTGCCTGGCTGGGGTGACAAACAAAAAGCACACAACATTTTTATCGTTACAAAACCATGATATATTGTCATTATATCACAGCTAAGTTGTTCGTACACAATATACATATAGAAAATAAACAAACAAACAAACAAACAAACAAACAGAAAGAGGTCATATGTTACTGTATAGAAAGAGGAATTGGAGTGGGGAACAATGGTTCCAGGAATACCTGTGCAATGATTAACATCTGACCAGGAGGAATCACTGATAGAGCTGGGGCCTGAAAAGAAAAAGAAAGAAAGAAAGAAAGAAAGAAAGAAAGAAAGAAAACGACAACAGTACAGGAGTTTAATACATACATTGTACACAAGTATGGTACTGGTATGGTAGGAGCAAACAGATGACTAAAGTTAAATTAAGAGCATCATGCTACTTATACAGATACATTCTGTATGTATTAAATATATATTACCAATGTGGACTTGGACGGTATCACTCCATGTCTCATGGTATAGGTTGAACACCCTGCAGCTATACTGTCCTCTGGATGCCGTGGTCACACAAGGGATCTACGAGACATGAATCACATAAAACATCAATGAAGCATGGGCTACAAAAACACCAATCAATTGCTAGCTATAAATGTGTTTTGTAGTTTTAATATGAGCAAAGACATTTATTCTTTACGGTATATATTGGCCAAGTTTTCAGTTTCTTTCACAATGACAATAAATACATAATAATAATAAAAAATAAAAAATACACAATGACTGTTTAATCAAGCACTCTCAAAAAAGGAGTATACATAAAAGAGAAGCGACTGACACCCCTATTCCCGATAGGGAAATGTGGGCAATCTGACAGGCGGAAGCGGCAAACAATTCTGTGAAACTGTCATTCACACGCCTGCCTGCTGCCAAAGTTTAAATGTGTTAACCCTTTTTCTACCTGAACCAGATTCACATGAGGATTCACACAGTTTGATCTCATGGATCTAAGCAAGTACGTAGTGTTGCTCCCCGTGTGAAAAGCCCTTAAGGCTGGCCGCATTTATGCTGAGTTACTGTAAATGAACACTCAGAAGACATACCCTGAGTGTGCCCTCTTTGTGCTGTGACATGGGCTCCATGTTGTGGTACCACTGATACTGGGCAGGGGGGTTGGCGTCTACAGAACACTTCAGAAACAAAGTGTCCCCCTCACACAGTGTCTGGCTCTGAGGCTGACAGGAAACATGCAGACCACTCACTGATCCAGGGAACAGACTGCTGCTGCAACCTGGAACGAGACACAGCACTGAGACACCAAGTAGATGAAGAAGAGAACACCTTCAATCCTTCCCTCTACACAGAACAGTACCTGGACTGGTGTTAGAGTTGTGGAGGAAGCGAACTTGGGCCCATTGTGAGAAGATGCAGTGCTCTCCATAGTTGACCCTACAGATGTAGTGGCCCACGTGCAAAGGGGACAATGGGCAGAGGACCAATTCTGAAGCACTTCCAGTGCCACCCAATATCTACAAAAAACAAACAAAAACCATCTTTACATCCATCCTAACATCAATATGCATACATATTGACACAATATGTGTTGTATGTATTCATATAGGCCAAGACAACTAGGTTAGTTTGTGGCAAATAAAAGGTAAAATAAAATAAAATGTTGCCCTTCAAAATATAGACCATAACATTATACAAATTATGAAGAAGAGGAAGAAGTGGAGAGGAAGCTAATTAATAAAGGTAATTGTATTCCCCATAGGTGGGGACTGGGGAACATGTCTATACTTCTCTTTATTTCAAACTCACACAAAGAAGAGATAACTGCAATTTGCAACATAAGATTACAATAGTTGTCAGGTACAGGTAATATAATTACAGCATATACAATGTGTGTACCATTCTCCTACAAGCTAATCTGTGTATTCTGGGTTGATAATATGACAATATTGGATGTATTCCAAGTGTATGGTTGGTTGACCATGCATACTATTGTAAGGGTTGTGTGCTGTACATATTTTTATTCTTGTCCACAACATGAGTGATGGCACCTTGTGCCTTTCATCTGCCTCATTACCAATGGCTACCACTGTCAGGCAGGTTGTCTATTTAAAGCCAAGATAGCAAACATGTAATTAGTGTGGATGATGGACTGAGGAACAACATATCCATTATTTGTCACTGTCATTTTCACTGTACATAAATAACATATTTCTGCATTCAAAGAGTCTTAATATATGTATATTTTCTTTGTCAATGTGTGGGCCTTCTCTGTTTATACTGGATAAATGTATTAATACATGTCAAAATTGTCATGTCATGATAAGTTAATTTGCTATTTGACAAAGTCAATTCCTGTGTGGTATAGAAATTAGACCCACTATTTATTTGTTAATTTTAAGCTGACCTGATATTTGTGTGTGCTTCATTTCATTATGTTACATTTCAGCTTCATAAAATGTAACTGACCTCCTCCTTGCCTCGGAACCACTGGTAACTCAGCCCAAGTGGACCGCAAGCCTTACATGTCAACAACACCCTGCCTCCCTCTGAAACCTGCTGGGATTGGGGCTGTACAGTGATACGAATCTGCTCTGTCACTGTACAACACGCATGCACGTACACACGCACGCACGCACACACACACGCACGCACGCACGCACGCACGCACGCACGCACGCACACACACACACACACACACACACACACACACACACACACACACACACACACACACACAGAAAACATGAAGTACTAAATTTCCAACAGACAAGAGAATCATTGCTATAACTTCTGCTGACTGGAGCCACATTACATTTCATGAAAACATTGGTGACTAGTGTTTGAGTGATAGGTTTTAGGGCCCATTAGCCTTCTTTGAAAGCTGATTGAATCTGATGTTTCAGAATGAACATCAATTTATGTTATCGGTGTGGCACCACAGTTGTGTATGGTGGTGCTTACTACATAGTTACCAACCAACCTGTGGTAGTCAGGTATTGCACAGCCCCCTGGTGGTCGATCTTCTTCAAACAGTGGAGTAAGAAGCCCACAGAGCAGGAGCGGTCAGCTAACCTGGCCAGAAGGTAACGTCCTGGACTGCCACTAGGATTCAACACCTGGAGAGAGCAGCTGGTCAGCTCATTCTCACTGCAGGGGAAATGATCAATGGAGAAAATGTGATCAACATTTACTTCTTTTCCTTGTCCTTTCCGAATCCAGTGGGATAAAAGTAACTAAGTACATTACTTAAGTACTGTACTTAAGTAGCCAACAATTCTGAGGTATTTGTACTTTACTTGAGTATTTCCAACTTTACTTCTACTCCACTACATCTCAGAGGCAAATATTGAAATTTACTCGACTACGATTACTTGAAAACTTAGCCTACTAGTTTTAGATTTTAATTCTTATTGCAAAACATACATTAACCACTTCAACCCTGTATTTCGGCAAATTCGGCCATTTGTTATAAATTTGAATTTTTATACCAATACATTTTTCCTTTATTCTAATACATTTAAATTCCGGACTTTTGCCTGTAACAGAGTATTTCTACATTGCAGTATTGATAGGCCTACTTTTAGTTTTAAAACATTTGAGTAGGCTACTTTTTCCACCACTGTCTGAATTCTAAGAAATAACTCAAAAATACATTTTAACAAGCCTTATTTCAAGTAGACTATTATTACAGTTAATGTCAGTTTACACAATATGAAATTGTATTGACCTATGTTGGTTAATGGCATTGTTGTTCCCACCTGCAACGGAATCGAGGTTGTTCGGTCACCACATTGGCCAGCTGTCTCCATCCGCAGGTGGAGTTGTCCAGCATCTCTGCCACTCTGCCTAAAGCCCTGTCACCAAAACTCCCAATGCTCTGGTTCCAGTCCCCCATTTTCACTACAGCCTACAGGGTCGCTGACTTGTCCTGTCTCCTGTGTAGGCTACAGAGATGCAATTAGGATTACATTGAAATGGTTCACAGTCACACAGGCAATCCACAATTCCTGTCACGTCTCGAGTGTGAGTTCATCATTACTCAGTTGCTCTCGTCTCGGGTGCCAGTCACGACCAATGATTGACAGCGATGACACTTGACACAAAACAGTGGACACATTGTTGCACCAGTCACTTGTTGACTACCGGGACTGTCTGGTACAATAATTTCGTTCTCCAAGGTTTTCATTAGTCAACGTGTAGTGTGGAAGAGTAGGGGAGTAAATAGTTGCTGACAATAACTAAAAAAAATAACATAATAAAATAATAATAATAATAATAATAATAATAATAATAAAAATAAAAGAAAATAACTAAACAAAACAGATAGCCTAAAACATTTACAGCTAAAACTTTTCCATAGCAGTAATTGGTCTAACATTGCGATAATAGCTAGCCTATATAAATATGCTGTTGTAACGTTCTAGCAGGTTGTCGAATATTCGTAGCCTACTGCTCGCTATTCACCGCTTCCGGTATGAATTTAATCACCTTTATGACAATACCGATGAAACTCACCAACTCTTCACTGATAACTGTTTGCAGAACGATTGCGATAGGCTATAGTTGATTAAGCGTTACTGTGAGCAAAGTAACTAGATACTTTAGACATGCACATCTCACTTCATTCTTCATTAGGCTGTCAATCCAACATTTGTCAGACGTCGTTTCATTTTGGTTCCTCATTTCTGGCATCGAGGTCATTTGCATATGTTGCCCAACCTACTGTGCGGTTGATATTTACCTGCACCAACAGAATCTCACCAAACTCCACGTGCTAATCTCTCTCTGATAAAGTTTTATACAACAAAAATGTCCAGTTAAAGCCAGAGGATATTTATTTACTACAATAATAAAGACAACTTTAAATGTGGCATACTTTTTTCTACTTTTTGGAGGAAGATCAACAGTACATGCCTTTCTTGAAAATGAAGGAGAACAGAAAAATACAAAAACATGTTTTAATAATGTATTCTACACAGCCAGTTCTTTAATAAAAGAAAGCACAATGCAGAGATGTAGATAATTTCAGACTCAGAGACAAAAGCTTCCTTTCAGCCTTCAGTAGCCCCCGACCTGTGACTAAATATCCAATGCATGGAGGTACCATTGTGTATTTTCATTGCTTTAATTTATTGACCCACTCTACGAACCCAAGGTGGTCAGAGTCTGTAAATCTGAAACTTCACAGTGATTTACTATATAAACCGAGTCCGGAAATTCAGTCTGTGAAGTCACTGAGAGGTGTTCATTTTCTGGTCCAGTGAAGGCCTATATCTTCTTTCCTTTATGTAGCTTGTTGAAGCGCCACATGTTCTCCTTCCTCAGAACCTTCCAATATTGCCTGTCGTCTGGCTCCAGCTCATGCAGTTTCTTAGGAGGTCCCAAATGTATTTGGAAAAGCCTGGGGAGGAAGACCAAGAAGGGGGAAATCAAATAACATACAGTAAAACTATTCAAACAGGGGTGTATTTAGCCGTGACTGTGTCTATTGAATAACTTTCAATACCTGACTCACAGGAATTGAACGTGAATAAAGAAGTGTTTGAGATCAGTTAAGGATATATAAAAAAATAAGAAAAAGAGGTTGCTCATTAACAATGGGGTTTTTCGGTACTAGACCCAAAATCATATCAATGGAGGACAAAGTACTCACATTTCCACTTTTTTTATTGGCACACACCAATAAACAGCACTCGTTTATTGGATGTGCTACCCTTTTTTAATATGTAATAAGGATATATATTAGTTTACTGTCTCCGCCAGGCCGAGACTACGTTTTGTGTTTTCCGTCTGTCTGTGAGCAGCTAATCTCCGGCACCGTTGGACCGATCGGTGTGAAACTGTGCACACACACTCCCCTGGAGTGTGACAGCGCTACCATGAGACAGATTTTTGCAAAACACATTTTTTGTTACTACTCCTGAAGATTTTGTACAAACCTCATCATGAGATCAAGTAATGTTTTGCAGTTACAAAATACAGTATAGTCATAAGAATAGAAAGAAAAGAAAAAAAGTCAGATAATCCATTTAAATGTATTTCTTTCAAAAATATTTATTCATCTTGAAAGGCATCAATAAAACAAAGACATGAGGCAGATATTGAATTAAACAAAGGAGGAGAGTAAAAGTAGAGACAGTTAGTTCTCTAGCTTCCAAAGTATAACCTGGTTCCAGACTGGACACACACACACACACACACACACACACACACACACACACACACACACACACACACACACACACACACACACACACACACACACACACACACACACACACACACACACACACACACACACACACACACACACACTCTCTCTCTCTACTTAGTCTAGCATATGATTTGACAAAGATACCATACTCTTACCACTCTGGGTATTCCTCAGGGGGCTTCAACTGAGGGTCTTCTCCCTGCTTAAATATATTTACTCCTACAGCATAAGACGTGAGCTTCACAGGGTCTTTACACACCTCCGGGCCTTTCAGTTCTTCTTTGACCATGCCTTTCCCCTTTTTGGCCACTAGGAGAGAGACAGAGAGAGTGATGAGTGATGAGTTGTGACAATGGCACACTTCACATCAAACAGTGTATATGGAAAATAAATTGTGTGTTTATACAATATGCATTACAGTCACACACAGACAGAAATCATGCAAGTAAGACACTCAGGAGTCCAGGATCGAACTGGGAACCTTCCTCGCCACCACCCCACCCCTCTAACCCCTGAGCGGCTGAGCCACTGTCACCCCTGTATATCAGGTTTTTGAGAGGGGCTGACCCAATTTTCAATGTGCCCTTCAATTCATGGAATATGATCTAGCTAGCCGCAAGCAAATCTTTGATGCTACTAGAAGAATGCCATTTTGCATCAAGAGTTGCAAATGCAATACCAACCCTTGACAGTCCACTCAAACAGAAAAGTCCTGTCTGATTCTATTAAACAACGTTAAACTCACCAAGATTGCAGCTGTACAGAAAGCTTGGATTATTCTTTGTATCAGTCAAGTTTTTGTTTCATAGAAATCCACCGTAGACAATATGCTATGAACTACTGGTTTCTGTGTAGGTGATTATTTGTATCAAGAGTTTAAAACTGCTTGTTGGAAATCACTCAATGGTCCTGCATAGTGCATACCACCTGTTCCAAAATGGCACATAATGCAGGAGGCAGCAGGACGTTTCGTTAATGAAAACGAATGCTTCCAAACTCAAATACTTGATAAAGAATCACCTGCACAGAATGTATTGGCAGAAAGTAGCTCATAACATGATTTTTTATGAAACAAAAACTTTACAGTGAAGATAACCCAAGCTTTCCGTACAACTGCAGTCTAGGTGAGTTTACATTGTTCAATATATCATATAGAACGTCGCTTCAGGCTATGATCTAGCTATATTGTTTGTGATATGTAGGATGTGCAGTTAGTTGTGTGCCTTCCCCATGTAAATAATAATAATAATAATAATAATAATAATAATAATAATAATCACCTCAAGCCTGCTCAACAAGATTTGGTCAATAACCAGATTTGATTTGCCACCTATATCCAAAATGACCATGGTTAGGCTAAATGCACACCTATATGCACAAATATTGTCTATAGACTATTGTGTTTAAGGCAATAGTTTGAGTAAGCCATTTCCAGCTGTGAATCCATGAAAGAGGACAATGTCCTTACCAACTTTCTTCGCGTATCCACATGCTGGAATTCTGCACAATCCAGTTGCTGTGTTGGTTGTTTGCAAAGCTGTCCGAAATAAACGGTTATACGCCGACATACTATAGTTACTTTAATAGGCTACCTAATAAAATACATAAATGCATAGCATGCGTTCGTTTGTTTGACATTCAATTCATGTGTTTCACTTCCTGCCTGGTCACTTCCTTGTTGTTGCATGGATGCCGCTTGCTTGTCTGATATTGTATGCTGCTGCCCCCTCTGGGTGGGGGGCACACTACAACTTGACTAGAACATACCGTGGTTTAATTAATTAAAGTAACAAAAAGTACATACAGTAGCCTACTCCACTATACATCTTGGATCCAAATATTGTACTTGTACTCCTTTATATTTATTTGACAACTTAGCTAGTTACCTTGTAGATTTAAATGTTATTACTACTAAACCCCCTTCAGCCCTATCCCTATAGCCCTATGTGTTTTGGCCATTTGAAAATAGCCGATCTTGTAGATCTGCTATTTCAAATGATTTTTGAAAACTTGTGAAACAAGAATGAGTAATTTCTACTTTTGGTACTTTAACTAGTACATTTTGATACCAACACGTTTGTGCTTTCACTCAAGTACATTTTTAATTCCAGACTTTTAATTAAGTTGTAACAGAGACAGAGTATTTCCCAGTAAAACATTTGAGTAGACTTTTTCCACCACTGCTTTGCGCTGTGTTTTGGACCGTTCAAGCCGCAGGGTGGCAGTAGAGCCTCAGGAGAAGACAACTACAATAATAACAAAGGAGAAGAAGTGCTCTCTCGACACCACTAAAAATGTCTGAATATGATTCTGTCCAGAAAGGAGCGTTAAAATTAAAAGGAGCCGGAGACCTTTCGTCTGGGAAAAAGTAAGTTTTGTCGTGTTGGTGACACTGTATTGAAGAAGTCAATTTGTGAAATGATTATTGTTGTTGTTGTTAGGCGGTCTGAGACACGCCGATAGGAGCTAACATTAGCCATCGTGCTAAGAAAACAACACTGTCTTAAGCCCTTGCCAAGGGCCCCTTGGGTTAACAATTCAATTCAAAGGAGCTTTTTTGGCGTGAGAAAACATACGTTTACATTGCCAAAGCAAGTGTCAAAATAAAAACTGTTGAAAATGGGGAACGTATATGCAGGAGGGGGTACAGCAGCACTGTGTAACAAGTAACAGTTACAGAGCTATGTCACTAGTGATTGATTGATTGAAGAATGTATTAGAAGTTTGCAATAGAAAAAAGTACAGTTTCATGACAGTACAATCACTGCAGCCAGGTCAACTAAAAGGAGATCCTAGAAAGCCGAGGCTTATTTCCACAGGAACCACATTGTATGTTAATCAGTATAATATACAGGGCAGGGTAGCCAACATTTGGACTGTATTTTTTCAACAGAGTAGATGTATTTTCCTGTGTTCTGGTGAATTATTTGAGTTTGATACCAAATCCAGGAGAAATTCAGGAGAAATAACAATTCAGGAGCACCGCAGGAGATGTGGTAAAAATTCAGGATACTCCTGCCAGATTCAGGAGTGTTGGCAACCCTGACAAGGTATACGTGTATCATTGAAACTAACAAATAACAATAATACAAAGGAAAGTAGAGTCTTGCCAGAAAATGGAAAGGTCCTAAGTTAGTGCATAGATCATTATGCTACTTGAGCCCCAACTGGCTGAACTACCCAGGCACCTACCAGGACCAGAACAAGTCTCTTGATTCTACCCACTTTAGTGCAATAAAAATGTATTAGAGTTGATGCTACTCTCATTACTCATGAAATCACAACATGTTATTTTTGTTATAGGAAGAAAAAGAAGGATAAAGAGAGAAAGCAGCGCTTGGAGCAACAGGTCTCGACCAGCCAAAATGATGAAGAGGATAAGACCAATAAAACGACCGCAATAAAAGACAAAAGGACACCTGCTCAAATAGCTTTTGACAAGACGCAAGAAAAGAGAGTAAGTCAAAGTTAATTGCAATCATTTTGTTCTCGTTCCTCAGACATAGTTGTAGCAGCAATAGTAATAAAGCAACATACAACAGGAAAACACAAATACAATATTAATAAGATGGATAGCAGTAGCCTCAACTCTAGATTATTTTTTGAATGTGTTGAATCGAGAGTTGCAACACCAACCATTGGTAGCCCATACATTAAACAACATTAAACTCACCAACATTGCAGCTTTACGAAAAGCTTGAATTATCCTTTCTCTCTGCAAAATGTTTTGTTTGATAAAAATCTACCGTAGGTAGACATATTATGAGCTATTTTCTGTCAAGACATTCCGTGCAGGTAATTAAGTGTTGGAGTTTACAAGCGCTCGTGGGAAATCACTCAACGGTCCTGTGTACCACCCCTTTCTAAATTGCACATGGATTGATTATTTTATTAAACAAAAATGTAGAGCAAGTAGTTTAAAAAAACAGCACAATTACAATCAAAACACTCAGTCTAAAAGGAACACCCAAAAAAGCCCTTGCGGTCTTGTTTCCCTTGGTATTCAATTCATCAACATATAAAGTAGCATCAAAAAACATTCAATATCATCGCAAAAAAAACACAATGTACAGAGTAGGGGGTAAAATAGGGGGTGGTGGGGTGACCACTTTTTGCCTGTCTAAAGGAGAAGCGCCTCTGGCCTCCTGAAAGGTGAATTTTCAGGTCGTCATAATGCAGGAAGCAGCAGTACAAGGAGTACGTCACTTTATTAATACGTTATAATCACCTCCATGGAATTTCTTGACAGGAAGTACGTAGCTCATAACACGTCTACGGTGGATTTTTATCAAACAAACAGAGGATAATTCAAGCTTTTTGTACAGCTTCAATGTTGGTGAGTTTAAAGGAGTAGTTCACCCCCAAAATGACTTTTTTTCCCCCTATTGATTACTCACGCCATGGAGACTTGAGTTCGATAATATTTTTTGTGTTTTGTCGCAAACCATTTTATTTGTTTGCTGCTGCTGGGGGGAAACCCTTCAATAAACATGAAGAATTCATTCTAAAGTGAGTGCTGGTGTCCTTGTTCTAAGTAAGCAACTCTAGATACAACATAGATATATTTTTTTAATCTAGAGTTGCAATTTGCAGCATTTGGAAAAAGAACAGTTTCACCAAGGAACATAATTGTAAAAAGAAGCGTGACCATATTACCCCAATCCTAGCTTCGCTCCACTGGCTTCCTGTCTGCTACCGAATTGATTTTAAAATTTTAATGTATGCCTTTAAAATTAGGAATGGGATGGCACCCCCTTCACTTGCTGATCTCATCTCTAACTACTCCCCAGCCAGAGCTTTAAGGTCGGCCGACAAGCTGCTGTTGTCGGAGTTACCTACAAATAGAGTAACAAGGGGCGATCGGGCCTTCGCAGCGGTAGCTCCTAGGCTCTGGAACAAATTGCCCATATATATCAGAGCCACCCAATCAATAGCCATTTTTAAATCCCTGTTAAAACGTATTTTTTCTCCCTGGCTTTTAGTGACACTTGATTTCCTTTATTGCTGCTAAATGTCTGTTTGATTATAATTGTTCTACTGTATGCTATTGTCTTGTATGCTACTGCAATGTTGCTTTCTGTTTTTAACCTGTACAGCACTTTGGTTGACTTGTCATGTAAATGTGCTATATAAATAAAGTTGAGTTGAGTTGAGTAGTGCTAATGTTCCAATCATGGCTGTCTACTTTGTGTCTGAAATGTTACAGAAGTGCTAAAATGTTTGCCCTCGTGCAAAAGTGCAAACCACAGTGGAAATTATTAATGCTGCTGTGGGCTGTATGCTTTAACCACACTCAACCTGGTGTCCCTATTTTAGGCAACAGATTATATGCAAAAACGATTGGCAGGAAACCAAACCTCTTCTACCAAAGTGTAATTTTGCTTTAAGGCTGTATATCAGGGGTATTCAACAAAATTGTGCAGGGGGCCACATTGTCAGAAACCCAAGGGCCCGGGGGCCGGACTAGCGGTCCGATTTGTGTGGAATATCATGCCTTATAATATGCTAAATGGTTCTGAGCCAGACATGATGCAGGAAGTTTTTTCAGGCTATTATCAACTATTCAAAAGATGAGCTCATCAAATCATAAATGTATGGACAATTGCACATAGTGTTTAGTGACTAGCTTTGTCACATGCCGAAAGTAGCCTACAAGCTTAGCTCACAACGCGTCTTATTATGACATTGAGTATAAATCAAGCATTACAGTATCCAGATGCCGGAGCTGGTGGCTGTCATGGTTATGCGTCAAATCATATTTATTGACTAAATATAACATCCCCTCCTTTAATTGATATTGGTATCATTCCTTCTTTCATTGTGTCCTTATGTTTAATTACTTTTCTCTTCTATATCTTTCAGAAAATGGAGAGGATTTTGAACAAAGCATCAAAAACACACAAACGCAGAGTTGAGGTAAGAAAGACAATGTAAAATCAGTGTTAACTCAAAAATCAGACTGAAATGGCTCTTTCGGTCATTTATATTTTGAAGTATCAGTCTGAAACGGAAGCCTGTGTGTTTCTGAACCAATCAGAAGGTCCCAGCCCTTCAGGTGATGGTAAAATCGTATTGTTGGCCTCACTAGCCTGAGAGAGACGGCCAGTCGGCCACTTGTGCAAAATATTTGTTACCAAGTTGCTTATTATCCTAACTTTTTCAGATACATATTTTAGTGTACTGATTAAGTTTACAATGAGTAGACTAATAGACAGTCTGGACGTCATCTTGAATGAGATTCAAAAAAGGAGTAGCTTAGTAAATAAAATCAGCTGTGTTTGGAGGAATGTGCAGCAATGGGAATCAAACCGATGAATGTAATCAAGGTTCCTGTATATTAAGTAGTCTTGTGATGTCATCACTCATCACACAGCCCGTTTTGTTTTCGTTCACAGGAAGTCATTTAAAATGGCTTTTTATGGACTTTTGATATAAAAATACACAAATGTTTTTTCTAGTGTTGGATATGCCCATATGATGACCATGAATATGCTCTAAGTGTGAAAAACGTATTTTTTATTTCATAAGGACTTTCATAAGGAAATATTAAATAGCCTATGTTCTCAAACTCTAATAGTATAATTATTATACAATATGATAGTGTTTCAGCAATGGAATATCAGTAATAAGTAGTATGTATTATGTTTGCGTTGCAGGATTTCAATCGCCACCTGGACACTCTGACCGAGCATTATGATATCCCCAAGGTCAGCTGGACCAAATAAAAAGGATCAATGGCTGTTTGCTTTTGTTTTGAATATTTTAATACTGGTATTGCAGATGTTCATGTAACACCAGATTTTCTTGCTTTTATAATGTGGTTATTTGTGAAGTGACACTTTAACAGTGATTTCCCCAGTTCTTGGTGTGTCATTAAAGATTGAATTAATAGTTTTTCTTGTCTGTCTGTGTGTGTGTGTGTCTTCTGTATCACCATTCACAACCTCAATGTACACAAAGCACATGTGAGTATATCATGACATTGTGTTAAATTTGTATGTGAGGGTTATTAATCTCAATCTGTACCTAGGTACTTTATACAAATGTATTAAAAAAAGCACAATATTCATTAGACTATAGTGGTAAATCACAAATTCAAATGATATCGGAAACATGCACATGATATTTGAATATTAATATCTGTTAACAAATGTGTTGTTTACACTTTGTGATGTGTCACTGGTTAAACTAGCAGATCGATGGATTCCTAGACCAATAAAAACGTCCAGTGGAACCTGGAACACATTTCCGCTCTGCTAATTAAGTCAAGTTTCCTGCAATAATACTCAATATCCGGGTTTGCTGCCGAAAGCCATTTACTTGTCAAAGTAAAGGTTCATACTATAAACCGTTTAACCTTCATCATATCCTATAAAGTTTATACTGCCACTACTTATAAGTGTCATGCGTGGCTGTAAGTCCTATAATTACCTAAAATGTGTAGATATTCAAATGTAAAAATCGCATTCTCAAATATTTTACATTGTAATTCACCCTATGAAAGGCACATGTATAGTTTGCTTTCGCACTACATGCGAGAATATTTTATAGTACTGGCATACACAATATTCAGTGTTATAACTTTCAACTGGTCTGATTGTTTTACTTTTGATTAAAAATAAATGAATTAACCATCGGTTTAAGTAGAACCTTTATTTTGAAGGTTGACCATTATCATGTCTACCGGAAGAGTGTCCGCTCAGTTCACTCCACTCACTCATTCACTGCCGCCTGTTCTCGCGGTACCGTTGGTGTACCATTAGCTTGCATGCTAACCTCATCGTTTACAGGTTTCGTGTCGACCCGAAAACAGCAAACGGGCGAGACACGGGGGGAGAAAAAAACACGCAATTAAAGAATCTGGAATAGGCTGCAAAGAGGAGCAGCAGGATGCCACACAATTTCCAGGCCGGAGACTTGGTGTTCGCCAAAATGAAGGGATACCCCCACTGGCCAGCCAGGGTAAGCATTAAGTACAGCAACGCAGAGGGGAAGAGGGGGTGGGCGGGCGACCTGCTCCTATGCATGGGACGCTGGAGAGATAGAGAAGCTTCTCTGTATGGGTTTCCTTGGCGATGTCTGTGGAGTGTGGAGAGCCAGTCTCTCAGTAAGCAGTCAACGCTGCCATAACATGTTGAGGATGAAACGGTTCCGATAGCATGGTTTGGGTGCGATGCTGAGGGCCCTGTTGTTCTGCACGTAAACGTAAAAGCCACGACCCAATGTTGCTTTAGAAATGACGTTTTGGTTATTTGTTCGGTGGTGGGAAAAGTAGCCTACTCACATGTTTTACTTAAACGTAGTACCAATGCTGCAATATGATAAACTCTGTCTCTGTGTTACAGGTAAAAGTCTGGAATGTACCTGAGTAAAAGTACAAAAGTATTGGTATCAAAATGTACTTAAAGTACCAAAAGTAGAAAGTAGTCAAGTAAAATAGATCTACAAGCTCACAATGCGAGCTTGTAGATTGGCTAATTTCAAATGTCCAAAACAAATAAAGGGCTGAAGTGGCGAATGTATGTTTAGCAAAACAAATCTACAAAGTAAGTAACTAGTAAGCTGCCAAATAATTGTAGTAGAGTAATACAATATTTGGATCCGAGATGTAGTGGAGTAGAAGTAAAAATATTGGAAATTGCAAATAATAAAGTAAAGTACATATACCTCAAAATTGTACTTAAGTACAGTTACTTTACACCACTGTATTTGTTTATAATTTTTCATTGACCCCTTTGTCTGTTGAAAACGTGAACCTCAACGAATGTTGATGTGCCATTAGATGGCATGTTGTGTTACATCACTGAACCAATAGACTTAAATAACCATTAAACTTGCATTATCTTACTTGCTAGATATACGTTTTATAACTTGCTGAAGTTCCTGACATGATGTCTGATCATGCCCCAACTAATGTTGGTTGGTAGAGTGTGTAGGGTAGACCTAAACCATACATTAGCTCCTTTCGGAACCCCTCCACTGCTACGCAGCTCCGTAGCAGTGGAGTGAGGGATTCCGAAAGGAGCTAACCATACGTTATGTACTATTATTTGTTTGTTTTGATCTCTCTCCCGATGTAATTATCAATAATTAATTGTTTCGTTACTAGATTGAAGATGTGGCGGATGGGGCAGTGAAACCACCTCCGAATAAAATACCAATTTTCTTCTTTGGGACACATGAAACGTGAGTAGACTCAGTAAAGCACTATGCCTTTCGCGACCCAGTTTTCTTCAAAATACAAGAGGTAATTTAAGGGTCTCGAGAGGGGCTAGCTTCTATGTTGTGTATGGTTTCATATGTTTGCAGGATGTGATCTCTTTGAATCTTGCATCACACACCATTTGTAAATCATGATGGGAGATTCAATTCAAAGGAGCTTCATTGCCATGAGAAGACATGTGTTTACATTGCCAAAACAACTGTCAAAACATAAAACTGTTTAAGAAAGAAAAAGTCCTATAGTTATAGGGGGTAAAGCATTGTGTAAACGGAGCTTTGTCACATTGCAACGTTATAGGTATAAAGCCTGTTGAAACAAATGGAAGTAATGTTTCAGGATTTTGCAGTCACTTTTGGGACAATTGGCATTTTTTTAAAGGTACAAAAAGCCTCAGATTTCAAATGTGTTTAAAGGTAGTAGCTCTGTTTATAATATATGTGCAGTCAGTAGGTCAGAGGTCCACTCGGTACAGAGGGTTAGTTAGGGTGGCAGGAAACACATCATGGTAATATTAAAGGAGTGGTTCACCCAAAGACTTTACTTTCTATCAATTACACACCCTACCATGAAGCCTTGAATTTGTGGAGATTTGTTTTGTTTTTGTCTTATTCCCAAGCCAATAATTTGATGACCGGTGGAGTCTTCGGTAGGAGACTGATGACATTGTGATCAGTCAATTGGAGACTCAAATTATTGGATCAGGAATGTGACAGGAAAAAAATCTCCATGAATTCAAGGCTTCATGGGGTGTGTATTTTTTTGTGGGGGCGAACTAGAACTACTCCTTTTTAAGGTGGTTGTTTTCCAGATGCACTGTTCTGTGTCATTCACTAGATGGCACAGTCTCTTCTCTCTCTTGCACAAGGGTAAATAATGTTAGCCATGAATGTAAGCAAACTTATGTGCTTGGCTGTCAATTATGAAAAATCAGTATTTACTGTCTTGATCAGGCAGGGCTTGCCATTTACTTGGAATGGAAATGTTATTACCACAATTGCCCATTTTCTTTTTCTCTATATTTCACAGTGCATTCCTTGCACCAAAGGACCTTTTTGCCTATGAGAAGTACAGCGACCGTTATGGGAAACCTAACAAAAGGAAGGGATTCAATGAAGGCTTATGGGAGATTCAGAACAGTCCACATGCCTCCTACAGCGCCCCACCTGTAGTAAGTATTGTCAGTATGGGGGGGGGGGGGGGGGGGGGGGGCACATGATACAATACAGATTATGCCAGTATTTACATACTGATAGAAGCTTACCACAGGGTTCTGCAACAAGGTAGATTCATTGGTTTTCAATTAAATATGAAAATCCATATTCATTTTGTGACATCCACAGCCAGCCAGCTCATCCGACAGTGAAGGCAATGATGCCGGAGGTGGTGGTGGAGGAGGAGGAGGAAGTGATGAGGAGGAGGATGAAGAAGAAGCCGTAGTGCCTAGGAAAGCAAGTTCTGGGAGCGAAATAGATTCCGATTCCGGGAGTGAAGAAAAAGCAGTTGCGGTGAAGCGGAAGCCGCCGGCGCCTACCGCTAAGGTATTGTGAAGTGCAGTCACAGATTGTTTTGCCAGTATCACAATCCACGTTAATGGATCACAACGTTTTTTTTATGTTGCATTTTGTAAGTTGTTGAACAGTAGAAACACGTAATTACTTAAAACTAGTCCTGTGCCCGGGGGTGTGCGATGAGGGATTGAATGTAGGAGTAATGTTGGAGAACCCAGACCGGTGCCCATTGGGCAGAATAGTCACCATCGATGTCATCGATGTCCAATTGTGCAATACTTGTTGTATCCGTCTGTCTGGCTGGCACTCTTTATGCCCATATATGGTGTTCCGTAAGGACTGAAGGATACAGAGATCTCCATATAAGGACATATCAGCATTTCCATATATGGGCATATACTGATTAGAGCTGCCAAAGAATATTCCATATTTGAGTATTCCTTTCGAATATTAAAAATAAAGGAACATTCGACTATAAAAAATGAAGGTTCGATTATAAAAAAATACAAATCTGACGCAGTTCTCGCGAGACTGGGCACCTGTTTAACAGCGGCTGGTCTCGCGAGGCAGAAATCAACTCAAGGCTTTGACGGTGCCGTGTGCAAACGTGAGTCCAGAATGTATACATATCTGTGTTATGAAATCCTTTTTTGTGTTCCAAATTCCAATTCTGTTCATGTTTTCACAGAGTGATGCCATTTGTTTATTGGTGTGTTTTATTAGTGATTGCAACAAGCTGGGAAAAAATGGGAATTTGATTCAAAGGTTGGCCTGGGCAATCTCAGACACTTACTGTATTATAAGAAAGCCAAGTTTGGAATTGTGTGAGTGCAGTCAGCACTGATAGAATAGACAGTAGTAGCCTGTGGCACAATACATTAGGGTTGGGGGCGGTAACCGCCGTACCGCGCTATACCGAGGTCTACCGCGGTGTCAGTGTGCTTACCGTGGTAAAAAGACAAAAAAAGGTCTATTTTTTATTGGAAAACAAGCGAGTTTTAAAACGGGGGAGAAGCGAGGACCGCATGTGCTCCATGCTGCTCTGCTCTGGGCCGTGTAGGACATGTTTGGAAGCCACATACACTCAGACACAGACCTGCACACAGTGCATAGGGCAGGAGAGTACGGAGCACAATTAACTCTATGACGGAGCAGCATAAACTTTCTCTGTAATCCACTCGACACAAGGATGTTAATACATACCTTGTGTTGTGGCATATCTTTTTTTATTCATACGGATTACTGGCGGAGCGCGGGCCGCGTGGACTAAAACCGAAAATGAAACTATTTTACTTTTTCCACCGCGTCGCGCATTGTGCCCCGTCCGGCGGCGTGTCGGCGATTTTATAACCTTTTCTGTCAAGTCTTGTAACTAAAACCTGTATATAGCAGCACTCAATCACTGCGATTTGAGAGTTGAGACGTGACGTGAGTTCACAGAATCACTGTACACGATCTGACTACCCTTCCTCTTCTGGTTTGTTCACACAGCTGTTTGTGTCTGAAAAGCCCAAGTAGCTAGCCTACGTTACTATGGTAACCCGACAGTGCAGATCTATAAGCTCAGAACGCGTCGCGGATGCGATGTGTTGTGAGCTTGTAGATCTGCTCCTTTCAAAGCCATACCCGCTGTGCTGTACGGAAAAGTATAACTCGGGCAGTCAGGCTGTGGAGAGGCGACTTTTGGGAAGATGATTGCAATATTTTGGCTTATCGCCGAACCTTAATTAATAGATACGGGGGTGCGGTAATTACCGCAGTACCGGCGGTAAATGGGAAGACGGTAATCGCGGTAACAAAATGTCGATACCGGCCCAGGCCTACAATACATTCAATCTATCTGTAAAGGCAGATTGTGGAGATTTATTTTGTTATATCACACATGCCCCTTAGGATTATAGACAGGAACAAGTTGTTGTGCTTCATTTCACTGTAAAACTGCATCTTATGTGCAGTTGTCAATGATAATAATTTCAGCCACTGTCTCTTCCCCCTTAGCGGCCCCCTCCAGCTAAAAAAGCCCGGGCCTCATCCAGTGACAGGGATGGAGAGGAGAGTGGATCCCCCTCTGAACCAGAGCCCTCCGCTTCGGAGTCGGACTCTGGCAAGAACAGTGACAAGGTGAAAACATGCAAAAGTACACTAACCTACCCTCATGCAAGGTGAACGCTCACTTGATGCCAACATTGTAGTGTGTAGGAAACTAAATTATATGTTTTATAAAGGACTTCACTCCAGAGAAGAAATCTGTGGGACGGGGTGCTAAAAAACCTGGAGGAAGAGGAGGAAAGAAGAAGGTAAGGCTATGTTATATCTTCACTGTCAACCAGCCTTTAAGGCATTGAATGTAGCGCTGATGTGCTAGCAAAGTAGTTTGGGTACTTTTTGTCGTCATGGAGGTTTTTCTTCTTTCCTGCTCCATTTCTCTGGGGTGTTGCAGAAAGCTACATCTGACTCGGACTCAGACTCTGCCTCTGAAGAGAAGAAAGAAGCAGACAGTGACTCCGAGGACGAGAAGCCACGGCCAGCCCTGTCGGGTTCAGAATCCCAGTCTGGCTCCAAGTCTGGCTCCAAGTCTGGCTCCAAGTCTGACTCGGACTCGGACCCACCTCCACGGAAAGGCCCTCAGGCCCGCAAAAAAGGTCTGGGTTTGGGCATCCTGGTGGCTAATCCAGTTAGTGCATGTATCATATAGACCTAATCATGAATTCTTGGGTTTGAATCCAGGTCATGAACCATATCACCTTCTTGCTCTCCATCCCCACTTTCTATACTGTCTAATGAAGCAGAGGTACCTAAATTAAAAGAAACATAATAAATAGTCGGTCCCATAATTAATTTAAAAAAAGAATTGGCCCCCAAGGCCATAGGGTGCTTGCTGAAGGAAATATTCCTGCATACTCATGTCAGTAACAGTGTTTTGTGTCTTTATTTTTGCCCTCTCATAGAAAAGCCCCCACCAAAGCCTAGAGCACGGAAACCAAAACCTGCTCCAGCTAAACGAGCACCTTCATCTTCATCTGATAGCGACAGGTTGGGTTGCTACAGCTTACTCCCGTGTTACTTTGTGAATTGTGTTGATTTACCTCTTTCTATCATGTAATTATGATGTAGTTATTATTTCAGATCAGTCTTGCTTTGTCATGTAGAGATTCTTTTTTACTTTTTTCAGTTAGCAGTCATTAGTTTCCTAATTTTGCCTTTGTGTTTTATCATTGTACAAATGATGCTGTTGAATGGCAGCATAATGGCAGCCTGCTTTTCTTTCTTTAAAGTGACAGTGAGCCTGACCGCATCAGTGAGTGGAAGAAACGAGACGAAGAACGCAGAAAGGAGCTCGAAGAGCGTAGGAAGAAGGAGGAGGCGGAGGAGATCCGCAGGTTACGTGAAAGGGAGAAGGAGGAAGATGAGCAGAGGAAAAAGGAGAAGGAGAAAGGTAAAAAAGGAAGTGACAGTGACAGCAACAACAGTTCAGATGAGGCCGTGGATAGCCCACTGAAGAAGTCCAAGAAACCCCCTCCACCTCCAATCCCTGCACCCTCTGATTCCGATTCTGGACCCCAAGCTGAGGTACAGGACCTAGATGGGAAAACAACACTCTTTGGGTAGGCAATGCTAACACTCCAATTTGTAATCACTGCGAATATTGGTTTTTCTCTCCACATAGTCGAAAAAATCTTCCAAACGACCGGACAACCAGAAGAAGGGGAGAGTGAAGAAAGAGAAGGAGAGGAAAGACAGAAAGGAGAGAGATCTGAAGGAGAAGAGAGGCCAGCGGTCAGAGGAGAAATCCAGGGGGAGGTGAGTTGCACCCTCCTGGACCTACGGCTACAGCATTTAAACCTCATTAGGTTTAACATCATTAAAAATGTATGCACACGGATCACTGAGCGCCTGCTTCCACAGGTCCAAGCCTGAAAAACCTAGACGTAAACCAGAGAGGCCTCCGGAAAAGAAAGTGGAGAAGAAAAAGGGTCTGTCTTCAATGGCGTCACGCTCGCTCACACAAAACCAAATTTTCTATTCAGAAAGCTATCATCATTTGCATTGGCTTATCCTGTGCAACTGATATTTTGCATAGTTTAAAACAGAATAACAGTTACGTCTCTAACTTGAGGGCAGTAAACGTAAATGTTCATCAGTGCAATTGATGGGTTCAGACGTTTGAAACACAGTAGAGGAGCTGATACAGCTGGCACTAAGGGAATACATAGGTGGGCCTACTGAAAAGGGGGACAGCCTACCACAAGAACACTGGCTTTTATTGCATTTTATTTCGAAATGTATGTGTGCTCTATTTCAGGGGTTTTCAAAGTGGGTGACGGGGCACCCTGGGGTGCCGTGACGGCAGTCCAGGGGTGCCACGAGATAATTTGATATTATTTCGAATTTAATTGGACACTTAAAAAAACATTTAGTATCATTTTAAACTAAGTTATTTTCAGTCAGTTCTAACCAAAATGACTATTATCTCAACCTTTTCCTTACAACATAATCGTTAAAATTTGCTATAAATATAAGGTGCTGGGAGTGAAAAATATGAATATAATGTAGGGGTGCCTTGGATGAAAACAATATTTACAGGGGTGCCCTGAGCCAAAAAGGTTTGGGAACCCCTGCTCTATGTGATCACATAGTTTTCCATATAAATGGGAAGAGGGGCGTTATTCATTTATTCTTGTATTTCTTGCCAGTAATATGTCTGTAATCAGTGGAATATTGCTCACACAGAAACATTGGCCACATCAGGAATGGCACATCCAAATTCACAGCACATTTGAAAGATAATTGTTAGCGACTGCATGGAACTCACAATATGCCAAATTGTGCCAGTTTACCACCCTCAAACTAGACTAGAGGCCTTGAAGAGATTCTCTGTAGGTAGTAAAACATCTGTGATATTCTTCCCATTTCCAGTCCATGTATAATAGATATTTTTGTGTCATTTAAGTGGAAAGTATGTATTGAATGACTTTTGTTTGGTCCATGTATAGAGCCGTCAATAGAGGAAAAGTTACAGAAACTCCACACAGATATCAAGTTTGCACTGAAGGTGGACAACCCAGTAAGTGACACAATTTCTTGCATAAAGAAAAGCATGTCTTTCCATTGGATGTGTATAAACAATTATTTGTGTACCATATGTTTTACATTTTTACTGTTCTGTCCCATCCTTTTCATAGGACATAGAGCGGTGTCTACAGGCCTTAGCAGAACTCGAAGCTATACCGGTCACCAGCCAAATCCTGCATAAGAACGCTGATGTTATTGCCACTCTTAAAAAGGTATATTGTCAATAGACGCATTTCCAGACAACCTGGCACTGATAAGAAGTGTAAAAATGCATCCCATCAAACTTTGAAAAGCTGTTTTCCTCCCAGTGTGGAGGAAAGGTTTAGGATGGATGTTTACTGAGATCTCTCCCTCTTGAAATATATACCTTTGTTTATGTTGTGTAAACAATTATAGCGATTCTCGAAGCATTTGTCTTCCAAACCCCACCTTCATGGCACCAGAGCCTGCTTGATCCCACAGCTGATTTATGCTCCACTGTGCAAAGGTGTTGCGCACAGAAAACGACCAAGAACAGCAGACCTCCAAGCTCACAGCAGTCACATCCATGACACAATATGAGCTTGTATGTCAGCTGTTCTCGGTGCGCAACGCCGTTGCAGGGTGAAGTATATACGTCTTGCTAGGAGTATCTCACTAGCCAACACAGAAAAGGAGGTAGAATTAACTGAAACCAGCGCTCCCCAAAACAACAGGTTTGGGGATCTGTTGGGAACTGATTACATGATACGGGCACCTGCGTGTGCAGTCTCAATGTTGGTAAACAAGAAATCTATCTATACTGAAATGAGTCCTAACGGTGAACAGAACAATGTTCAATCAAGTCTTTTTTACAGCATGGCACCTAAAGGTCCAGCCGTCTAGAACTGTTGGTCTGTATGTTTTATGTATGTATGTTTGTAGGTATATGTACAGCATGTCTATAAAGTAGACCAATCACAGTGAATTTCACAGCTCGGCTGACACTGCTACGCCAATCACAGCTCAATTCACGCCGCTATGCTCAAGTTAGCACAGTAGCACACCATTGGTGCTTCATTCACAAACTGCGTACCTAGCAACAACTGTGTTGTTAATACAGGAATCTTGACCAGTGCTCTTGCCAACCCAAAACCTCCCAACGTGCATTCCTTGCTAACTAAATTATAAAGTCCAAGTGACTGAAATGAACTGTTGTCTTCATCGAGCCAGATCTGGGTACACTAAAAATACTAGTTAGTGGTCATATATTTGGATCCTCTTGGAATTCTCCTCTTCATTGTTAATTAAACTTGTATTCATTCATTATTTTACAGATTCGGCGGTACAAAGCTAGCAATGCTGTCATGGAAAAGGCCAGTGACGTCTACAACAAGTTAAAACTCAGATTTGTCGGCAAGATGGAGCCTCCATCCAAACCTAAAACAGAAGACATGGGTCCACAGGATAATGGAAAGGAGGAAGAAATCACAGGTTAGGTTTCCATCATGCTGCCAATGGGTTTCATACCCCTTAAATGTGCATGTTATGTGCCCTCCTTTGTTGGTTAATGAATCTACCACTGTGTCTGTCTGTGTGTTTATTTCTAGACTCTGTTCCTGTGAATGGAGAATCGGAGGAGAAAAAAGATATGGAAGCAGAGGAGAGGCCAAAGTCCCCTGCGATGGAAGAGAATAATGAGCACATGGGTTCAAGCCCAAGCAGGTAAAAATCCTGTTTTCACTGTGTGCATAACTGCTGGGATAGAAATACAAGGCCATGTACACACACACACACACACACACACACACAAACAGTAGGCCGTGGGCAAAAAAATAAAACTGCATATATTTATGTCTTAAAGGTACACTAGGTAACTTTAGGACAATTTTTAATTAGGGATGGGACGATATGAAAATTTCATATCGCGATTATTGTGACAAAAGAAATCACAATTTACGCTATCGCGATAATAAAAATTCATTATCCTGGGGCGGAACATTTGCCAAAAAATAGATCTACAAGTTGCGACGCGTTGTGAGCTTGTAGATCGGCTATTTTTTGGCAAAGACATTTGATAGAGTGAAAAAAGACTATCAAGTACGTATATTATAAGTACCTTTTACCAATTATAGAGGGTTTAAGTGGTACCAGATATGCAACTCGGCAAATATAAGGTGAATTGATTGCATGACGGAGGACGATATCACAATAAATTAAATCTCCACAATACAATTATCGTGAGTGTTTTTTATCACGATACACGTCCCATCCCTAGTGTTAATATATATGTATATACATATTTTAGTAGTCATTTCCCTTTATCAGCCACTATATTATTGTGCTGAGGTGTTTCCTTGCAGAACACTGTATTTTGGATTGTCGCACTGCTTATGTTGACATTCAAACCTTGGAGGGACTTCTTTGTCTGTGAGGGGAGGGGGGAGCTCGGCCAGAGCCCCTTTAAACTTCAAAGGGGTTGTGCACCGAGTTGATTGATCGAAGCTACCTGTTTGATGCCTGTCAGAGAGAGGGGGGGGGGGGGGCGATAATGGAATCCGTAGGATACAGGGTTGAATAAATTAGAATCTGAAAACAAGCGCTTCTTCCATAAGCGGCACATACGGATTCCAAAATAGCGGGAGGGGGCCCCCTCACAGACTCACAGGTTTGAATGTCAACATAAACAGTGCAACAGAACCTAAATACAGCCAGGGGAATGTGTCTTTCTGCAAGGAAACACCCCAGCACAATAATGCGCGTGCATTATGACCGCCGCCGTCGCACATGGGCGTCTGTAACGCTGAGAAGAAATGATCCAAATCCAAGCGAGTATATGGTATACTGGTATATACTGGTGTAAATCTGGCCCATTTAATACATGTTAAGTGTACAGTATGCCCTCTCTTTCTGTGGTAGACCCAGTCCAGGGAGCCCTGCGGAACAGACCCAGACCAATGAAGAGACAGACCACGGCTTCCTTGCCGAAATGGAACCGCCTTTAGTAGAGAGCTGAAGATCCCACAGAGAAGACTACAATTGACTTAGTGCTAAAGATGGTGGCCTCCTTGATTTCATGTCATTTTGTCCTCATGATCCAACTCGCGTTGTAATGAACATCCAGAGTTTCCTACCTGTTAAGCTAATATTGACGTTTGGACATTTTGTACTGTATGGATATCAGACCGGAAGGCCTCTGTGTTTAAACACTTTGGTCTGTTGTTTACCACAGAGAAAAAGGAAAGCTCACCTATTTGATAGTACATGGCGCTGTGCGTACTCTTGTTTCTGAAATGTATTTTTTTTTCTTTTATATGACACTGCCCGTCCTGGATCGACACCTCTATCCCATGCTCCTCCGCACTACCATGATCTTTCTTCCCATATGACCTCTATCTTTGGGCTTTCATAATGTATGTACTTTGAGAGATTCCATTTTTAGCACTTGTAAAGCCTGATTTATACTTGCGCACTGGTGTCGCACATCAAAAATGGCAAATATGCAGTACTCCAGACACGGTGAGCTTGTAGATCTGCTATTTTCCTTTAACGACACCCGCTCGCAACTAAATGTAAATCAGGCGTAACAAGAATTTAGGCTGGGGCAGAATGAAGCCATGCTGTGAATGTTTAGCTTTGAAGATTTTGCGCAGTCATACATCCGTTGGCTTTATCATTTTAATGAAGCCTACAGAACATCACTAAAGGCCTAATGTCTGTGTTTGGAACATTGAGAGAGTGGTACAATACTATTTGTGATTATTTTATGTTGTATAGCCTACTTGTTTTTTATCTGGTCTTGCTTCCTATTAATCCAGTCTAAAATATTAAGCCATGGATTTATGTCACTTCTACTGTTTTACAACTGAGGTCCACCTACTTTTTTATAACCCATGTTTTCAGATATTTGCATCTATTTTTGACGTAACTAATAGATGCTGTGGAGTTACACGCTTTGCCTCTTTGTCTTCCCTTAGTGTCTGCTTTCACGATGCATACTAAGTAGGAAAGTTGTACAGATTATAATGGTCCTCACTGCAGTTTGGGCTGTTCAGATCCGAAGTAGCCACAGCTCATTTTGACATTTGCCTCATGCATACAAACAGCAGTGTTTTTAGTGCTATGTAAATTGGTAAAACATTTGTATCGTTTAGTTGAGACTTGAATAAAAATCTCAGCATGAATTCAATTAAGCTGGTCATTTCTTATTATATTTCTGTGATGTAATGGGGCAATAAGTGTAATAGTGTAATAGGGCTGTAAGTGTAATGGTGTAATAAGTGTAATAGTGTAATAGCCATAGGGCAATAGGTAATAAGTGTAATAGTCCAATAAGTGTATTAGTGTCATAAGTGTAATAGTTTGTAATAAGTGTAATAAGGCAATAAGTGTAATAGCCCTTAGGGCGTCTTACTGGTATACGTTTTTCTCATGAGCAAACTTTTTTTTTCTTGCCTGCCAATTACAGGTTATTTGATGCTTGTGCAGCATCTTGTACTTATGTATATGATCTTTTTAATCTAACAATGCATGCGAATGAATAATTATAAAGTAAATATTGATGGTAAATATTAGACTGTTCATTTACTCAATTTATTTAGAACAATAATTTTATATTATGTCAGTGATATGTGGCCGCATTAATGGCCTTTGATTTAGAACACTTTCAATCACAGTAGCAGAAGAGACTACTTTAGCGTAGCCGTTAGACCTTTAATTTCGTCGATTTCCCATCTGAGAATCTCGCATAATAATACACACAAGTCAGCTGACTTTAGTCGCCATTTTGTCAGCCATTTCCTCCACAGATCCATTGCCAGTGTCTGCACAGCACAGGACGCCCCGTCTGGCCTCGCCTTCATCTGCCCCGGGATTAGTGAAGCAGCAACGGATCCTGCACACAGACAGGTCCCCGGGTGGATGAGAGTCCGTGTAGCGGGTCGGTTCAGCAGCCACCAGACCTCTGCCAGGCGCCTGCAGGGTCCAACAGGACAGGAGCGGTACCAGTCATGGCTCTGAAGATTGTCAAAGGGAGCATCGATCGCATGTTCGATAAAAACCTTCAAGATTTAGTACGTGGCATTAGGAATCACAAGGAAGATGAGGTAACCAAACAACCGATCCTCAAATATTCTCCATCTTTTAACATTTGCCATCATCACAATCAATGATATAATTGCGCACGACTATGCCTAATGCCTATGGCATGCACGTCGCTGATGTTATCCCCATCTCCCCGTTAACGTTGACAACCCAGCCGGCCCAGGTGGAGGGTTTAAGCTGGTCGGCTAACGTTAGCTTACGGCTACAGTTCGGCTCAGTCATTCGTTTCACTCCTAGTCAAACGTTAGCTTCTTCTACTATAGTCATGTTTCACTTTGTACAACCAAGTGGCCGTTCAGAGGGCGCGGTGGACAACTTGTCACGCTATAATCCGAGGTAGTGAATGACAGGTCAGCTCAGCTGTCAGTTTAGGGTTTTGTTTTTCTAAGCAAGTGAAGTCATATTGTGTGTTTATGTGAGGAGCTTGTGACAGCCAGCCAGACAGCTAGCAAACGTAGCATTAGCCAGTTAAAAAGACAGCCTAGACTAGAGTCCAGAGATGATCAACCTCCGGCAGGTTACTCATCCGGGCATAGGGAAGAGGTCACACAATCTCTGCTAGCGGTACCCACAGTGTTTACAGCCCTGTTACAGCCCTGTTTGACCATTCATTGTGGCAGTGGCAGGTAGACTGGTGGGATAGCAGTGGTGGACAAAGTACTAAAATGTTTTACTTCATTAAAAGTGTCAATTCATGCAATGTAGAAATACTATTGTTAGCTATTACAAGAAAAGGTCTGGAATTCAAAATGTACTTGAGTAAAAGTGTTTTACTCAATGAGGTTTTGAGTACAAGTATTTTACTCAAGTACTTGAGTAAAAAATTACTTAAAGTACTAAGATTATTCATTATGCAGAATATCCCGTTTCAATTTTCAAATGTACAAAAATCTTTTGAAAATGGCAGATCTACAAGCCCAGTGAGCTTGTAGATCGGCTATTTTCAAATGGCTGAAATGCATGTACTGTATGTTTTATAATAATAATCCAAATCTACAAAGTAGGCTAACTAAAGTCAAATAAATGTAGTGGAGTAAAAGTTAATTTGGATCTGAGATGTAGTGTAGTAGAAGTACAAGTATTGGAAATACTCAAGTATGTCAAAATTGTACTCAAGTAAATCTACTTGGTTACTTTACACCACTGTGGAATAGGAGGTCTGATTGAAACTGGGCATTCTGAGGTGGCGAGCGTCGAGCCCATCACTTATGATTCCATGACGTGATGCTCTCTCCTCCTAAACACACGAGAGCCTTTTGAACCTGTCACGGCATCACTAAGCTTGACTTCACATTCAGCATCAACAGCTGAATCAGACTCATCGGGATTAACACACTGTCACAGAATTGAGCCAGTGACTAAAATCAGAGATTCTAAAGGGATTATGTTGTGAAGCCATGTTTTCACGTAAATTATTCATAAGGTATTATGACTCACTCAGTATACAGCTCTTTTGAACATCTCATCTGTGGCTGAAGATGATGTAATTTCCACCAGTACTCTGTGTGTGATGTGTCAAAGCGTCTCATCTGATCATCTTGGTGGGTGGTGGTGGTGGTGGTGGGAGGGGCACACTAGCCTGCTTATTATCACATTTATTTTTTGAAGCGTTATCGTCATTATGTTGCAATATGTTTTTCTATGTAGAAGGATGGGGTGGGGGTGTCGAGCATCTGAGTGTCACTATTGACACACTGACACTGCATTTGTCTCAATCTGAAAGTCTGGGGGTCAAATGTAGCTATAGTAAAGTGGGTCTGACCCGAATGCCTTTATCTAGACCCTTTATCTGTATGTTTTGTTTTCTCTATGCCTTCATTTTGCTTTTGGCATCATGTCATGATGAAAACAATGAGCTATAAGTAACCTCACTTGCAGGACCAATCGTGTCTATACACAATTGGCCACAGTTTTGTGCCATTTGTGTACGTTCATTACATTGGCCATGAAAAATTAGCACCAGGGCTAGCTGTTTAGTCTCCACCCAGCCATCCATGTGCGATCTTTTGATTCAGCCTATAGACTGACCTGGCCTCCATCAATGGTAACACAACCCTACCTACCTAGATAAGGTGTTGGTTACCGGGCCGACAGTGGACAGTTTGCTGAAATATTAATCTGGTCTGTGTGTGCTTTTCCCGGGCCAGGCCACAGTTTTCTCATGCACTCTCTCTATTTGTTTTTCATGTGTGTGTGTGTGTGTGTGTGTGTGTGTGTGTGTGTGTGTGTGTGTGTGTGTGTGTGTGTGTGTGTGTGTGTGTGTGTGTGTGTGTGTGTGTGTGTGTGTGTGTGTGTGTGTGTGTGTGTGTGTGTGTGTGTGTGTTTTCTCAACCCTGGCCTGCACCCTCTCCTTCCCATATTTTGTGGAACAACGGGCATTTGAAAAAATGTGTGAAGATTCTTCAAGTCCTATTGAAATTAGCTATCAGATATCTGTAATGATTATTTCTTGAATGAAAAGACCTCAGGCCTGATAGCATTGACTGAGAGTTGACTTTATTTTGGACCGCTGTACAGTGTACAGGACCTCTTCTGCTTCCCTCTTATTCCAGGCTCGAGCTGCTGTGCTGGCAAAAGCCCTCTATGTTGGCCATGGGACAAGTATTTGGGTTATTTCAATGCGATGGCATCTGTGAGCATCAGTGGTGACACTGTCTCCCCCTGCCTGCCCTCTAGGCCTGCCAGCCTCAGGAACACCAGCAGAATGTGATCCCACCCCCTATACCTCCTCGTGTCACTGTGCTGTCTCATGACTGCAGACACATGACCAACACACTCTTAAACTCTATAGAGCTGAGCTGTCTCTTTGTGTGTGTGTGTGTGTGTGTGTGTGTTGAGTGGTAATGGTTAACTTATTTTACTTTTTTACTCATTTATGCAATTTTACAGACTTCGTGGCTAAAATAAATGATCAAGTAACTTTTACTTATCACCAGAAACTCCAAACTATATTTGGCATTTTTGTATTTGGAATGTTCTTTTTGCATGTTTCTAACTCTAGGGTCATAGCCAAACCAAACTAGCTCAGTGACCTTTGTAGTTGGAGTGTCACTCCACCCTGAGATTGGGATGTCGGGGTTCAAGCCCCGGCAGAGTCCTACCAAAGCCTATACAAATGGTACCCAATGCCTCCCTGCTTGGCACTAGCGTCATGTCCATAGGTTGTACATGTACATCATGGCTGGGGGATGTACTTGTACATCAAGCTGCCTCACGCTACAGAAACAGGAGATAGGCTTCTGACCTATGGGCCACATGGCTCAGGAACTGTTGGTTCCCAAAGGCTATGTGCTGTATGAACTAATCCAGTGCATTCAACAGTGACTGATCAATCCCAACTGTTTCACCTACATTAGTAAAGCTATCACCACAGTGTGCTGTTGATTAACCTTCCTAGTAAACCCCAGATAGTTTTTGTCTTGTAGGTATTTGTACTTGGGTCCAATTCCCAGTACTTTCCTTCTACTCCACTACATTTCGGATCCTATTGTATTTAATACCCAGCGAAAAACATTAGTCTTTTTGCAGTTATAAATGAACAATAAAACATACATAAACCATGCTTTTACCAGTAGACATTCGAGTACTTTTTCCAAGCAGCCACACAGACGAGAGACACGGAAAAGGAGAAACAGCGTTCCCCTCGGCCTCAATGCAAAGGGAAGGTCCTTCGACCATGCTCGCTCTCTCTTTAAGTAGGATAGAGTGAGCTTGATTTAATACAGAGAGAGAGAGGAGTTCACCAGTGAATGTTCGCTAAATTTGACACAATGGCGAAAGGGCACCTTTTCGCTTTTTCGAAATTCGCGTTTGGTGTGGACGCTTCCATTGACTTTATAAGGTTTTCTTTTTAAAAAGCGAATTATACGCTAATTCGCTATTCGCCGGCGGTGTGTACGGACCTTTACACTAGTAAAACGTATGCTATATGTGGTAGATCTTTCATTTGGCCTGTAACTTTCAGAAACCATCTGGCACTTTGGTGGGTGAAGTTTCTCGCAACAAAATATCGGGTTAGATGTTCATATCTTAACAAAATATCAGCCATGAATCAGGAGTGCCTTCTTTGCAACAAGATATCAGCATTGATGGCTCAGTGCTAGTACGATTTGTAAGAAAATATCAGCCTTGGTGGCTTATACAGCATATAAGTGAATGAACTTGGTAATGTCTTGTGCTCCATAATCAGTCACTTGTCCAATTTCATCGTTCTGGCATGTGTAGTTTATAACATAAAAAATGACCATGTTAACTCTTCACTTTGTGGTTGTCTTTTTTTTCACAGACGAAGAAGAAACATGATTTTGTTTTCAGAACTAGGACCATTGTGGGGTTAGAGTTTCAAGGAGGGGTGCAGCCACCCAGCTGGCAGAGATGGGGGGGGATATAGCAACCATTTGTTTATGTCTATTATTTGTGTTGGTCAATATTTATATTCAATATCTAAAATGAAATAAAAATATATACCTATACATAGAACTAGGACCATTGTGATCGTGACTCAATTTAGTTTTTCCTTTTTTAACAGCACAGTTATGTAACAGTCTGTTCAGACCACCATAATAGGTGTGTAATGTGTAGATTAGTGTATGATATGCAACACAAAAAGGCTGTGCTTACCGGTAATGTAAAGATATTGCCTTAAAAAGAAAGTTTAGCTGACAGGATCTTTCATCTACCAGACTTGGCTAGTGAGTTAAAAAGATAATGTTAGACCCTGCTTGGAGTGCTGGCTGGTATCTCTTAATATACACCAGCCACTGTCACTGTTTTGCCATCCAACTAGATTTGTAGTTGTGTAGTTGTATTTGAATTTTCTGTCAAAGGCGGGTAGAGTAGACAAACACCATTGGCAAATATTTCCTACATGATGTGACTGCTGCCAATGTCTCTCTGACTATCAAGAATCCATCCATTCTGACATGTTATCTGCCCTCTGTTCCATCTGTCTTCAGGCCAAGTACATCTCCACCTGCATCGATGAGATCAAGCAGGAGCTCAAGCAGGACAACATTGCTGTTAAAGCTAATGCCGTGTGCAAACTCACCTATGTAAGACTTCTCAGCACCTTGCAACAATCAGTTACTCTCACACATTCTATGTTACATTCTTGGCCCTGTCTGTTGACAGTAATATACTTGCAGTTTTCAGTTTAGGATTTAATTTAATGCATCCTGTGGACTGCAGAGTCAAGCACGTTGTGTAAATTACGTATAAATCAGCATGGCTTAAAGCTGCAATCTGGGATTTATAATATAACAAATTAAACATCAGTTAAACCAATCTGTATGGTAGAGTATGGTAATACTCTAAAACTAGCACACCTGCAGTGGTTGGAGGTGGTCTCCCTTCTCTTCCACTGAGAAAGTTCAACCCTGGTGTCAGGTAGGTCACTGACTGGCTAACAATGTCTGTGAAGTTATTTGAGCCAGACGGTGCACAGGATTGTCCACTAGATGTGCTGTCAGTTTTATTGTAGTTCAGGCATCATTGTACGGTAATTACCTCTCTCTGTCAGGAGAGGGAGACAACAGACATAAACAGATTATAGCTTTAAATCATGACAGGACTCAAATGTTTTAATATGCAATGGGGGAAAAAGTAGGTTTACATCTCTGTGTATCTAAATTTCCATCTGTGCCTCTGTATAGGCTTTTAGAGTTTAAAGCACTGTTTCTATTTATAGCTCAGTCCTACACTTAAGCTTGCGTTTGGTATCGGTGGTCAATTTCAAAGCTCTCTGCTCAATGCATTTGGCCTCTTAGTGTTCCACAGGGACAGTCCTTCTTTAAATCACCCTCTCCCCCTCTCTCATCCCTGTTACATTTACAGCTTCAGATGCTCGGCTATGATGTCAGCTGGGCCGCTTTCAACATTGTTGAAGTCATGAGCTCCTCCAAGTTCACTTACAAGGTGAGACTTATACATTTTCATACTACACTACATACCATAATAAAACGTAATATGCACTTGCTAAAACCAGTGTTCACTCATCAGTTCTTAACATAAAGTATGTTAATGTTTATTAGTGGGTTAGGCCAAAGCAAGCCTGTATGATCTCCTGCTTTGTGCAGGCTAAACCCCTTTTCACAGATTGCAATTTGTATTCCGTATACTACTGACATTCTGGGGTAGTGGAGTACAAATGTTGGTACACCAATGGAATGGCACACGTGGTTTCAGAACTTTGAAATGTGTTCTGCTGTCTGTTCTCCCTACAGAGGATTGGATACCTGGCTGCGTCACAGTGCTTTCATGAGAGCACTGATGTCATCATGCTTACAACCAATCAGATTCGAAAGGTCAGTGACATGATTTACCCTTTGTAAATAGTCTGCACATCACGAAGATTCTTCTACTGAGACATCATCTCCCTTCTCTCTCTATCTTTTACATTCTCTGCTCTCAGGATCTCAGCAGTCCCAACCAGTATGACACAGGTGTTGCTCTTACTGGCCTGTCCTGCTTTGTAACCCCTGACCTGGCCCGGGACCTGGCCAATGACATCATGACATTGGTGAGTCCTGATGAGGTCTACCACCTAATCGCATCTTTATTTTGCAGGATGAGACAATCATTTGTGCATCTGTACTGTCTTGCCTTTCTTCATTTGAATTCCACTTCAGTGTTGGTGATGTGTAACAGCACATCATCATGTGTCATCCATACTCTTTTCTGTTTAGATGTCTCATACAAAGCCCTACATCAGAAAGAAAGCCGTGCTGATCATGTACAAGGTGTTTCTGAAGTATCCAGAGTCCCTACGTCCTGCCTTCCCCAGACTAAAAGAGAAACTGGAGGACCCAGACCCAGGTATGGAAGAGACACAACATCTTATCTTATTATGTTATCGAGTGACATTTGCTGCTGTAACAGGGCAGTCAGGTCGGTGCTGTTATCATCAGGGGTCTTGGCTCTGTCTCTTGGGTATCATGTCCTCTTGGTTTGGGTCAGATGTGCTCATTCCAGCGTGAGGTTCGTAAATTATGGGCTGCTAGTGACTTGGGGACAGACTTTCTCTGTCACTGACCTCAGTCCTATGAATTATTCAATAGCTGCTGAAAATCTGAGAATAAAAAATGGCTCATTTGTGATGCTGCCACAGCTGTCTGGCAATATTCGACACTTCACAGGACTATGTCTGCTGTGCTGACAAAAAACACACCCAAGAGGAAATTGGTCCCTTTTTTATGGCATATTGCTTGGACCTAACTGTGCCAACTCCCTTCTGACAGCGAATGGTCTGCGATAGAAGGCCATTATCTGATACAAGCTACTCTAAGCTACTGCTGATAGAATGTTTTATTTCACCAAACAATTTTAAGCTACCAAATGGAGTAGTAAAAAAGAATATCACTAATTGCAGGATGCTGCCAAACAGAAGCATACCTGAGGCCAAAATAGACAATCGCTTGTTGTCTATTTTAAATAATTACCTAATGAAAACAGACTGTAGCTAGTTGTTGACAAGGTTTGATGCTTGATAGAATTTTGATCCCACCTTTTTATAGATTAATTTCATATTTCTCTATATATTGCTCTGTACATAGATTTATTAACAAGCCTTTTTTAACTAATTTGGGTAATGATGAACAAAATATGGTCTTCATATCTGTATCGGCTAATAATTACTTGAAAATGCGTTATAGACCTCTTTGATTAAAAGATTTACTTTCTTTTTTTTCTTTTTTTTAATACTTTATTGAGTCACCAGCATGTAACATATCCTTTAAATAATAATTTCATTGTCATTGTTCATAATATATATATGTTTTTTTACATGTCATGTCCCTGTGTAGACATTTTGACTTTTTTTTTTCTTCTTTTTTTTTACACGTGAAAAAACCATCACCTACATAAAGACAAAAAGAGAACCACGATACATAGACAACAAAAGACAAAAATAAAACTAAACTGGGTACACGCTCCCATTCATTACACCGTTCATGTTCACATATAACATAGACCCACACATTTACCTAGAAAATAAAACAAATAATAATTAAAAAAAGGGGTCTGGCTTTGTTATGTCATTTTTGTCGTTATGAAAATGAAAATACATAAAAATAAAGAGGCTTTTTTTATTTGATGTTTGTATCTGAAATACTTTTGGTTTGAACAAAAGGATAGGTAAAATAGGACAATACAAAGAAAAGGTTAAGAGGGCATGTTATCCTTATTTAAGAGATAAGAGGCCCACCTTTTTTCAAATACATTTTCCTTACCATTAATATAAAATATGTCATTTTTTAAGATTTACTTTCAGTCTGTAAATGTGTATGGTACAGCTATTTGCTTTATTTGATTTTCCTGGTGCAGGTGTTCAGTCGGCAGCAGTGAATGTGATCTGTGAGCTGGCCAGGAGGAATCCTAAGAACTACCTGTCTCTGGCACCATTGTTTTTTAAGCTCATGACTTCCTCCACCAACAACTGGGTCCTCATCAAGATCATTAAACTGGTGAGTCAGCATGGTGGGGAGTTCTGTGTATGCACATGCATATTATGTGCGCTGCATGTGTGATAATATCCTCCACATGTGTTGCAACACGATAAAGAAAGTATCACTAGTCAAGAAACAAAAATGGATCAGCCAAATGTCTTTTAAAACAAAAATGTGTAATTTATTTTACTGAATTGATAACCAAAGACTGCAGCCTCAAAACAAGGATAAGAAATCATCACTGCTACTGTATACCTTCCCAATCATCACTGCTACTGTATACATGAACAAGAGTTCAGCGGTTATTATCGTTTTCGAGAGACCAGCAAAATAAAGTGCCTTTCTTAAAAGACCATGATTGTTTATTCACAGCTTTGACCATATAGTATCCGCTGTCAACAATCTCTAGAAGCTAACGCTGTTAGCAGCATCAGCTACAGTAGCAATAGAGATGGGATTTATGGCTCTTTGAAGTGAGCCGGATCTCTGGGATCCGTTCCTTTCAAAGAGCCGTTCAAAAGACTGGCTCATTCTAGTTACTATAGCTACGTTCATTTCAAAGAGCCGTTCAAAAGACTTGATTCGTTCACGAACGTCCCATCTCTAAGTAGCAGACTGGCTGCTCTGCCTTGTGTAACTGTGACTGCAGCTGATGTACACACGCACGATGCACGCAGAAGGCAACTTTGATCGGGATCACGCAACGTTATACATTAGCGGTAATTACGAGACAATTTCACCAAAATTATTACAAAACAGTACCACAAGGAATACTGATGTGAAATTAGATAAACGTTTTTATTCGTTTTATTTTCAAGGCATTAATTCACTGGCCCAACGGGCAAGTCCCTGATGAGTTCTGGTGGCCCTGTCACTCTAAAAAGTACATACGGGCCAGCGGGCCATTTATAATGTCGAGTGCTGTCCATTAACATAGACCATGTGTGACATATTAATGAACAGCTTTATTTTTTTTACATTTTACCTTTACGCAAAAAAGGGGGTGGCTGTGGCTGGGTTGGTATAGAAGCCATCTGGGTATCAGAAGGTCGCCAGTTCGACCCTTAGCTCTCCCAGTCTACAGTACATGTTGAAGTAACCCTTAGCAAAACACTCAAACCCTAATAGCTCCCCAGCATCCATCTGCTGGGTGAATCCCCCCTCCCCTGGGGACCAGTAAATACAGCCTGTACCTTGTCTGTTGTAATGGTACTTGTTTGGTCTTCTTTTCAGTTTGGTGCGCTCACACCCCTCGAGCCACGGTTGGGAAAGAAGCTTATAGAGCCTCTTACAAACCTCATCCACAGGTGAGACAGTCATATGAAAGCTGCCACTGGTCTGTCCAAAATAAGACCTTTATTGAGACGGCAAGGGAAATTCCAAAGGCAGCGCAACAGTTAAGATACACATCACAGGGCAAGAAAAAGTAACGTAGATAACAATTGTACAAAGACATTGAACGCAACACCCTCAATAAATGGCAAAACATACTATGCTACTATACAATATGCAACTCAAATAGCAGAATATACAACATTATACACTCAACAGTGCAAATAAAGGAGAACACAGTAAGCATGTCAAATAGTATCCGAGCTATTGTTTTCCAAGCAATTAGTCTATCGAATGAGCCGAGCGACCATCGTGTGCCTCATTATACATCTTCATAGCTAGCGGCACAAAGGACTGTCTAAGTCTGTTGGTTGTCCCCTTGGGGAAGATGAATCTATCATTACCTGGGCCCTCCTGCTGAACCTTCCCACAATATCTGTAACAATCCTGTCTTCTCTCTGCTTACCTCCATCTCTAACAGTACCTCAGCAATGTCCCTGCTGTATGAATGTGTCAACACAGTCATTGCAGGTCAGTACTATGCTTTGGGCAGTACAACTGTCCTTCATGGATCCATGGATGAACTGTGGCACTAACACTGCTAGAATGACTAATATTAGAATGACCATGTCAGTCACCGAAAGATATTGTGTGTTTTTTGGCAACACAGTCATACTGCAGTATAAATTTGGCTTTAGGCAATCTTTGAGTCTATTTGTGCTCAAGCTATTGATGGGAATGTAAGGCAGCCACCATGTGGTACATATTTATGACATACATATTGATTTGTGTTCAGGTATAAAGCCACCTTTGCCTTCACTCACTAAGACATACATTGCAAAATATTTTCTCCTCTTTAAAACATCTTGTGCACATTGTCTTGCCATGTGCTCAAGATCAGGAACAAAGTTTGGAATGCATTCCCCACCTGGTTATGTGATACCTGTGAACCTGTCGTACGCATTTTCAGAGTAGAAGGATTGTGCTGCATCATTTTCTTTTGTAAGCGCTACTGTAAAACTCCTTGAAATAGACTCAAAGCTCCCTTTTTCTTTGACAAAATATGCAGCTTCAGATGTGATTTTTCTCTTTGCTTATGTTGCAGTGTTGATTTCCTTGTCTTCTGGGATGCCCAACCACAGTGCTAGCATACAGGTAAGGGTCTGAGGTCCACGCCACTGTCTGCCTGCTGCTGTGGCATGATATTAACTTATTCCACTGCATTGAAATCACTGTGCATGTTTCCATCTAACTTTCTGTTCGTAGGTCTGTCTGTCCTAACATCTATTTCAACATTAACGGGCTGGACATGCTTGCATGCCTCAAATGAGTCTCAGTCGTTATGATTGCTAATAATGCATGGTATAGACAAATCTTTCCTTCTCCTCTCTTTACTTTATTCTTTGATTCACTAAATTACATTAGACTAAAAAGACTGAAAAGGTCTACAAATGATGATAATGGTTTCACCTTCTCCCTCTCCTCTGTCTCTCTCTCCCTTAGCTCTGTGTGCAGAAACTGCGAATCCTGATCGAAGACTCGGACCAGAACTGTGAGCCCTCTGTCAATGCCTGCAGTGTGTCATTCTCTCATTGTCTGCGTGTTTCTGACTGGCAAACAGTCCACCCATTTAGATGACCACGTTGTAGCCCCCCTTGTTTCTGGATAACTCGAACATCATTTACCTTGTTGCTTTCAATTGGAGACAGCTGCTTGTAATGCCACTGCAATTAAGCAACCGATTGACATTCGTACACACATTGTCAGGCATAGTGTAACTTAGTGTTTTATGTACATTTTACACACTTATTCTTAGCACTAGGCAGACAGGCTGTTTAGCCTCCAGAGATGACTTTAATGTATTCAGCATTCGAGTTATCTAGATCCCACTGTGCGTAGATTGTATTGTGCACATAGAGTAGAAAATAGAATAGATTTGGACCTGGGCTCTGTTTGGTTTTTCATTTGAATGCACTTCCATGTGTCTGAGAAGAATGCCATTCAAGTTTAATACGGGAAATGGTTACAGTTAAATAGTTATTTACAGTTACAGATGTGCTGAAAATCTATAGGAGCAAAAGATATCCTTAAAAAAGGAAATTTTAATTGCATTAATTTAATTTCACATTTTCATTATGAAAATGAGACACATTTCTTATTTAAAAATCTCAGCAATGTTTAAGAGATGTTGGCAGTTTGTATCAGTATTTTAGAAAATATTTCTTGACTTATTTTTGACATCATCTCAATCTAGGTTCTGAAACACTGTTCAGAGTCTTGGCGGTGTGCCCATAGAGTATCCATATACTGTAGTGGATAGGATTACCTTGAGAGGAGGTGAGTGGCCGCTGCTGCTGTGCTTAAGGGACTGTCCTCGGTCAGATGTACAATGGGTACATGCTGCAGTGACCAGCTGCATATTACCCCCAAGGACACCCCCTTATTATACACGTATATTGATCCACCTAAGAGGGGATTGTCTCTACCAGAGGGCTCCAAAACAGGTGGCCTTGTAGTGAATACAAAGGTAGACATGATTGAGCGGATTTCATCTTGTCCCTGCCTTGGGTGAGAAAGAGAGGAAAGAAAAACTAAATGTCCATGTGTTCATTGTCTTGTGTGTTTTCTGTTCCCATCGTGCTGTGCTCGTTTGTGTATTTTTCCTTTGTGTGTGTACTGTGTATTAGAATTTTCATTAACGTGAAATCTTATCAGAATGTTAAATGTAAGTTTGTAGGATTATAAACTGTTTATGTATTAGTGTACACTAGAGTATGTATAGCAACCTATTGCTTTCATAGTAATGCTACTGTCAATAAGTATTAAAAGTGTCAGGTGAGATTAAGGTTGGAGAATGAAAGAAACTTTTAGTCAAAGACAACTTTCCTTTTTTTGGTTATTTGAATACACTTGGCTTAGCCTCGTGGTTGTCTGTCATCTGACTTTCAAAATACCTGTACTTTAAAATTGGAGATTCAAGGTTTATAGACTAGAGGACACCTGTCTAATGCACAGAGACCATATGAAAGGGTGCTCCATTTAGCTGTAAGTTTCAACTGTAATGTCCAAATACATCTACATTAACCGCCAACCTTAGTCAGCTGGGCACAGTGGGTTTAACATAGATAAGGTGATCCTAAGAGAAGGCCACTGAGAGCATTTTGTGTGGGTTCTCTAGTGAAGTACCTGGGGCTGCTGGCCATGTCCAAGATCCTGAAGACCCATCCCAAGTCGGTTCAGTCCCACAAGGACCTCATCCTCCAGTGTCTGGATGACAAAGATGAGTCCATCCGTCTGAGGGCCCTGGACCTGCTTTATGGCATGGTATGAACTATGAAGCGGCACTTGCCATCATACTGGATTTCTTAACAACCAAAGTGTAATCTTGGTGATGTGGCTTACCTATAACTATTTGGACCAGTGTCACACCCCGCATTCAAACTGCCAGCGAGCGAGTGATCTGAAGGCGAAAAACTGTCCTGATATGGAACGTTGGCCACAGCGTTGTGACATTGCCTGCCCTGAATCAATCATATTAAATTAATATATAATAGGAGCGGAATTGTGGAAAGGAATTAACCTACAGATGGCACACGCGCACACACAGTCATCCGACACACGCACACACACTCTCCGTCGGATATCTTCTTCAGTAAAAGCAACCACTATCTTGGTTGGTTTGAATATTTTATTTGACAGAAATGCAAACAGGACGAGTACAGTCATACACTTGGTCTAAAAACACCCAAAAATTAATTTGCCTTTGTTTCCATTGGAGTCCTATCCCACTATGGGGTCCATAGATGTATCAAGTGCTATGTTTTATTAAAAAGTAACTCTGTATGAAAAGACAAATTCAGGACAAACAATTCAACAAAAAAGCTCTGCCATGTATGCCATCTATTTCATCAGGAATTTTAAATCTTCATCAGGATGCATGACATGTATCACGTTTTCTGGGAAATATAATTGATCCAAACATTGACACTTGACAGCAATTAATACATGACTGAGCTTTTTCCCACTCACTTGTAGCCTGCTATTTAATGGTCGTTGAAATGGGCTACTAACTATGAAGTAACTAGGTCTCACTATACCGTGAACAATACTCCGCTATGAAGTGTATCAGAGTTAGAACATCCGTCTATCAAAATAGCTGTATTACAGGTACTAGTGCAAAGCAGTGTGCAGAGCTCAACCAATAAAAATCGTTAGAGGGAGGGACACCGCCACGAAACCTCAGATGGGTGGACGACGTTGCAGCACAACTCGTTGTCGCTCGCGTTACGTCAGGACCGCCTCATTGAAAAACATTCATCACTCGCATCGCTGGCAGTGCGGATGGAGTGTCGGGGTTCTTAGGAGTTAAGGAACTGAAATAAATCCATATATTGGACTTGCGTTCCCCAGGTGTCCAAGAAGAACCTGATGGAGATTGTGAAGAAACTGATGGTGCATGTGGACAAGGCAGAGGGAACCACTTACAGAGATGAACTACTCACCAAGATCATTGACATCTGTAGCCAGAGCAACTACCAATACATCACCAACTTTGAGTGGTAAGTCAACCACACTAGAGTCTTCCTGCATCCAGTTTGTCTGTATTTTTCCTTTGCCCTTTTTAGCTTGATTATTGTTTTTTTGTTGTTTTGACTATGTTTACTGCTCCCCTTCTTGGCCAGCTCTCTCTTGTGAAATACTTTCTATTCTCAGTGGGACTAGCCTGCTAAAAGTTAGCTTTTTCTAGCCATTCATATATATTTATGAATTATGTATATAAAAAAGTTAACAAAAAAAACACATGATGAATGCTGGCTGGTAGAATTTACATATTCACCAGGGAGAAACCGTGCTTAGCCTACATTTAGTTGGCATCTGGTATACATTATTTATCGTTAACTGTGCCTCTTCATATGCGTCTTGCAGGTACATCAGCATTTTGGTGGAGCTCACCCGATTGGAGGGCACGCGGCATGGGCATCTCATCGCCTCTCAGATGCTGGACGTGGCCATCAGGGTAAAGGCCATCCGGGGCTTCGCAGTGGCCCAGATGGCCACTCTGCTGGACAACGCCCACCTGCTCACCGGCAACACACAGCGCAATGGCATCTGTGAGGTGCTCTACGCTGCTGCATGGATCTGTGGAGAGTTCTCAGAGTAAGTTGATCATCTCCCTTTGGGAGATTGCATGCACTCGCACAAATACACATGTATACTAGAGGTAAGCAGACGCTAGGGCTGTAAGCAAACATTCGGAGGTTCGAACGTCCGTTCGTTACGTTGGCAATCAAAGTTCTAAATTAATGGGTTCAGGTTATTTTTTCAATTTCTTTACACGAAAGATAATTATCAGAATGTGACAGAATATCACAGTAGTAGCCAAGCCAATAAGAAATAAGAATACGTAATAGGTTACCGGTAAACACTAACGGTTAATGGTGACCGTTAATAGGTAGTTTTAAAATGCGCCAGAACGGCTTGGAGTGATCAAGGACCGTCCTCCGCTCCAATTCCGCTCCTGTTGGGTCCGCGAACCATTACAGCGCCTCGCTGACACACACTGCTGACAGTGAGAATGAGAGCAGGGCAGACTTTGTTTGTGCTCCGAACAGCGAACACCCATCCACCCACCCAAAGATGAAATAGCCTTTTCTCCTAAGTATGAGCAAAGATGGATTTCATTGCAAACCCCCAAAATAATGCAATTTCTGAATAAAGCTCAAACACAACTTGCGAGTGTTAGCCCACGTGTTAATGCGGTCATGCATCAATGCGTTTTTAATGGGTAAAATAGGGCTTTTTATAACACATTTCCTAAACTGTTTTTTAACTGGTTAAAGGTACAGTACGTTCGATGGTCCGATTGTTCGTTTTTTATTAAATTAATTAAAAATCGATGGTTCGATGGTCTGTTCGTGATGGTCGTAACTATCAATCAAACATCCGAGGTTTCACAAACCTCTCTGTATTGTACCTATAACCATAATTTAGCTCAAGGCTATCTGACTGGAGTTGTCCATAATTTGTGTGATGGGAATAAAATGATTGTCAGTTTGGCCCAAATGTGCCATATCCCTCTCCTGTCATCCCCACAGTACATCTGTTAATTGAGCTCTATTCCCCCATGCACCAACATGGTTGACAGCAAATACAGTGTTCCATATTTAATATTTGTATAGGCATCTCCATCTAAGGTCTGCTAAGCTTTAATGAAACACATGTTGCCTTTTAAGTGTTAACAGCTGTTGGTATATGAGGGATGGTGTCACTTAAAGGAAGGAGGAAATTGCCCTCCCACTGTGCTTTCATTTCCACTCTTAAGTAGGGCTCCACAATGAATACATAATTACAGTTTTTGGTGAAATATTGACGTATTATATGGCAGCACTGCTGATGTTAAATAGTCAGCTTGTTGCTACTGTATAAAATGTAAAAGGCATGATGTATTTTATTCCAATCATCAAGGCTATGATGTCATTAATATACCTTAGGAGTTGTGTGGAAATAGAAAAAATGTTCCCCCACTTTTGTGTTGCCTAGAACTGGAGGATTGATTTTGGGGTTTGTATTGTAAAGTACAATGTGTGATGTCATCAAGTTGTAATTTACAATACAAACCCCAAAATCAATCCTCCAGTTCTAGGCAACACAGAAGAGGGGGAACTTTTTTTTCTATTTCCACACAACTCCTCTAAGGTATATTAATGACATATTTCAATATTGAAAATGGGTGGTCTTCCCCTTTAGTACAATTTTGAGGTATTTCTATTTTACTTGAGTATTTCCAATTTCCTATAATTGTACTTCTTCTCCACTACATCTCGGATCCAATTTTTATACTTTTACTCCATTACATTTATTTAAAGACTTTAGTTACTAGTTACTTTGCAGATTCATTATTATTTAAAAAGAAAATGATGATGATGGGGGGGGGTCCCCACCCAGTTAAAATATGATTATTTTGGGGGTCGCGGCCAAATAAGGTTGAGAACCACTGCATTATGATACCAATGCTTTTGCTCAAGTAACATTTTGAATACCAAACTTTTGCTTGTAGTATTGCTACTTTAACAGAAGTAAAACATGTGAGCACTCCCCCCCCCTCCCTCAGACACCTGGAGAACCCCGCGCAGACGCTGGAGGCCATGCTGCGTCCCAAGGTGGCCACGCTGCCAGGTCACATCCAGGCTGTGTACGTGCAGAACGCCGCCAAGCTGTTCGCCACCGTGCTGAAGAGCCAGGAGGGGAACACGGACAGCACGGCCGCCCAGGAGACCAGCCAGCTGATGATAGACAGGCTGCCGCTCTTCGTCCAGAGCGCCAACCTGGAAGTGCAGGAGAGGGTAAGATGGGGGGGAAGAAGTATTCGGACCGATCTTAGCCAGAATGGATAAATTAACAATGAGCATTTTACTGTGTATTCATGTTCTGGTGTGGTTTACATTCTGTGCTAAACTACCCACAAAAAGTTCTGAAACTTAAGTTTGGTCGATTATATCTCCCCTTTATATAATACCAATTGGTATTGTTTCATATCGTTGATTAGTCATCTTTACAACGAGGTACAGCTTGTAAATATCGAGCATTCGTTGTAAAGGTAACTAATCAATGATAAAAATACCGACACAATACCAATTGGAATTATTAAAGGGGAGATATAATCGACCAAAGTCAACTTTTTGTGGGTAGTTTATAAATATAAAGTCTGCCTGGCATTGTACCAGCATGTATTGTGAAACTCTTCAGTTTGTCAATACAGTATGTTATCGGGGGAAAGAAATGCTTTTATTTACTTTGTATCCTTTTCTTGTGACCGTCCACGGCCCCGCCCTGCCAGCACTGACACCTTGTGATTTATAGCCGACAAGCACTGACCTTGTATCGCCGCAGTCAAAGCGATTAGGTTACATAACATGACACTAATTTGATCGATACCGTCGCTAAGCTTTCTGAACATGTCCGTCTCCCTTCCTGTCTGGTTGCCAGGCGTCCTGCATCCTGCAGCTGGTCAAGTACATCCAGAAGCTGCAGCTGAAGGACGTGGAGGTGTCCGAGGAGGTCACCGCTCTGTTTGCAGGAGAACTCAACCCTGTGGCCCCCAAGGCACAGAAGAAAGTGCCTGTTCCCGAAGGGTAAGAGTAATGCCCCTATCATAGTAGGCACCGCGGTGATAAGCTATCCACCGCGGTGTAGTCTTTTTTAAGTCATAAAACTACAACATTGCGTCATTACTCGCGGTGGATAGCTCTTCACCGTGAGTAATGACGATGTTTTTACTTTCAGACAGATTACCCCATCACCCCGTTCACTGATTGGTTGATCTAGACCAGTCAGTCACAGTGATAGGACTTCACCGTGACTGACTATGATGGCCTCCACTTGTTTTCCCATTTTAGGTGGATAGCTTATCACCTAAAATTTGCGGTGATAGGCTCTTCACCGCAGACTCTGATAAGGGCTAAGAATCCACCATGTCTTGCATATTTGTTTTTGTTATAGGGTATAGCAGTGGCGGCCATTTTGTGTGGAAAACCCATTTATTTGTCCCATACGAGATTTCAGAAAGATATTTATATAAATTATTTTAAGCCCTGAACCAAGCCATCCAGGCATCATGACTATAAAACGTTTGATTCTGTGTCAAAGACTATTTTTAAACCGCAAAAAAAGGGTAATTAAATATAGTATAGTATATAATATAATTAAATATTATTTTTGACACAGAATGAAATGTTTTATGGTCACTGGTCATGATTCACCAGGAGCCTGGATGGCTTGCTTCCAGGCTCAAAATTATTTATATAAATATTTTCAGAAGGGGGGGGGGGGGGGGAATCGGGGGCACCACAAAACGGTCACCACTGCTATGCCCTATAGCTGGCACAATAGCAGATTGGACATTATGATCGCATTACCTATAATTATATTATTATTACATATATGACCATGATGGTAATCCGCTGCCAAATGGAAAACAACAACAACAATTCAGTCTCACTCATTAGTGCTGAAATCCCTCTGGGTTTTGTCTGTGCAGCCTGGATCTTGATGCCTGGATCAACGAGCCTCCGTCTGAGAGCGAGTCTGAAGATGAGAGGCCCAAGGCTGTGTTTACCAGAGAAGAGACCAAACACTCCCGCCCACGACACACTGAGGTGGACGAGAAGGAGCTGGCCAGGGTATGCACGCACGGATGCACTAATGAGCTCTGTCTCAGACCTTTGATGTTTCTGGTTTAGTTTTGTTTTTAATGACTGGAGCGTATAGCTGGAATGTGGAATATATCGTCACTGTCGGGCAGAAACCTTGTATCTCCAAGTTTCAAATTTGTACATTTTTTTCGCGAAGTAGAGCCCTGCTTCATCAGACAAGGCTGTCGCGCAAAAGTAGTGAAAACAGCAGATCTACAAGCACGTTGTGTGCTTGTAGATCGGCTGTTTTCACTAGTTTAGTACATTTTATTTTTAAATGATAAAAACGAACTGTTTTGGACATAAAAGGTTTCCACCCAACAACGACGATATGCCTCTTGTTTACTCTGGATATTCTGACCATATTCATTAATCAGAGTTATACGTTTGGTTGGGATCAAAATGATTTCATGCACTTCTTTGATCTAATAGAAAAGGCCATTGAAAGGTAAAGCAAGAATACCAGATAAAATGTTTCGTTGTTGCTGTTCACTTTATTTATATAGTACATCATGTACATTGAAATGCAATACACAGCACTTAAGTTCACAGATAAAATGTAGGTAATGATAAAATAATGTGATATAATGTTGTTCTCACCACCAGAGGAGAGAAGCCAGGAAGCAGGAGCAGGCCAGCAACCCATTCTACATCAAGGCCTCACCATCCTCTCAGAAGGTACTGCCACCATAATACACTGACTCTCACCATCCTCTCAGAAGGTACTGCCACCATAATACACTGACTCTCAGTTTGGGGTCCTTGAGGAGGTCCCAGGCGGTCTAAATAATTGATAATTACCCACCAAATTGACCCTTTCCGGTCTTTAACTAAAAGAGAGTACAAATGAAGGGACTGTGGCCTAATACACATACATCTGTGAACCTTTGAGAATCTGGTGTAACACTAGGTGTACCAGGATGGTATTTGTAAAATGAAAGTACTTGATATAGATCTGCAGGTGTACTAGAGTGGTATTTGTTAAATGAATCTGTACGTGCAGGTGTATGAGGATGGTATTTGTTAAAGGAAGGTATTGTTGTTTTGCAGGTGTACCAGGATCTTCCCGGAGTTGAGCACATTCCAGTGGTGCAGATTGACCTCACTGTACCTCTCAAAGTCCCAGGTTGGTCTGAATGGCCTATCACTTACTGTGGAACCCCATTTACCTACTGTATTACATGGGGAAAATAGTATTTTATCAGCTTGACAAACACCATAGATGAGGACAATCACATTGCCGATGTTCTTAAATTCTGTTAAATCTCTCAATCTCATGCGATACAACTCTTTTATTTTTGTCCATTAACCCACTCAATCCAGGAGAGCATCCGTGTCATTTTAGATATTAGCTATATACAGTAGATGTAGGGTGACCAGACTTCCCGGTTTGGCCGGGACTGTCCCATTTTCAAGCTGCGTGTCCCGACTGTCCCGGTGTCCTGACAAATGTCTCTAAAACATTAATATGTCCCGGTTTTCAACATTCACTACAAAATTGTCCTGGTTTTCGCCAGAATTAAAATAATAGTAGCTGTTTTCAGTGGTTGCATAGACTTTTATCATGTTCTTTTCATGTACTATAAACATGCTCACCTAAACAATCAGAAAACATGAACAAATTCATTGCGTGTCTGAATTCAACACTGAGACTGTTTGTCAATCACTCACTGCCTGTATGCAACCCTGCGGTGTGTATGTGCACGTGCACGAACGTTAGAGAATGGGCACGCGCGGTAACGTGCACATTGCGTTGAGGGTCCCAGTTTTAGGCAACAGTGGTTCGCGTCCCGGTTTGAGCAGCTAAAAATATGGTCACCCTATAAGTAGATGGCAACATACGTTTTCAGAGAACTCTTAGTATTTAGAAAGCATTTGTAGAATCGGCCTCAAGTCTAAATGGATTAAATGAGAAATATTCCATATTTGATTTATTTTTTCAGGCATGCCTATGTCTGACCAGTATGTGAAGCTGGAGGAGGAGCGTCGGGAGAAGTACAAGGCAGACAAGAAGAAGAAGGACAAGAAGAAAAGGAAAGAGAAAGGAGGCAAACGAGGGAAGAGGCACGACTCGGAAGAGGAAGAGGAAGACATCGCACCAGCTCAAGTGGTGGACATCGTTACGGAGGAGATGCCAGACGTACGCTACAGCTTTTACACCAGAATAAATCACAACATTTAGCTTTCCAGGGTTGTCTTAAATCAGTGGTTCTCAAAGTGGATTCCAGGGACTCTGTGGGTTCCTTTAGGGGGTCTATGTGGGTTCCTTTAGGGGGTCTATCTTGACACATACAAGTCTGTAACTCTGGTTCCATTTGGTTACATTTTTTGTACACTGTCTTTGAGAAACACTGTCTTAAATAACCATATCTATGACGACATCAATTTGACCAGATTTTAATTAGTTTTTGTCGTTTTTTCTTTTTTGGCCATGCATTCATTGAGATCTTTTTGATGTGACTCTCCTCTTGTATCAGTTTACAGTTTACAGTTTAGGCATTTAGCAGACGCTTTTAATCCAAAGCGTCTTACAATAAGCAGATAACATCACAATAACAAACAAGATATCTATCTAGAAAAAACACAATATAATCAAAGTTCTAAAAACCTAAAAACAAAAACAAATGCTAACTAGCTTCATGTATGGTCATTGATTTTTTCAGAATGCCTTACCCAGCGATGATGACGACAAAGACCCCAATGACCCCCACAAAGCCCTGGACATCGACTTGGACAAGTGAGTTCACCCCACTCTGGTCTTTACTGCTCTGCTTCCAGGATCAGGCATTCAGGCCAATTTGGACTTCCTTGGTTTGACGTGTCAGGCTGACGTGACGAACTAATAGAACATCAAATGTTTCATTAAACTAAGATCTCTTGCCCTCAGAGTAAGGTTACAATCACTGATGCCGCTCTAGTGGCGTTCTCTACAAAGGGAAAAATAAAGACATGGATCCAATTGCATAACATTACTGTCCATAGTTATAAAAGCAGTCCACCAAAAAAAAGCTTTTCTGGAGATGGCACATATACCATCCTCTTCAAAATTATATAAATTCCAGTCTTTCCAGAAAGGCAAATAAGGTGTTTGGGGACTGATAACTGATGACGCAACGCCAACCTAACTTTCTACTGCTACGCTGGGAGATGGGACAATGTTCTTTTTTTTTTCATTCGATTTCTATTTTCTGGAATTCTTGAATGCACGATGAGTCAGCAATGACCCTGTCTTCATTCACTCATCATGGTGCTTTGCTTTCTGCTTCTCTCTCTCACGCCACACACACCCACCACTGCCCCTTCTGTCTGGGCAGCTTGGTGGCGAAGGCTGGGCGCAGGTGAGTAGCATCCCAGCCGCAGGATTCAGACTCCAACACTAGATGGATTGCTGTTCTGCTCGCTTGCCTGAGACTTTCCTCTCTGCCTCTCTCTCTCTAAACTTACATATATAGCTTTCTCCTTCCATAAACATAGTAAATGATAGTATTACTCTCCTTCTCCTTCCATAAACATAGTATTAGTCCTCTTCTCATCTGGTTGCAGTGCCTGGTTGCTGTTTTTGCTCGCCCTTTGCCTAACTTTTACACCATCCCAGGAAATTGTAATCTTTGATCTTCCGTATTTTTATACTGTATTATATTTAACATTTTGTTTACTTTACCCAACACTTCTTTTGACCCCTCTACCGTAACATTCATTTGACAATATCAGCAGTGAGATTGTGTTGTAATATTGGCACATTTTCTATTGATGACAAATAAATGAACAAAAAAAGAAAGACTAGATTGATATATATATATATTTTTAATGTAAATGTGTTGGACATTGATAAGTTGATCTCTCTCTGAGGATCTGATCACTGCTGATGTTCTCAAGGCCTCATGGGTAACAACTCCCACTCATAACTGGGTTGCCTAAAAGCATGTTAACCCCGATGTGTTTCTACTTTAGTCCTGAAATATATCCACGAGTTTCCAACGCCCCATAGTGCATTGCGCAGACGCTGTACCGAGCTTCCGGCGCCGCAGCCGAGTGTGATTTACAAGCTCACAACAGGCTGCATCTGCGACGCGACGTGAGCTTGTATGTCTGCTGTTAAACCGGAAGTGTGGTGCAAACAGGTCCAAATAATCTCCAGTAAACTCCTGCGGAAACAGGTGGATAGAATCCTATAGGATATAGAAATGTATAATCCTTGACAGTCAACAATATCTGAGGAGAAAGAAATGGTCTGTGCATTCAATGCTGAATAGAAGATGATGTACACTTGATGGCACACAGACCGGAGTCATTATAGAGGGTGGCCAGCAGGGGGCTCCATGGCACACGGTTACTTCCAGGACTAGGCTTCAGAGAAGGAACCAGCTCTTATGGGTTCACTGTGGAGGAATTTGGAAATGGAAGTCATAGTCTTGCCAGGGGTGTCGCACCAAATTCTGGGCCCTGGGTCCAAGGATTCACTGCGGGCCCCCCATGAACGTTCTTCATAGGGGGAACACATTATTTTGTACTTTAACTATTGAAAAATAGCAGATATACAAGCTCAGTGCCGCGCTGCAAGTTTGTAGATCTGCTATTTTTGAAAAATAGTGAAAGTATGTGCAAGACAGTATTTGGCCACGGACTCCCATCTCAAAATATTTAGTTCCATTGATCCCCCAGAAGATCTACAAGCTCGCAGTGCAGCACCCGGTGCCGCGCTGTGAGCTTGTATATTTGCTATTTTTCAATAGCTGAAGTATAAAATAATTAAGGCCTCTCCACCTTGGGCCCTAGTAACTCAGTCCCACAACCCCCCCCCCCCCCCCCCCCCCCCCCCCCTTGTGACGCCTCTGAGTCTTGCTGTCTGTGAGTGTCCCATGCCCTGAGAGCTGCCAAGAGAATGGCTTAAATCAACACGTTGAGAGTCTGCTGCTGCAGCACAATGCTGGGAATGCGCTTGAATAGAGTGGATGACCACATCATGATGGGTCACCCCTCCTTTGATACTTTCTGCCAGAGGAGAAAAGAAAGCGAGCCAGTAAAACGGTTTAGACACTGACTACGGTTTCCTCGCAGTAGGCCTTGGAGCTTTTTGGATTCGGGAGAGTATTTTTTGCAGGTCTTTCAGTCCGAGTGTATCAAAATAGCAACAGGTTAAGCACCATTGGTCCGACCAGTTTAACATTCACCAGGTTAACATTCACCAGCGTCGGCAGGTTAGCATTCACCAGGTTATCATTCACCAGTGTTAGTTTTACGGAGGTTAGGGTTAAGGTTAGGTTTAGGTCTTATCTCCGTCCCCCAGACTTTCGTCACTTCCACACACCAATCACAAGCTTCCACTGCCTTAACCCAGTTGCTTTTTTGATACACTCGGACTGAAAGACCTGCAAAAAACACTCTCCCTTTTGGATTTATGCAAAATATTGAATGAAGAATGAAGAAAGAATGTGTGTGGGTCCTCTGTGTTTTGAAGTGTGTTTTCATTGTGTGTGTGTGTATGCACAGGCCCCTGGAGGACAGCGACAAGTTACCGGTCAGGTCACACCGTCCGGACGCCCTGAAAATGAGCCCCAGCCCCGTGGAAGACGGAGGAGTCGTGGAGGTTGCTGCCCCAGTGGAGGCCAAGAAGAAGATCAGCAAGGAGAAGAAAGAGAAGAAAAAGGACAAAGAAAAGGATAGAAAGGTGCGCTGCACTACAAAGCAGTAACTGCATTTTTGGACACATTTACTTATTTATTTATTTCAAACCGATAACTAGGGGTGGGAAAATAAATAGATTAATATATTAATCGCGATATGGACATGGACGATTATTTTAAATTATCGATTTTTTTATGAAACCAGCTTGATGTTTGTTTTGTAGTGTAATAAAATAATGCAAGTAAATTAATCTGTTATGATTATGGATCATTAGAAAGCACTTATTAGTCACACATTGAGGGGGAAATAAACCTCGGATTGGAATCACGATAATTCAGAATTTAATCTAATCGTAGCCCCCTGAATCGGAATGGAATCGGCAGGTACCTAGCGATTTCCGCCACCCCTAGGATAACCCACTTGGCAGGCCAGTTGAAACACTTTAAAGTTCTATCAGTTTGATTCTTTGCATAGTTACTGCACTCTGGCTTTGTAGGTCGAGACATGCCTTTCCATTCTCGAAATGTGAGATAAGAGTGGCCTCATTCCTCCTATTCTGCTTGACTGAATAAAATGTATTATTAAATGGTTTTAAGCGGGAGAAAGGCTATTGGCTTGTCGATCATCATTACGTGTTTTCTGACAGCACATGACTTTTTTTTTTCTTATGTTTTCACAGAAGAGTAAAGAAGAGAAAAAGAAGAAGAAACATAAACAGGAGGAAGGTGAAGATCTCATGGGGGTTCAGCCAGATGTGCCCGTCGTCCAATCAGATGAGATCAACGAGGTGGCGCCGCCACCGCCCGCCTCCACCACCGCTGAGGTATTATGACATCACAGAGCATTTACTGCCTAGTCCAGGGTTCCCCAATAGGTGGCCCGCGGGCCACACTGTCTGGCCCCCACCAACCCCAGTAATAATGGTGGTATAAGAGCAGCAACAACACTAGTATATCGTCGTTGGGTGGAAATCTCGTATCTCCAAATGTGTACGTTCTTTCGCAAATCATACAAGGCCATCGCACAAAAGTAGTGAAAACAGCAGATCTACAAGCACACAACGCCTCGCAGTGTGAGGCGTTGTGTGCTTGTAGATCGGCTGTTTTCACTAGTTTAAATCATTTTTTAAATGATAAATGCAAAACGAACGGTTTTGCAAGGTTTTCACCCGACAACGACGATATCTGAACTGTCCAGGGGTTAAAGTTCTCCGTCCTGGGGATGGATTTCCGTCTTGAGGATTCCCTAGGGGCTATTTATGAGATCAGAGAAGATTCGGAAAAAAAGAAAAAAAGCTGAACCGTCTGCGCTAATTATAATAGCATCAGTTACTACTGTGGTGCGTAGACTTGCTGGTGTGTCATGTAGTTCTAATTTAGACCAACTACTTCCTGTAAGTATACTTAAAAATAAAACCAGTTGACGTGACTTGACTTGACTTGATCAGATTATGCTAGGCTCTTATTTTGAAATCCGCCCTACACTGAGAGGAAATGCCTCTAGCTACTTGTTGCTGCTGTAAGCTAACTGCGACGATGCATGCTGTAACTGTTGGATAAACAAAACATCACTTGGATTACCCGCAATAGTTTGGCTAAAGTTCATATTTATGATAGAAAACAGTGCTCCTGTGGCTTAAACGATGTACACCGTTTGGAAGTTTGTTAAACTTTTTGGACCTACGCTGAATTCCAATAGCTGGATGCTGCAAAGGAATGAGATGTCGCTCTCTCTGTAATGTATGGATGGCAGTGTCAAAAGATGAAGTCACTGGAGTTTTACATGTAAACAGCAGGTAGGCTATACTATCTAAATATGTGTTTACAGGGGGCAGCAGTAATTGACAATACGCGTTTGCTTTCTACAGTCTATATGGTTGGCTTACGTTCTCTGCATTATAAGCAACGGAACACTTGTTATGTTTGCAAATCAGAGATTCGAGGGGATTTATTTGTCACTCACAAAAGTGATCCAGATGCTAATGAAATACTTCGGGGTGGTGTTTCATTGGTACCGATTAGCAACGTATCATGAATGATTGGTGTTCACTGTTCATGGCAATAGGCGGAGATTTCTCCACTGCATCGCAGTGTTTCTCTCATAACATTACCCACGTGTGGCATAGGTTCAGTAAGCGACGCGTTATTTGGAATTGCACATGAGTTCTGGGCGGAGCCAGCGACAATAAGGCTCGGATGTGCTCAGTGCGGTCAAAAACAAATTGAGGTGGGCTTGGCTGGATGAAAAGGTTGACGGGAAAGCCATTCAGTTCCTGGTGTCACCGTGTCAAACGGTGAGAGAACCAGGAGCCTGTTTCTGTTGTATCTGTTATATGGCAGCATGGCAGCAACGATAAAAAAGACGCTTTTCAAGTGCGGGGGGGGGGGGGGGAATACATTTCCGTCTCGGGATTTTTTTTGCTTTAACCCCTGACTGTCACTCAGGGGTTAAAGTTCTCCGTCCTGGGGACGGATTTCCGTCCTGAGGAGTCCCTAGGGGCTATTTATGAGATCAATGGAGATTTGCAAAAAAAATAATAAAGAGAGTGGGGGGGTGTAGCCATGAACGAAATCGTCAAAATGCAGCATAATACTTGCTAGTCAAGTGATCTCCAAATTACAATGCATCCCTCCCCAGCGAATTATTTTAAAACATCTATGTGACTATGTATGAAGATGCGCTGCTCAGATGTGCAACAGGCTGGGCGCTGCCGCTGCCCAAGCAGCTGCTGTGACTTGACACCATTCACACCAAGTCAAGGTCCAAGCGTTAGCCATAGCCTCAGTTAGCTTAGTTTTTAGCCCTGGTGTGTGGCTGTGTTGTGTGCATGACGTGCAGATGTGCACGATCATAATGTGTCACTTCGTGACTCAAAGTACTTCGGATTTTAACGGTGAAGTTATGGAATTCCCTCTGTATGGATAGCAGTGTCCAAAAGATGAAATCACAGGAATAATGGAAGTCACAGGAGTTTTACACCATGTAAACAGCAGGTAGGCTATGGCTATCTAAATATGTGTTTACAGGGAAGGCAGCAGTAATTGACAATAAACGGTTGCTTACGTTCTCTTGCATTAAAATAAGCAACTGAAAATAAATTTCCGTCTTGGGATTTTTTTTTGCTTTAACCCCTGTGTCACTGGAGTAGTGGAAACGCCACCGTCGCCCCCTGCAATGTTGTGGCCCTCGGCTTGGTACCCTAGACATGGTTCGGCCCTTGGGGAAAACTAATTGGGGAACCTTGGCCTAGTCCATACAAAAGGAGGCTCTGATTTCACTTTACCTGGAATTCTGATGAGCATTAAAAGATTTGGTGATTTTTAAATATGTCTTCTTAAAAGTGTACCGGCTTACCATCAATCATTTCTATACAAGGGCTCAAATTTCTGACTGGAGTTTGCGGGGCAGACGCGCCGCTTCAGTCATTTTCATTTGACTTAACATTGCCATCGCTTCTTCTCCCTTACCCCCTACCTTTTTTCAATTGGTAATAGCGATCAAATCAAGTATCAGTTCCTTCCCTGCTAGCCGAAGCTCTCTGTAGGCTCTCGCCAAATACTTGATTTATTCATGAAACAGAACAGTGCAAGCTCTGTGTCCATTTTCATGAATAGTACTAAAACGGGAGAACCTGTTCACTCCTAACCCTTTCACCTGCTCCCCCCCCCCCCCCCCCTCCCCTCCCCTTCCCTCCCCTCCCCTCTTCCCTTCCTGCTCTAGGTTTCGGATCTGGATTTCTGGCTCTCAAACGCTCCAGTGCCCCCTAACCCCCAGGTTGAGTCTCTCTCTCTCTCTCTCTCTCTCCTTCTCTGCTCTCCACTCCTTTTCCCATGCACACACACACACATGGGCGGCGTCACACCAAATTCTGGGCCCTGGGTACAAGGATTCACTGTGGGCCCCCCATGAATGTTAACTATTGAAAAATAGCAGATATACAAGCTCACAGCGCGGCACCGAGCGACACAGAGTGCCGTGCTTAAAAAATACATAATATTCAAAGATTTGCACACATTTTCACGACTTTTCAAAAATAGCAGATCTACAAGCTCGCAGCGCGGCACCGAGCTTGTATATCTGCTATTTTTCAATAGCTAAAGTTACTAGGGCCCCTCCAACTTGGGCCCCAGTAACTCAGTCCCACTTTCCTACCCCTTGTGACGCCCCTGCACACACACACACACACTGCTCTTTCATAACACCAGGTGTTTTCTCTGTGATCTACCTCCTCTGTGTGCTAGCAGCAACCGTGACCATCCCTCTGCCGCCTTTCTTAGCTGTGTGTCACTAGCATTTAGCTTTGTTTTCTATTGTTTGTCTCACATTTTTTTTGCACGACTTCCTCTCTTTCACAGGTCACCTAACCCTCTCTCATTGTCCAGCATTCATTCTTTGTGTCTGGTGTGTGTCTGTGTGTGTCTCAGTATGTCAGTCATTCTCTTCCTCTTGCGTTTACATTGCTCATTGCGTGCTGTGTAGATGATAAGGTCGCAGTAGCTCTTGTGTGTTTTTCTTTTTTTGTTATTCTTGCGTTGCCGATGGTAATAACAGTTAAGCGGATGACGGCTGACATTCTCTGGAATCTAGCCTAGAGTCAGTTCCTGTCATTCCTGTACCGCCACACACACACACACACACACACACACACACACACACACACACACACACACACGTGTTGTTTGGCTGCCTGTTCCATGACCACTTATGGTATACCTGTGTATCCACTTGTTTTTTGGTAGTTGTTTTTTGTTCTTGTTTTTTATTGATCATTGTTTTGTTATCCTTTTTTAATTTTTTTTATCTGGTTTTCAGTTGACAAAACAGTTTTTTGATCATTTTTCATACGTTATATGTAATTGAAAATGACCTTTTTAAAAATGCATATCGTCGTTGTCGGGTGAAAATCTTGTATGTCCAAAACCGTTTGTTTTGCATTTATCATTTTAAAAATGATTTAAACTAGTGAAAACAGCCGATCTACAAGCACACGCTTGTAGATCTGCTGTTTTCACTACTTTTGTGCGACGGCCTTGTATGATGGAGCAGGGCTTTACTTTGCGAAAGAACATACAAATTTGAAACTTGGGAGATACAAGGTTTCCACCCGACAACGACGATATAGTGCATTCTGGGATGAGGCGCTGGGTTCTGTTCTGTACAGGCAGCAAACCCCCCTGACTCTTATTTATAGAGCAGCTGTTACAGCTGTTAACGGGACAGGTGGTGGTAGGACTGAGACGGACTGTACTCTCTGAACATAAATAGAGCAAAGGACCGCACGCGTTACGGGGCAAACTCCACTGTCTCCTAATCATAAACTCAATGAGCATGGCGTCACCCGTGTTGTCCGCACCAACCCCCCAAACCCGTTTTTTTACGGTGATAGATGATCTGCCAAAAATGCTTGTGTGATTGGCCGTAAAGCCCTCCTCCAGCACTGCAGTGTAGGGATGGGACGATAAGCAATATTATCGTTTATGGTGATAAAAAAACACTCACGATAATCGTATCCTGGAGATTTAATTTATCGTGAAATCGTCCTCCGTCATGCACTGGGATCAATTCACCTTTCATTTGCCGAGCTGCGTATCCGGTACCATTTAAACACTATTGGTAAAACGTACTTATAATATACGTACTTGATAGTCTTTTTTCACTCTCTATCAAATGCCTTTGCCAAAAAATAGCTGATCTACAAGCTCACAACGTGATGCGTTGTGAGCTTTATCATATTTTTTTGGCAAATGTTCCGCCCCAGGATACTGGATTTTGATTATTGCGATAATATTGTAAATCGCGTTTTTTTTAATTATTTTTTTGTCACAATAATCGTGAATTGGAATGTTCATATCGTCCCATCCCTGCTGCAGTGACCAGGGTTCAGGTCCCGGCGGCGGCGGCGCCGGCTTGGCCAGGCACTTCAAACGTACACAGTTGTGGTGCGAACCAGCGAGGAATCATGTCCTTGTTACTGACTTAGGGTGCCCTCACACCAAAATACCTGTGAGAGTGGAATCCGCGTTCCGCCAATGCATTTCAATGAGAGTGAAGCGTTTTTTGCAGAAATCCTCTGCTGGCATGAAACCGCTTCACTCTCATTGAAATGCATTGGCGGAACGCGGATTCCACTCTCATAGGTATTTTGGTGTGAGGGCACCCTTACTGCCAGTTGTGGGAAAAGTACTAACATCTTTTACTTAAGTAAAAGTACCAATACTGCAATGTGGTAATACTGTTAAAAGTAAAAGTCGGGAATTCAAAGTTTACATAAGGTACTGTATGTATATAAGGCTGAAGTGGTGTATTTATGTCTTTGTAGTAATAATAAGAATCTACAAAATAACTAGTAACTGAAGTTTTAAAATAATTGTAGCAGAGTAAAAGTACAATATTTGCCTCTGAGATGTAGTGGAATAGAAGTAAAAGTATTGTTAAATTGGATGTACTCAAGTAAAGTACAAATACCTCAAGATTGTACTATTGCCATTTGGTGGAGGTGCCTGGTCAGCAGGAAGGGCATCTTGTGGAGTGCATTGCACTATCCTAGTAACTCCTCATCTCTGTCAGGTGAAAAGATACAGCTGGTGACTCATGCGTATCGAAGGAGGCACATGGTAGTCTACACGCTCCCCAGACCAACAGTAGTGGGGGGTTGGCAATAACGGGCACTGCAGTAGTACACATGGGGAAATTGGCAATGATTAAATTGGGCTGAAAATGGGGCAATCTTGTGAGGTTTCCAAGAAATTCTGTTTCCAACACGTGAGCAGTCAGACCCCGAGGAAATGTACGTCCAACCTGCACGTGATAAATGCAGGATAGGCTTCGACATGCCTTTCATTCCCCCCCACCTGTTTTTGTGTGGCTTGTCATAACACAGAATTAGACATACATGGAGCCTAGGACTCCCATGTATATGAAGCTGAGAATGATCCAGTGAATTAGAACTGTCCTTGTGATTGAATGACTGGATGACCTCACTAACCTCACCTCACAAATAACCAAGAAGATCACATTATAGGGCTGGGCAATTAATCAAAAATATATGGATTTGAAACCGATACTTAGAACCAATAACCGACTTATAACTGAATAATCAAGAAGATGATTACTTATTTTCTTCTATCTATCTATGTATTGACACGAAGAAATAAATATATAATCAAATAAATCAGTCTGATTTACCACGTAGCCCTGTTGCGAGCTTGTAGGGCTGCTTTTCAGAAATGTATTTTTAAATCATTCCTCAATCGTAATCGAGGCAAAGGTTTCAAGTAACCGTGATATTGATTAGAAGTTATATTGCCCAGCCCTATCATCACATACGTTTTAATGCTCAAATTGTCCCTTTAACTCATGTAAACATGGTCTGTTTGTGTGTGTCTGAACAGGAAGCAGCAGAAGCAGTAGCAGCCCCCGTCCCCCAGGCAGCGTCTAGTGCTGTCGACTCTGAGCCTGATGAGTCCAAAGACACAGAGACGGAGGAGACTGTGAGTCACCGCTGATGATGCGATAATTGCGAGACGGAAATCTTACCAGCGTTGCTAGGGATTACAGTCTAGAGTGGCCTGACAGGATGTGGTTTATTGACATTTTTGGCACACGTGTGTTGCTTTGTACTGTACAACAGTGTTTTTCAAAGTGTTTCTACTCTCAATGTCCTGTTAGTGATACCGGCAAGGACGTGCATTTGCTGTGTGGCCAGTCCTGTGTGTTATGTTATCGTCCGGAAATCTTCATAAAAAATCACGCCGACCTCACTCTGTGACGGTCACACTTTGAACTAGGGCATTAACGGAAAAAGTCGACAAGTCGACTCAGTCGACTTCATTACACAAGTCGACTCCCACCAGAGAAAAAAAAATTATAATACTTTCTATTGTGAAAATAGCAGATCTACATGCTCCTGTGAGCATGTAGATCGGCTATATTCACAATTTCTGCCTCTATATATTTGACAATTTGGACAATGTTTAATTTGCCATTTTAGATATTAAAAAGTCCTTAAATTGGCACTTTAGAAATGTGCAGATACCCCCTATACACTTAAACTTTATCTTGATTTGTTTACAGTTGAGTGAGAAAACAATGTTTCACATTAAGTTAATCATCTGGGGAGTGGGGACCCCCCAAAATAATTGGGGGGTCGTGTGTGATGTGATGACGTCATCAAACGATAAAGTCGACTTCAACTCAACTTTTTACTGAGTCGAGTCGACTTGCAAAAATCACAAGTCGTTAATCCTGCTTGAGTTACTGACGGGCCCCCTGTCTCCCTTTTCACCTCCATTCCTCTCTCCGCTTGTGGGTCACCAGAAGTCCTCCAAGCACAAGAAGAAGAAGCAGAAAAAGGAGAAGGAGGAGAAGGAGAAGAAAAAGAAGAAGAAGAAGCACCACCACCATCACCACCACAGTGACGGAGGAGGAGAGGAGTCTGTTCAGAATGGCACGGTGGAGGAGGAGGAGGAGGAGCCTCTGCCGGTCAGTGGTGTGTGTGTGTGTGTGTGTGTGTGTGTGTGTATGTTTGACTTGAGATGCTTGAGGGTTAAGAAAGTATTGTTGAATAGTAACCATAGCTACTATTGTGAATAAGCTACAAATGTAGATACTGTAGAACTAGACTACACTCTGTCGAATTGTTGAATAGTAACCATAGCTACTATTGTGAATAAGCTACAAATGTAGATAATGTAGAACTAGACTACACTCTGTCGAGGTGCCAACTTGCGTCTTGTGCATGTATGGCCTACTGGTGCGCCAGCAGAGCGTGCCTTGTTGTTTATATCAGGTCGCACTTGTTGATGGTGACATCACCAAGAATGCTGGTCCCTCGTTGGCTGTTGATGGTGACGTCACCAGGAATGATGGTCCCTCATTGGCTGTTGATGGTGACGTCACCAGGAATTCTGGTCCCTCATTGGCTGTTGATGGTGACGTCACCAGGAATGCTGGTCCCTCATTGGTTGTTGATGGTGAAGTGACCAGGAATGCTGGTCCCTGTTTGGCTACAGGTGTAAACACAGACAGATCCGCCACCGAACGCAGTACTTGCGCACTCTGCTGGCGCAAGTACAGGGGCTCTCAATATAAACCAAGATACACCGAAATCTGATTTGATGACACTTAAAATATGTCACTCAATCAGCTCTGTTAGTCACAGGTGTAGCACATTCCTCCACATGTATCCTGCTACACTGGGCACCACCATCACAGGCAGCCGACAATAAACCACACCCACAATCACCCATGTATAATGAATCATAGGGCTAAAGTTGGACCGGCCACTGTGATCTTGACCTTTTTTTTGAGTGATTTGAAAGAAAATCAATTGTACAAGTCCCGACGCTGCCCCCAAATTGGATTACATCTGTCTGAGTTGGACAAAGGGACAGAGATGATTACAATACACCTACAGTACATTACGTTCGGCACAGATGTTAACTGGTTTGCAAACATAGCATACAAAGAAGATTTTAAAATAAAAGGAAATGTTTACAGTTTACAGTTTACAGTTTAGGCATTTAGCAGACGCTTTTAATCCAAAGCGACTTACAATCAGCAGATAACATCACAATAATAAACAAGATAATATGTCAGTACATCATCAACAATATAACAAATGCAAAAGGATATCTATCTAGAAAAACACCATATAATCAAAGTTCTAAAAAACATAAAAAACAAAACAAATGCTAACTAGCTTCATGTATTCATTGATTTTTCTGTAGTGCTAAGGGTTTAGGTGGAGTCTGAAAAGGTGAGTCTTCAGTCCATGGCGAAAGCTAGCGAGTGAGTCCGTTGTTCTAAGTGCGACAGGGAGTTTATTCCACAACTTGGGGGCCAGGAGGGCAAACTGTCTCGGACGAGTGGATTTTTGCCCTGGAGTTTTTAGCGAGGGTTCTGTCAGCATCCCTGTGTTGGCTGATCTAAGTGACCGGGTGGGGTTGTAGGGGTTGATCAGTTTCTGGAGGTATGGATGAGCCATACCTTTGGCTGCTTTGAAGGTCAGCATCAGTGTTTTGTATTCAGTGCGGGCCGCAACCGGGAGCCAGTGGAGGCTGCGGAGAAGGGGAGAGACATGTGAGAACTTAGGCTGGTTGAAGACCAGTCGTGCCGCGGCATTTTGGATCAGTTGGAGAGGTTTAAGTTTGTTTGTTAGTGTTTTTGGAGATTGATCTTCTCTGGCTTTAATTCTGCTTCAAGTGTCACAACATTGTGCCTACACTGAAATACTGTAGTTATCAAACTGGATCACTGCAGAGTTTTCCTACTCAACTCGGTTAAGGAAGTGACAGTAGGACTAACTATTTTGGGCACATTTGAGGTTCTTTAAGCTTCTGTAACGTTACTGGGTCATCAAATTCCTGTGTATTTCCTAACTTAATATTAATGTTTTGGGGTCACTGACCTCTGTATCACCAAATGATTGTTGGTGTTTCAAGACACTGCATCGTTAACCTTATGACCTGACGTGTGAACTCCTCTGTAATCTTTGACTGATAGTTTCAGACACACTGCTTGGTTCAATCTACTGCATCAGCAAAGAGGAGCAGGCTCCGGTTGCCTAGTTAGCACAGTGAATGACCAAACCTGACCCGAGCTCTTCTCTCATTTCAGCCCATGTCCAATTACTGCCTGCTGGCTGAGAACTCCTACATCAAGATGGTGAGTTGTGTGGATCTGAGTGACATTGAGACATAATATTGTATGGGTGTGCCAGGGCAGGCTTGCATACAAAATGCATCATGGGAATTGTACAAGCACAAAAAAGGCTGAAACTGACTGACAGGGGAATGTTCTGTCAATATGATTTGTTTGAGTAAATATGTTTCTATAGACCAGGGTCGGGCAAGCTTTTCTGGCACAAGATCACTTGGATCAATGTGCTGGTCAGACCAACATTCTCATCAGAAAACATTCAAAGTACCTAATGCCCACTTCAGAAAAAATGTAAAGTACTGACGTACATATGTTATGTTTTATTATGTACAGTAGCAGTTAAAGGATGTGATTTGTGCCCACGGCAAGCGGTGGGATGGCCGCTGTCAATGCATCACTGTCAGACTTGCATACCGATAGGGTGGGAATCAGTAATTATCTACTCTCAGTCATCCAAACGTTCATACTGCTAAAGATATGCGAGCACCCGTCAACATTTAGTTCACTTAAATCAAAAGATCACCAGCACTCACTTTGAGTCCTTGATTCTCAGGCATGTGAGCGTTCCTCAGAGTGCATTCAAACATTCATGCCCTGCATTGTTAATCTGCTTCCGGAAGTCTGAAAGCAAGATCTTTAATATCTTGTTTCCCTGAAATTATTATTATTTAAAATGTAGCACACATGATAGGAGGCTGCGGCGTTGCAGCCCATTAACTTTACTAACTGGATTTCTGAAAACAGACTGCTCAGTGTCTTCTGTCTCTTGGGGTAACTTCCCAAACTCGTTCTCATGACTGTTGTCTTGTCTCTTTAGCAGGGGTTTAAAAGTAGTCTAGTAGTATTTAACAGGTTATGTACTGGCCGACTGATTTACAGCCAGGGCCATTGCTGTGTTCATTTGTGCTGTCCCATTTGGCAGCTTTTGCCAGATGGTGTGAATGGTGTTTTTTGATTGATTGATTGATTGAAGACTTTATTAGCAGTTTGCATAGGAAAAGGTACAGTTTCATGACGGTACAGTTCACTGGTACAAGGTCTACTAAAAGGAGATCCATGAAAAGACTAAGCTTATTTTCACAGGAAACCATTAAAGTATCTCATATAACATTGAATGACAGACGAATAGAACACAGTACTATGCAGTAGATATGTAAAGGAAAAAAAATGAGAGAACAAATGAAAAATGAGAGATCAACTCAATAGCCCATCAAAATATCTGAACGATCAAAAAGACAAGGTTGCCCAACCCTGCTATGAACTATGATAATCATCCACAATTAACTGTAATACACATAAACAGTGTGTATGATAGTGTCCCTTTGAAGGTAGCTCTCTACCAAACGGACTACTAAAGATTACTGGCAGTCGAATGACGTCGGGAGATCAGTTGAGGTGTGAAAAGTTGCTGAATGCACCTGAGAGCAGACACCGACAGATGGCTACTATGGTGCTAAAATAGCCTATGGCTTATTCAACAACAACTGCTATCCGACGCTTCCTTACAACAGCAACTTGTACCCACCGCCCATTCAACAAAAGATTTTTCGCATCGGACGCTTTCTAACACTTACCGTTGCCAGCGTCGGTGCGGTGGAGAGCTACCTTAACACACATTATAATTAACTGCAATATTTAAAGAACCACCTATTGTTTTATGTGGTTCACTGGTTCCTTGAATTTGATCAGAGAAAGCTGATGTTTATTCTAATAAAGAAATGAATCCAGCAGCAGATGTAGGTGAATAACACACAATATGTTGCCCGTTCTCTCTCTCCCTCTGTTTTTAAAGATGATGGAGGATGGTGATCAACTTCTGGCTGAGGTTTTTCTCATGACTATATGAGTGATTCATTCATTGGCTGCTGTGTTCCCTCTCTCTCTTTTCAGAGAATAGCCTTGGACTATCCAACTAATTGTTTTGCGAAATGTACATTTGTTTGCTGTGGCACAATAATGCTGTATTGCTTTCTGAGATTGAATTCCTCTTGTGTGTTGTCCAACAAGTGCTCATACTATTTTCTTTAACCAAGTGCATGGTTGGATGTGGGTGAGTTGGTGATTAGGAATAGGGAGTGCGTTTGCGGTGTTTTTGCATGGATTCTGAAATCAAATCAAACGTTTTCTGGACCTCTGAGTTAGAAGGAGAGAAAAGCAAAAACAATCAAGAGAAATTAACTTCTCAATGTTTTTCCTTCTCTCCAGGTGTGTGACATCCAGGGGAACTTACAGGATGGCAGTCAGGTTGTTGTGTCGGTCATATTTGAAAACAAATGTGACAGCTTCCTCAAATCCATGGAATTCAATGTCCTGGATTCGCTTAACTCCAAACTGCAGAGGCCAGAAGGGGCAGGCCCACATGATGGCCTCACTGTGCCCTTCCAACTACCCCCAGGTCAGTTTGCGCTTGCAGGACTTCTTATATTTTAAACTTAAGGTTTTTTAATAGGGCTGAGCAATTAACCAAAAATATATTTAATTTGATATTTAGAATCAATAACCGACTTAAAACCAAATAATTCAGAAGCAATTAATTGACACAACAAAATTGGTATAGATTTATTTTATAATGGACTAAATCGATTAGTCTGACCACTTAACCCTGTTTTATACTTTGTTGTACAATGGTGGCGTACTCACAGATGCGTTGTGAGCTTGTAGATCTACTGTTTTCACTTTTTTTCATAATCCTTCAATAATTATCATTGAGGCAAATGAAATAATCGCAATATTTAAGCCCTAATGTAGAAGCATTTATATGAAAGCGTGTCATATCTTTCGTGAGATAAATGACCAGTGACCGGCATGTTGTATCAAATCGTAAGTGTTGACGCTGATCCTTTCCTCTCATGCCTCAGGTGTGTCGAACGAGGCACGTTTCGTCTTCTCTGTGCAGAGCATCGTAATGCCTCAGAAGCTGAAGGGAACCCTCACATTCATTGTCAAGGTTTGTGGGAACTCAGATATGCTAGATACTGACATGTAAATGTAGGATTATTTGTACTGGACTGAAAATGTAATAATCTTGTCTTTCCTTGTTGTGTTTTTACAGACTGATGACTCCTCCACTCACGAGAAACTGGACTTCAAACTGCACTTTACCTGCACCTCATACCTGATCACTACTCCCTGTTACAGGTGAGTCCGGTAGCATACACCCACCACCAGCTACTTCCATGGTCAACACATTGCTCTCAGAAAAATAGAATCTCCTCACTGGATTATGCCTCTGCTCTGTGGATATTTATTTAAAAAAAACTACCACCCTAGCTGACATTTTGAGTATAGTGACCCACCACTGATTTAAATCGGACGATTTTCACTCCAAATAATCGATTTGTCGTTGCCAAATGACCAGATCCAGTAAAATGATATTTTTATAACCCCCACGACCCCCGGTTTTGACTCTTATCGCTATAGCCCCTCAACAGCTGGACCAAAGTACTCCATTACACCAGAAAGGGAATCTTCTTGTAAGCATAAGGGTAACCGTTTTAAATCCTTTTAAATGATAATGTTTAACATTAAAACGGTTTCTCAGCTTTGCACATGTCCAGACATGCCCCCCACAGGGCCACACACACACACACACACACACACACACACACACACACACACACACACACACCAATGTGCAGTTTTCACCTAAGATTCTTTTTACCCTTGAACATTATGAAGATGAATTGCAGGCAGTGGTGTTAACTAAACAATAATTATTGTGTTTATGGAAATATGACACCAGTCGTATACTGGAATGTGTCTGAATGGAAAAGCTTTTGGCTAATAAGCAAACATAATAATAATAATAATCAAACTAATTAGAAAGATACAATTGGAAATTGTAAGTGTGGTTGCCTTGAGGCAAGTCACACATGCAAATAAGAATTTCTGTTTCTGTCAGTTCATGTCCCTGTTAGAGCAGTGCTAACCATTCCATCCTTGTCCCTTTTATGCCCATATATGGAGATCCATGATGTCATCAATATTAAGCCCATATCTTGGAATGCCCATATATGGACATAGTATGCAGTAATGTGGTCTATGACATCAGACATCTATGCTGTCAGTCATCTCCATATTTGGGAAAAGTAAAAATTTGAATTAAAGTCAATGGAGAAAATGAATTCACAAATACATTTATATATAAATTAAACTATATTTAACATATCTCTTAGCAAAATGCAAGGAATCAATTCTTGATGAAGCCGGTCGTCTGACATATGGCCCAAGTGCGTGCCACCAAAACTGTGGGAGAAGCAGCGCTGCAAAATAAAGTTTATCTAGGAGGGGAAAGAAAGAAAGATGGGAAGTACTATGGTCACACTAATTAATTAAAATAAAATAACTATCCTGAGGGGAAAATCAGGGATTGGGATCAATGTATTTCCCCTTGTGATAGTTCATATAATTTCAGTCAGTGATGCAATATGCATTTTGCATTACTAATGTAAAGTTGTCATCAACAATTGAGCTTGTGAGTTAGAAGTGTGGGGTTCAGGAATATGATTTTCTTTCGTTTTGTTTTTTCGCTCCCATCAAGTTAATTGAAAGTTGATGAATTCTGTGTTTACATCACTGTTTGCTCAAGGTGAAACTGTGTAAAATCATTAAATATTATATAATGTGAAACTGTATTTCTTTGTTGTTTGACCAGCGACGCGTTTGCAAAGCTGCTGGAATCGGGGGACCTGAAGGGCAGTTGTGTTCGACTGGAGGGAGTTAACATGCCCTTCCACCATCTACTGGCCAGGATCTGCTTCCACCACCACTTCTCTGGTACACGCACACTTGAAATCTAATTTTTCTTGCTTACTCTAAAGCAGGGTTTTTCAATAAATTTCAATAAAATAAGATCTGGTTGTCCCAGAGGTGAGGTGGTCCTTTAATAAACTTGACCTTTCAGTCTGTACTTAGTCTGCTCTTTTTCCCCTCTACACCACACCTCTTTACCAAAAATAGCCGATCTACAAAGCTGCGAGGCGTTGTTTTTTCTTTCAGAATATGGACGCTAGGGTTCAAGTGGTTAATATAAAAAGGGGGAAAAAACAAGTTCCTATCACACAAAGATTTGGAGGACCCCCGGTAGTAACTCTGAGGACCCCCTAGGGGTCCCGGACCCCCTAGAGGTCCGGACCCCCTGTTGAAGACCCCTACTCTAAAGAAAAAGAAATGGTTGGCGTTGTCACATAAGGCTGTTATGCTTTTGTGATTTCACTTCTCAAAATGTGTTGATTGCTGCTCATATCCATCTGCTACCCAAGTCTCATATGCACACACGTGCCGAAGCACACGATACATCCAGTGTGAACTATGTGAGTTCTAGGAATGTTTCTCTCGTCGTAACCATGCTCACACTTGCCTTTTCTCTCGTTCAATTAGTTGTGGAGAGGATCGACACCTGTGCCTCCATGTACAGCAGGTCAATCCAGGGTCACCACGTCTGTCTGCTGGTCAAATTTGTAAGTGACTTCCTCTCGTCTGTTCATCAGTGTTCCATGTGTAGTTTTACTTATTGTTTGCCAAAACCCCAACACACACACACACATTTATGAAGGTGTCTATGACTTTAACCTAGGATGACTACATTTAAAAAAGAAAAATGTGAGCTTGTAGATTTTCACTATTTTTGACAATTTCTTTGATATTTTTTGGTATTTGGTGTTTTCATCAGGATAAGCAACAATTATTTTCGCACAAGTTGCCATACTTTTCAACAGAACAGAGCATGATGGACATCTATGTAACCACTCAAAACTAGCGTTAATATTTTCACTGTGGCAAAAAACGGGACGATTTGCTAGTGAAGGTTAAAAACCTGGACATTTTAATTTTGTACTTGTCAGGACTCTGGACACCCAGCTTGAAACCCGGACCTCTGGTCACCGTCCTCTAACCCTGTCTCTCTCCCTCACTCTCAGGCTGATCAGACCGTGTCCATCGACGCTAAATGTGACGAGCCGTCGCTGCTTGGGAATGTGCTGGATGAGATCAAGCAGACCTTCTCTCAGTGCTGATTGTGTCTGACAGCCCCAGGGTGCCCCTACCCACCCTCCTGTCCACCCTCCACTCCACCCACTCACTACAGTCCACTGAAACTCCCCTACCCGCCCCCCCCCCCCCCCCAAGCTGAAACACATAATCATATGAAACAATGCGGCTTTCACCTTCCCAGTATTGCCCCGTTTATGAGTCCACAGATTCGCAAGAAGTTTTCCTTCATCAAACCTCGTCTTCACTCAGTGTCTTTTTTTTCTCTCTCCCCCCCCCCCTTCTGCGCTCTTAAGCTCGTTACCCAACACTTGATGTTGTTTTACAGACTAGTTGCACATACTCACTCCCTCCTGGTGCACTTTCGTTTTTGCTTCCTACCTTCCTGGTTTTCAAAAACTCTTCCTGCTCAACTGCCACGGCACCTGTCTGTCTCCATCTCTATACTGAGCCTGTCACTGTTCCCTGTTCTGTCCCATATATCCTCCACTCTATTGGCCTTTAGAGTCTGTGGCGGTCATGTAATGTAATCTGACAACTGGACTTTTTTGTTGTTGATGGTTGAATTGTGTTTTTATTGTTTTGAGATTATTTTGTTGTTTGATGCTTGATTTGTTTTTGTTTTTTTGTCTGAAGCCTGTCTGCGCCTTTCGTTCTCCTGACCTTTGCATTTGTCACTAAATGCTCATGTTATGTCCTGGAAATCGTGTGACTGACTTCCTCAGACTGGTCCTAGCTGGAAAAAAATAATATGGACTCTTAACATGGTCACCTATCACTGATCTGGTAGCTGAAGGGGAAATTGCACTGTGAAATGTTGCGCAGAGGCAGAAGTTTAGACTTGCAGCAGTGCCTTGGCCCTGCTGTTTGTGACCGGATCAGACTGGGCAAGGCCCACATCAGACCTGCTAATGTTTATTTAAAAGGACCCAGGTTAGAGAGGCTACTTAATGGTACTACGGGTGTTTTTTTTGTTTAGTTTTTTGGTTCTTTTTTGTAGATGGGTGGTTTTGCTCTGTGCCTTGACCATGCAGGCGGACCGACCCCACACTCTGTGTCTCGTTGAACCCTGCGTCCCCGCCTCCCCCAGTGTTTCTGCTCTGTGTTCCAACTGTGCTAAGCTGCAGTTTGACCCCCCAACACCCCTCTTCCCACGTTCTTGCTACATATCAATCGCTCCAGGAATTCAAAAGCCTGAGCTAGCACTTTGCCCCATCCAGAGTTAAGAATGATGAGGATAAAGAGTTGTGTTCATCGGAACGTTGTACATATGGAAGTAGCATCAGAGTAGCTCTGTGAGCTTGAATCCAATATTCGTACAGTATACACTTTCACCCAATAAAAAGTCAGCTGTCAAGCTGATGACAGTGAGCCCCCCACCGCTTGCTGCCTGGTTATACATTCATGGATGGTAGTGTAGTATAATGTTATGTTGTGATTTAGTGCAGTGATTACACTGAAGGATAATATTCTCACTGCTAAGCTGTTGAGTTGTTGTAGGCCTGTCGCCTCGAGGTCCAAGTGAGTGACTGAAAAGTCTGGAAGAGAACAACTTGCCCATGTAGAGACATTTCCCTGCTTCTCTTTTAGCTTTACTAGCTTACATCAAATGAAGGCCAGTTGTTGTTTACTTAAGCTAGCGACTGACCCAGTTAAACTTGGTGTCATTTCTCTGTTTAACCGTCTAGTCGTTGAAGAAGATGTAAACATAAGGTTACTTTGGGATAGACTTTGGGGATGAAAGAATAATTATATCAAAGTGTGGTCACTCTTACCGTGCTCATTTTGATCAGTATTAAGAGTGGCTCCCACCATGAGAAAGCAACTACTCTTTTAGCAACATAATATAATTGTCCTGTCTCATAGGTTCTCGAAACCTTTTGCGCTTGTGCCACTTAGAATTAACATCACAAATAGCTCCTGCACGTCACATAGCAGAGGTGTCGTTCCTCAGAACTGCCTTGCCACTCCTTTGTGAATTGACAAAATGAGTGTGAATGACCATTAAAAATGGTGTCCTTTTATGAGTTGCTCAGAGTTATTTTATTCATCATCTTGGTTTCTGTAATCATTATCTCAAGTCACTGCCTGGTCCAGCTTGACTTATTAGTAGCAAGACTTATAACTGACCCTTTTTTGTATATTCTGGTTAGCCCTTTGTCAACAACTGTAGATGATGATGTCAGACCAGCCATTCCACACGCATCTTCTGTTGAGTAGAGTTTGAATACAGAGTTGATCAACTGTTGTTCAGGAATGTCAATAGTTACTAAGGACACACACACTATTTTGGCTGATATAAACGGTTAAATGACTCCTAATCAAACATTGTACTGATTAACCTTTTTTTCTGTGCAAAATATTTAATTAAAATTTGTATCTTGCATGATTAGGAATGTATACTTTTTTTTTTTTTTTTTTTTTTTACTTTTTATTGTTTTTTTTTTTCAACCGAGGACATTCTCTAGTAGTACTCCTTTTGACATTCCTTTCTGTCCTTTGTTTTGTTTTTGTTTTTTTGTTTTTTAATGAAGTTCACTTAACCATTCTACAGTTGATGGTATTGTATTTTTATCTATTCTAATTTCAAGACAATTATATATATATAAAAAAGAGATATCTGAATGTTTTAAATTATCAAACTTGGGGAAGGAAAGGGCTGGGGGTTTATCAGGTGTCGGGTCGGAGGATGGGGCTCTGAATGAGTAAAGTAGGTCACATGGTAGGTCAAAGGTCACATGACATGGTTCTGAGAAGCAACCCACTTTGTCTTAATTCTGTTCATTGTAGTGATTTATCTTATGGAGTTTGGCTTGTGACATTGACATATACTCTCATATGGCTCTGTTGTTTTATTTTAATTTGTTGAAGGTCCTGTCTAATTCCTTCATACTCTATTCTCCAGCTGTAAGATATAATATAATGTTTTAAAGGGGATTACTGACTAAGACAACATACGTTGTTTATCAACATTCCCTTTGAAGAAAGAGAAGTCTACCCAAAATAAAATAAAAGGCTGTAAGAAGCTGCTGTAGTCTTTGTGTTACAGTGAAATAATAAACTCCCACATTATGAGAAATGCTATAGTGCTGTATTCACATTTTGTGTCCATGAGAATGGTTGAAGAATGCAGAGACATTGGAAGATTATTAAACATTTAGGTATCCATGTGTAACCCTGAGAATGTTCAAATGAAACTAAACAGACCATTATTTGTCCATTAATTTATGATGGGATATGCAAACTTGAGTTACTAGTTACTTTGTAGATTGTTATATTCCAAAACACTCTCACCACTAAAGCCCTATATAGAGATGTCGGCTATTTTCAAAAGATTTTACATACATTTTGAACTTGTTAAGAGCACTTTTACTTTTGGTACTTTAAGTATATTTTGATGCAGATACTTTCGTACTTTCACTCAAGTACATTTAGAAAAAAATGACTTACTTGTAACAGAGTATTTTGTACATTGCAGTATTGATACTTTTACTTAAGTAAAAACATTTAGTAAAGTAAAGACATTTAGTACTTTTTTCCAACACTGTACAAAAGTTTGAGAATCTCTGGTCTAGTTCCATCTTTTTGGCACAGCTGACAATTATGCATTGGTACTCCAATTCCCAGAAAGCCTTGCTTGGCAAGCTGGAGGACTCAAGAGACCTCTCTGGCTCTCTCTTTCAGTTCACTGTTTGTCTGACTGAGAGCAGCAGCAGTGGAGTTGAGGAGTAGACGGGAGGGAGAGAGGATATCAAACCACCTCGCTGCAATTGACAAAAAGAGGCCACGTTTTGATCACAGCCAGGGAACTGCTCGCTCCCCACACAGAGTTTGTTCCAACGCAGAGGTCTGTGCTGCTCTGTTGACGGCACTGAGCAGAGGACACGCGACACGCGTTTAATCCGTTATGAGGGGAGTTGTTGAATAGCAATACATCCGTGAGAGGAGGCTAGCGATAGCAGGCTAGCTATCTTCAGCTAAAAGGGGTTCGTATTCAGTGGGTCGTTATTGTTTTGTTTTAACGGGAGATCAACCGAACCACAATAGAAGAGAGCAACAACAAACTCTGGCCCCCCAGAAAGTCCACCAGCCCCGAGAATTCTAGAGCGTTTTTTTTGTTTGTGGAAGGAATCCATTGTTGGGTCCTGATTCTGAACCAAAGGCAAAGGGGGGCTTCTTTTTCTTTGTTGTTATAATTTGAAGGGGGAGAAAAAACACCGAAGCTAGCTTTTGTATAGCTGAAGATCGGTGGGTTTATCTCTACGGATTGTGGTGGAATATGGCTCAGCATGGACACCATGTAGCCAGTTCACAGAAAGCACTGATGCTGGAGATGAAGAGTCTCCAGGACGAGCCGGTGGAAGGCTTCAAGATAACTCTGGTGGACGAGTCTGACATGTACAACTGGGAAGTGGCGATATTCGGACCCCCAAACACACACTACGAGGGTGGTTATTTTAAGGTGAGTTATTGCAGCCCAATGTTGGCTAAACACAGTCGTGCTATTGTTTAATTTAGCTAGTCAACATGGAAGTGATTTGCTTTTGAATGTGTATTAAAGAAAACGTTACAGTTGACTGATACTCCCCGGATGACTTGTGTGTGTGGTTGTTTGTTCCTCATTTTCAGGTTGTGGCGTTTGTTGCAGTTTTTACAATTGTCTTATAGTAAAGTACATTTACTTGAGTAAAATCTTGAGGTATTTGTACTTTACTTGAGTATTTCTAATACTTTCCACTACACCTCAAGAGGCGAATATTATTTACTCCACTGTAAAATAATTATTTGACAACAAGATACTTTGTAGATTTTTACATTGACGGGACCGTACCTATGTTCCCCAGGTTCTATGTTCCCCACTTGCCACCTAAACCTAACAACCCTAACCTCACTAAAACTAATGCTGTGAGGTGGGGAACATAGAACCTGGGGAACATAGAGAGGACCCCCTTTTGGAATGCCTCTTTGTTCAACGTTTCCTTATCCTTAATCGACTCCACTACGTCAGTGATCTCAGCTTAACATTTGTTAACTTCCTCCTTGTCTTTTTGCCAAGGAGTCGTCTTTGTTGATCAGGCTGTTTATAGCGAGGGCCTGTTGGGAACGACACCCAGCAGAGCTATTATTAGCCATCAGCCACATGGTCCCATTTGACACTGTGATACTTTTGGTGCCTTCATCAAACATTTCCTTGTTTCCATAATAACAGCTCTGTGTTAGGCCAAGCCCATCTAGCTCACCTTTCCTTTCTGTTTAAGTTGGCTGGTGATTGAATCAAGCCAAGCCTCTAGGGCCCCTGAGTATTTGTATATTCAAATAGGCCTATACTCTGTGTGTGTGTGTGTGTGTGTGTGTGTGTGTGTGTGTGTGTGTGTGTGTGTGTGTGTGTGTGTGTGTGTGTGTGTGTGTGTGTGTGTGTGTGTGTGTGTGATCAAATGCACGTTTTTATTTGTCAGGGTTTTTATTTGTATACAGCAGTTTTCAAAGATAATTTGTTTACCATTAGTGATTATTGGTCCTTTTTCTTTTACCATCACTCACTCTGACGTTTAGCATAGACTGTGTTGCCACAGCCCATGCTTGATTCTTTTAAATACTGTGGTTCAAGGTTGTACTTTATTGTTACATCTTGTGTACAGGTACATAAGAGTAAAACTTATTTTGCTTTGGCTTCCTTCGGACAATGCAGCAGGCAGCAGCATATAACAGCAGAACACAAATATCGTACAAAGTTTTGAGGGGAAAAAAAGAGCAAAGAGGGAATAAAAGTAAAATCAAGATGACAAGTCGCAAGAGGTTGTACAGGTTCAGGCCCTAAACTTGCACGATTATTTGTCCTATTAGGAAGTCCATGTGTTGACTTCACTTAACCCAGCAACCGAAGAGAAGACAAACATTAACCATTTCATTACATTGCATATAGTTGAAAATAAGGACCTTCTTCATGATTCGATTTAGTAATATTCCTCTCTTACAGGACAACACATAAGCAGTATATGAGTCGCATTGTGATTTATTCTCACATTGAACATGGTTTAAAACTCCTTTCTAGATATTGTTCGAGTTGATTAACTGTGCCCTTGCCCTATTTTATCCGAGGGGTTTTATGAGGGCTTTCCATCCATATAACAGGATAATGTGATCTTATGAAAAGGCGACTGTGGTTGGGTTAGCCAGCTTATCATAACCGCACAGTTCTTTGAGCCATGCCTCTGTTCAGCCACTCTGTGCTTTAAGATTGCTGTCCTTGAGGAGCCTGTTTGGTTGGGTTGTCGTTTTCTCTCTGTGATTCTGAGCACAAGGTTAAGGCCCCGGCCAGGGCAGCATAGTTGCTGCACACTGTTTGTGTGGGAGCCCTGTACCAGATTCCATTGTTGGTCCAGGAATGCGCAGCTTGGCTGTGAAATGCACCGCTTCGTTGTGAGTCATTGTTCCCTGCTCACTCTCCAACCAACCAGTTTACCATGTCATGACTGTTTTTTTTTTTTTTTAAATCAACCTGTTGAGAACAGGGAGGATCTTTCAAACGGTTGGACTCGCCGCTGCCTTGTTCGTCACAATTGGGCTGTCAGTCAGTGACGTCACATGTAACTTGGCTGAGTCAGGTTGTGTTTTCATAAAATGGGCGTTAGTCATAAAGTTTGTTACACAAGAGCAGATGAATTGGTTAACTGTAGACCAAACAACCATTAGTCACCTGTCTTTGGGGTAAAGTTTAGTAGTAGCAACAACAATACAACAAAATACCCTACCATACTGTGTTGTATCACCTTGCACTTTAGCAGTTCACATTATAAGAAAAGTAACCTTAAGGCCTCTCCATACTTCGACCGAAATGTTCGGTGAGTTGTGTTTTCCGACGTGCAAATTTCGGAACTCTCGTTCGGTCCAATGCTTTTCAGAAGTCCCGAGGGATATAATTTTATGGTAGAAAAGGACCTTTTGACCGAAAACGGCGGTTTCGGTCGAAGTATGGAGAGGCCTTTAGTTTGTATCCTTACGTGGGTCGTATCCACGGTGTACCTGAAGTCACAATAGAGATGGTGACATCATTACATTCAAAATCAAACTGTTAAGCTTAATTTATACTCTCAGCACACTAGGCGTACCTTGCCAAAAAAGTACAGATCTACAAGCTTACCAAGGCGCTGCAATGCGACACATTGTTGGCTTGGCATCTTGTACCAAATATTAGACCTCACAGAGTTGTGTCTGAAAAACAGGGTCCTGGTCGCCCACATCTTCCACCTTTGATTTGATGGTGCTCTCTGTGGTAGTGTTAATAGTCATTGTTTATGTTTACCTCACAGCGTTCTCGTATGACGTGAATGACGGGCTTCTTATTAATGAGTCCGTCTTCCAGGGCAGGTTTTAAATTCGAAAGTAGAATTGACTGCAAAGCTTAATGTTATATTCGAACCAGTGCCAGATTCATGTTACATTTAGATTGACACAAGGGTCCTCGCATTGATGTAGACAGTAGTCACATTGTGTATGAATGTTAATGTAAAAGATTTCTTATCAGTTAATCTTGAAGGCCTATCCACACCAATGCAACTCCTTGCAACATGCAACTATTTGCGACTATTATCTCCAATGACAGTTGCAAGGAGTTGCATTGGTGTGGAGTGGCCTTAAAAAACTATGTTGCAAGGAGTTGAAACAAAACTGTTGCAACAATGTGTTTGTATGCCCAAGAGCATCGTCTGGTGAATGGCTCAGTAAAGGCCCATGGTGTCGTCACTGGTGCTCAACAGAACACCTTGGCATTGATGAAAGGCTCTTGGCACTCTGGCAAAGTACTCTACCAAGCAAGGGCTTTGGGATGGAGATGGAATATGGCAGTTGTGTCAACATATCTCCACAGACACCTGACTGGAGGAAGGGTCTTCCTGTTGCCTTCATCATTCTCCACATCCCACCGACATCATCCGCCTCCAAGCACACTGGTTTCCGTTTGGAATACAATACTCCCACTACAAACAGACCAGTGCATGTGTTGAAAAAACTGCCACCTGTGTAGATGAGGCATCTCAGTCTGACCTTTTTTGAGTGGGTGCATACATTTTTGGGCAGCACTCCTGGAAGGAGCTAAGCTCCAACATCTGAATTTGTCTAGGCCCCCAAAAAATTCCCGGGCTCTGAAGTGTAGCCTACACCTGGCCTACATCCTGGCACAAAGTGCTCAAAGTTTGTTGTCCGGGCTCTGAAGCGTCCCTACATCACATCTGGCCAACGGTATACCTTGGCACAAAGTGTGTTGTACGCCCAGAGTCACATTGGCCAAGCTTCGCTTGATGCTTAATGAAATTAACTCATAAATAGCACTGCTCACTTCAAACTAGGTGTGATTATCCCCCCCCCCCCCCTTCCCTTTCCCAATGATCATTGCAATGAGTAGACTCCTCATATATACTACTTTCTCTCATAGAAAAGTAAAACTCGACTTATTCTTTCCTTAGAATTGTTTACTTATTTGTGCTTATTATATTGTAAAACTTTGTTTCCATCTGCATATGACACAGTAAGTTATGCAGCCTGTCTGTGTAGCTGTTCATTTGTTTCTCTCCCTCCACCTCAAGGGAGTTTCACCAAATCTGAAAAAGTTGTTTTGTGTCTGTTGCATCATTTCACTCTATTTTGTTCGTTCCATTTTTCTCAGAGTCTCAGGGGTCTTGTTTCATTAATACACCAGCAGTCCAATTAGCCCCCAGCCAGCCTTTTAAAGTTCCTACTTTTCAACACTGAGTTCATCTAGCATGGCAAACCATGTTTTAGAACTTCTATTGTTTTGGCATTATTATCTTGTGTTTATGCAGGATGTGTTGTAGGAATTGTTCAGTTTGTTTCATGTCACCGTCCGTTTCACTGTGTTTTCAGGGTTATCATGGTTTGGTTCAGTTTGTTCTTTGGCCGTGCCACTGTTTTGCCACTAGCATACAGTACACACCACTGTGTCAAGCCATCGTGTTCACAGCCGACTTAAATGACACCGGCCCTTCTAAGCTAATCTTGTCCACTTGCAATTTCCAACTGTTTCGTGTTGCCAAGTTTGCCAACCATGATGTCATCGGAAGGTACTAAGAGTTCAACCAGTAGTTGATCACTGTCCAAGGGGATTGAGAGCCACGTGCGGCCACAGGGTTGGTAAATCCTCAAAGGCAATGATAGTAGTGAATGACACCTGGATGGTGTAATGAGTTCATGAGAACGGTTTCACCCCTAATATATTATGGTTTCTAAATATATTTTATGCATACTGAGGACCCATACGTTTTTGTTATTGATCCAGTTGCTTACACAGTAGATGTATATAAGTATCTGTTATTGTGCTTGGTTTACTGCCGCATGCAATAATAATAAAACTAGGCATAAATTATAAAGCTTTGTGTGTATATAGTAGATAGATATCTCTGGTTGGACAACCTTTAGGGAACCCTGGATGTCCCTAAATTAATATTGTATAACCGATTACTTGGCCTACTTGCTAAGTGGTACTTTGCCGTGACACAGCAGAGCCCTCTATGGTTTTCCATTGGTTTCAGAGGCTCACGAGGGACAGCTGGCAGAAATAGCTTCATCCTGCCCCTCAATTTTCATGACACCTTGCACCAGAACAGCAAAAGAAACCTACACCGCAGTGCACATACACTACAGTGAGGTCATCTGGCTCTTGTGCGGACAGATTTCTGGTGTGGGTGACGTAAGGCAGAAACTACGCTGTGTGTGGTGGTGTAAGGGCTCTGTTGTGACAGAAAGCCTGGGTTCTGTGGAATCATCATGGCAGAGACTCGAGTAGGTTTTGTTGTATTTGTGATGGGGCCGTGTCAGCAGCGCACTGAGCGCAGCTGTGTCACACAATGTCATGAGGGTATGCATGGAGCCGGCACAAGGAAAGGGGTCACTTTATCAGTTGTACTTCCAAAAGGGATGGAGTCTGCTAACATCGCATGCGAGCTCGGCGGTATTTATTAACGGGCGAACAGAACTATAAGCTGGCCTTTACTTGTAGTAATCATTCATGTCAGTGTTCCATATAATTGACATAACGGGCATTGCTGAAACTGAAACTCCAATAAACCGGATGACATCCAGCTCTTTTAATATCTCAGCTCTGCAGTCTGCATGTTTTGCATTTTAAGCCAGTAGATTCACCAGTATCCTGTTTAAAGATGGATTGGCTTTGGGCCCAGGCCTGTGCAGCCAACATATGGCTGTTTAGCTTCTCTGACTTAGGCTAGTTGACAAGACACTAGCTCTAAGAGAGAGCTTGTATTTGAGGGCCAGGGGGCATGTAGGAGGGCTGCAGTGTAAAAGAGGCCCCAGCCCTGCTGCACAGCAGGGCAGAGCTGGTTTGGTCCTGGCTGGCCTGCTGGAGTCATGTTTCCCCTCCTGGCTGTGTCACGAAGAAACCAGAGCTAGGTGAAGGAAGAGGGCGAGGAGTTGATACAGAAAGAAAGGGGGACCAAGAGCGGCTGTGCCTCCCTGGCTGGCAGGTCTGTTCTGTGAAAGGAGAGCCTGCTGTGAGCATAGGTGACCAGCGGGCCTCTAGAAGCACAGAGATGGAAGAAGTCTTTCTTAATGGGTCCCAGTCATGTACCCTTGTGTGTATTTTTCCCATGTATGGGTGACTAATGTGGTAGTCACCTCACCAAAAGCTACAGTTAAGTCATTTAGCTGCTGGCAGCAGGTACTGTAGCCTCGAACAGCCATGTGGCACATAGGCGCGCCTGCTGCGCGAGGCACATTACTACAGGTACATCTCGTTTTCTATTTATCATCTATAAAATGTACTAAACTAGTGAAAACAGCAGATGTACAAGCACACAAGATCGGCTGTTTTCACTAGTTTTGTGCGAGAGTCTTGTATGATGAAGCAGGGCCTTAAGACGTACACTTTTGAAACTTGGAGATACAAGGTTTCTGCCCGACAGTGACGATATTTTAGTGATTATGTTTCGAGGAAAATGTTGAGATAATAGCCATTTTGGTTAGAACTGACTAAAATGACTTTGTACTTCAAGTTTACAATGTTAATACTAAATATTTTTTCAAATGTCCAAATAAATTCCAAATATTATCAAATTAACTCGCGGCACCCCTGGACTCCCTTCGCGGCACCCCAGGGTGCCCCGTCACCCACTTTGAAAACCCCTGATGTACATGACACTACTAGTACATGCCACTACTAGTACATGCTACTCACCTGCTATGCAGGTGAGTACTTACTTATGGCTGAATGGTTCGACCTGTCTGGGTAGGAGAAGCCCGTGGTTTGTTTCCCGGTCTATGTGTCAAAGTGTCCCTGAGCAAAACAATTGCTCAATGCTCCCGGGACTCTGTCCCCCTAGTGCCCACTGCTCCTAAATGGCTACAATGGGTTTAATGCAGAGGACACATTTCCCATTTGTGCTAATAAACAGTGACCAAAGAATTGAAATTCTTTCATGAATAACGCCTTGAGATGAGCCATCTCGTTGTCAAGGGGGTCTGCACATTATTTACAAAATGTACATGATACATTTAAGACAAAACATTTTACAGATAATTCAAGCAACTTCAGACAAAACAAACTAAACAGAAAACAAAACATACCGTGATGAGCACAACTACAACGATAACAGTACACAAAGCACATATATGAATCATTGCGTCATAGATCTGTCATAATGATTATTGGTCAAAACATGATTTCGTCGAAACATGAACAGGTGATCTCAAATTTTAAACAATTGAAAAGATGTTATTGAACGAATATGAGCAGGTAAATTGAGTCAGAAGGAGCTTTAAACAAAGGATTTCTTTGCAACTGATGTAGACACAGTTGGAACTTCAAAGTAAACCTGTGAACAATGTCTTAGTGGATGTATGGAAGTGAAAGGTTCCAAATACTGTTTTAGATACTGTGGATAATGAAAATGAAGACATTTAAAAATGAACTGCCTCCAGTGCTGCTTTCTTTTTGATGTGGGAGATGGTAGATTCCAAATTGTTATTATTATTACGACTGAAGTTGGCTGCTGTTTGTTTGTGGAATTATGAGATGTATAATGTAATAATTTAGTAAATTAATTTACTCAATTATATATTAATTGTATTTATGATAAAAGAAATTGCACTGACAATTTGACTGTTAGAGCCGCAAGCTGCTGTGCACGTCTGCACGATCACGGTCTCATGAACTTGAAAGTCCTCCCCAATTTAACATAGCATTTTCCCAAGGACGCAAGGCTATTCTTTTGCGTTCTTGGTACTTTGAGAAGCTGATGCTTTGTACCTCCACTCTGCTACATATGCTGTGATTCAGATTACTGCCACCTCCTGGTTCCTATCATGCAGGTGCAGAACATGTGTGCATGTGCAAGTCGGTTTTAGTGGTGTGTAACTTTTACCTGCCTCAAAGACGTGAGGCAAAGCGATTCTGATCAGTCACTGTGTTGAAGCAAGTAGGGCTGTCACGATATGACATTTTACATGACGATTAATTGTCACTCAAATAATTGGCGATTAACGATTTAATTGTGTTTTTGTCGTTAATTACATTTCTGTTTGGCTTTTAGGCTTTGAAGTTGTACATGGTAGATATGACACATAACCTAAATATACAAAGAAATTACTGACATATTTGACAACTTACTACTTAAAAAATTACTTTGATAGTGATAGTGGAAATAGCCGATCTACAAGCTCACAACGCGTCGCGATGCGAGATCATGCGACGTGTAGTGAGCTTGTAGATCTGCTATTTCCACTATTTCGGAATTTTTTCAACATGACGATTATGACAAAATAATTGCGATAATGTCAAATAATCACGATTAGACGATTATGTAATAATTGTGACAGCCCTAGAAGCAAGTCAGCTTGGTGTGGCTCTGGCAGGGCCTTCACGGCAATAGATCTAAGCCAGGTCTTGTCCCGTCATTCAAACAAACTCTTTACATCTGATCTTTAGTCGTGCAGCCGAAACACTTTGACATTTTGTGTTTACCTTCTTGGAGAGGAGAGGGCGTTATCTGCAGCCTGGCTTTGCAGCGAGGCATCTCCCTCATGGTGTCAGTACGGCTCTTTGGTGTGGAATTGGATGTCAGTGTGACTCATTGGCTCATAGTTTGCAATGCTTCTGAGTTTTCTTTAAACTCCTGCCCGCCTTTGGAGAGCTCAGTTAATGATGCAGGGGCCTGTTGGTTGTGACAGTGAACAGGATCGTCTCTGGGACCCACTAGGGGTGTGTGTATGCATGTACAGGCGAATAAAACACTGCAGTTCTTGAGGTCTTACACTCCTAGAATTTGCACAGGACCAGAGAGGAGGAGATTGATGAGATGGAAAGGGATAATTGAGCAATCGGGGACAAGAAGAGGTCATGATTTATTCTGCCAGGGTTTCTTTGCTGCCTGTGACCCAGTTTGCTTTTCCTTCCCATCAATCTCCACTTTTGTTTCTCGTCACTCACTGTCTTTTACCCTCTCTAACTCGCTGTGAGACTGTATAAAGGCTGTTCACATGCCTCTGAAATTTAATTTGAATATTGGTCTTAAAGATCAGATTAAAAAGGTCATTAAACTGTCACTTAATGGCATCTATGTCCCCTGATAAGCTGTTAGAGATGAAACGTTTGGGCCATGGACGCTGTTAATTCCACATTCAATCCAATTAGGATCCATGGAACACCAGCAGTGGGATAGCATGTTGGAACAAACATGCTGAGGCTAGCACATTCTGACAGGCATGGCCTGATCCTGTTTTTCCTGCACCAGCTTGAGAGACCTGAACTACACAGAGTCAGACACATGCACACAAACACTGACTCATACATATACAGTATACGGTTGATGTTTCTGAAGCAACTGTGGTTCCCTCCCACTCTCTGTATCTGTTGCTGCTTGATATCAGTGTGTTGTTGCCGTTTAATTTCCTCAGGGCTCACAAGAGAAAACTGTGTGCGTGTGTCACACACATGCATGAGCAGCACATGCTTGGCTTTGATGATACGTTACCTTGCATATTGGCTTCATAGAGTGGTGTTGAGACTGGGGAGCTTCATGGCAGAGGTAGATATTTATACTTACTTTTTTGAAGTGTACCTCATGTTCAGTATCGGCCCTAGGGAGTTAGTGAGTTCTCCTCCTCTTCCACTGACCGACTCATACTCTCTGCATGCAGGCCAGCGTGGTCACTCGTCACTGCCTCTCTTCCCTTCTCCCTCCCTCCCTTCCATCGATTTGAGTGGAACTGAGCCTAGGGCTCGGTGTCAGTTGGGAGGGTAGGCCAGGGGTTCAGCCCTCCTCCTGCAGCCATGGAAAGTTTCTCCCAGCCTGCATTGCCTCGCCTGCCCTTCCTGCCTGCCATGTGAGCTGTGTGATATGGTTTTCCAGCCTCGCCGGACAATAACCTTGTATTCTGTTCTATGAGTGACTGCCCTGCCAGGCCGTTCTTCTGTCTCCTGCCTAGACATGGAAATTTATAGGATTTTAGTTGTACACCCTTAGCAATTCTGCTTTTAGCAGTCGATTTGTTATTGTGTGTGTGTGTGTGTGTGTGTGTGTGTGTGTGTGTGTGTGTGTGTGTGTGTGTGTGTGTGTGTGTGTGTGTGTGTGTGTGTGTGTGTGTGTGTGTGTGTGTGTGTGTGTGTGTGTGTGTGTGTGTGTGTGTGTGTGTGTGTGTGTGTGTGTGTGTGTGTGTGTGTGTGTGTGTGTGTGTGTGTGTGTGTGTGTGTGTGTGTGTGCAATTTGATTATTGCTGAGTCTGAACACAGTCATGGAAACGGTAGAAAAATGCCTAATGACATTTTGAACATTTTAAAATAAATTGCAAATGGTCCTTTATCTTTTCGTTTTCAGCAGCCTAATCACAATGATGTCATTATTCTGCAATGAACTGTCAGAAATCATGCTGACATTAATTAAATGTAGATTGTCTGAGTTTTTAATATACCGTGCTGAAACTGTGCCATATTTGAGCTATACCCCATATTGACGTAGTTAAATCACTGATGGGGATCTATAGCTGGTCCTGTTAGCCTTTCTGTTTCTCCATCCACCATCTCTTTCCTGCTTCCGTTATCTTCCCCTCAGAAACTGGATAATTTGTCTTTGGGGAGGGGAGGGGGCGACATGACACTACAAACTAGTGTTGCATATTTAGCAAATATGATTATTTATGAACATAATGGGTGTATTTATTCCTACTCACTCAGAAATCAACACACCAATGACCTACAACCACTCCTTGTGTACAACTGCTAGTACTTCTTGTGTGTCCATCCAGTGTGTACCATTGTGTCTCCAACCTCTGGCTCAAGTGTTGCCTGGTCCTTCATTAAGCTGCATGGTGAAAACTAATACTGTTGGCTTCTAACAGGGATCCATGGTGGCACTGTAATAAGGCACTTGCTTTAAAAAAGCATTCGCTGCTCACCTTTCAAGGCATGGATATCCCAGTGGCTGCTGTCTGGGTGTTTCCACTGGCCTTTGTGATCACTCCCTGGTTGCATTCAACAGTGGTGGTGGGTGACCCACCAGGAACTATAAGAGGACTGAAGATGGGCAACACTCCAGCCCACTGCTTCCCAAGCACTGGGTCGGGACCCATTTGTGGGTCACAGACACATTTTTATGGGTCCCTGAATTTGTTTCCTACATTTAGTTTTTAATATTTCAAAACATTTTCAAAAAAGGCGATTTCTTTATTTTTTTATATGATAAAAAAAAAGTTAAAGTAATTTCATGATTAAATCAAATACATCTTAGAAATTCCATAAATTAGAAAACAAATGTCTAAGTAGTATTGAAAATTACCGATCTACAAGATCACTGTGAGCTTGAAGATATGCTATTTTAAATAGTTTGGGCAAAAAGGTATAATTTTTCCTTTGGGTCACGGGCAAAAAAAGGAAAAAATAAAAATAAACAACGTTTCAGAACCACTGCTCCAGCCCATGCAAAAGTGAGATTGGAGGGTCAAAAATGCATTTCAAAGGTGTTTCCTGGCAACAAGATGTTCTTCAGTGATTAAATGGAACATAATTCATTGGGCCCAAAATGCTGTGTGACAGTCAGTCTTGGTTTGCTCCTTCACTGGTTTGTTGCCAGCCACTGGTTGTTTTCACTGGCACCATTTCAACCCCCTGCTGAATTAAACACAATTATTAGGATGGAAAATGGTTACATGATGGAACTTGTTTATTTGTTACCATCAGATCCCCATTAGCTGATTCCATGGCAGTCCGTCTAGTCTTGCATTAGGTCCACAATATGCACACTGTAGTAGAAAATGAAAACACAAAAAAGTAGGGATGCACCGATATATCGGCCACACATCGGTATCGGCCGATGTTTGCCGTCATCGGTCAATATCGGTATCGGCAAATAAAGCTGACATCAACCGATGGCAGTAGCCGATATTTATCTGTTGTTGATAAGCATGCATTTTGCGCTGGCTATGTTGGTGTGTTGGTTATTTTCATGCCTATCAAGAGAGTAGATTCTGAACAGTTATTTCTTATAATGATTTATTCGTTTCCCAGGCCCAAAAGGGGAAATAATAACACCAAAAAGGAAATAAACAAATATCGCTATCGGCTAAATTGTTATTCTAAACATCAGTATCGGTATCTGCCAAGAACTTCCATATCGTTGCATCCCTACAAAAAAGTGAAACCCAGAGACTGTTGGTGACAATGCATTTCACAACACTTGTTCTGTTCACAACTTCTTGACGGTACCATTTCAGTGCTTATTTAGATTTCGGACAAAGGGGTTCAGGTCTGAGTTGTTGCTGCTGCAGGGCCCTCTCTTTAGCTTGGCTGCTATGTGTTCCATCTGTGCCAATCTGTAATTTGTACTATGTTGGCTTGAACCCTAGGAACTCTAAAGGACGCCAGCTCGCTGCAATGACCAGCCAGCCTCTGGTTTTCTTTCTACAAACAGCATTGCATTCTATTAGGGATCTGTCACTGTTTCCACCATGCCCATCAAGCCTGGCCTGCACACTGGGGACCATGTGGTTATCATTCCACTCTCAGAATGAATGCCAAAGTACGATACATGAATTCACATTCAGTGACAATAACGCAGAGACTGAGTGACAATGTACAAATTCACATTATATACCGTACGTACATACACATGACTACTGTCTGCGATGTCAAAAGGAGATGATTAAAGGCTCATAATGCACTAGCTTTACAATATGGCATCATAACATACTGTATGCCTCTAGATTAAAAGCTCCAATGCGGCGGCACATGGATACATGTGATGTATGTTGATCACAACCCCTCTTAGTGGAAATCCTCTCTCTAAACTCCACTCCCACCTCCAGTCCACTCCACTCCCCTTTCCCCTTCTCCCACACACCAGTCACCCTCCCCCCAGACATTTGGCACAGTGTTGGGCGTACCAGCTGACCGTGCCAAATCAGCAACTCTGTGTGTGTGGTTGGGAGGAGGGGTTATCAGCAGGGGGGCTGCATGTGACTGACGTGTATATGTGAGTAAATATGTGTGTAGTCAGTCTAGTTTCTATAAAGGCTACACGCCACCCCCTCCTCACTGGTTTGGCCTGTGGAATGGGAGGAGTGTCTTTCTGTGCACGCTCTCTTCTGACAATAGGATTTATAAACCTCGCTTGTGTGCATGTGTGTGTGTCAGTGCACAAAGATTCAACTGAGTGTGTGTGTGTATGTAGTAGATTGTCTTGTGTTGCAGTGACAGCTGGAGCACACAAGCCCTAGTCCCCTACAATGTCTTTACCCAGTCCTCTAGGCTGCTGGTTTCACTATAAGCTCCATACTGCAAAGCAGCTGAAAAACCCAGCAGGCCTGCGCGAGAGCGCACCCTCCTGACAGTATTACATTACACTGTCATTACCTCAGTATCCCCCCCTCCCCTCCCCCATTAATCCACAAACACTATTACTAGGTTTCTTTACAATCAGCTTTTAAACCCCAAATCGGCAGGATAGCGTAGGCCTTTCATTCAGTAGATGCTCGTCAGTCACCACAGTGCTGTAATATGTAGGCCTTTGTTAAGAAGTGCATTCATGGGGACTCCTCTGCTAGGCAGCTGCTCTCTCTATCTCCTATCTCTTTGCTCGTAGTAGTGCACTGTACTGGATTCAATTACCCTGGGACTCTGTTTGTCCGTGCCTGCAAGCAGGGTACATTTACCATGGTGGATTTAATACACACACACACACACACACACACACACACACACACACACACACACACACACACACACACACACCGCAAGACTTCAATGAGAAAGTTACTGGGAAAAAAGCTTCTTTTTTTGTTTTTGTTACTCAGGCCATCCTATGTAGAACAGCCCAATTAAAACTAGACCTTGACAAGATTGAGTTATTTTATCGTTATGAACTCAAGGATTACTGATTTTAGAAAAAAGTGAATCGGTTAGAAACTAGGCAGTTTGAGTCAGTAGTTACTATTCGGCAGAACGTGGGATAGGAGGATACAGTCACAGCAGACCTTGTTCCAGTGCCCTGTCTCTGCCTCTTGCATCACTAATGGGCATTTCCCCTATTTTCTCTCTCTCTCATTCTATCTGCCTCTATCTCTCTTTCTTATAGGCTCGGATGAAATTCCCCATTGACTATCCTTACTCCCCTCCCGCCTTCCGCTTCCTCACCAAAATGTGGCACCCCAACATCTATGAGGTAATTGATTTTAAATGTGTTTAATTTTTGCTCAGATGCCCCTCTCGTGGCCTGATAAATCTACCTTAACTCACTGCTTAGAGTTAGATTAATAGGGGGATGGATCCAATACACACAGCAAGATGTCTGTAAAGGCCTGATTATACTATGTGTCCATAGTTCTGTTTATATTACAATTGGTGTTTGCAGGCATTTTCCACATGTGCACACTACTTTACACTAGTAGTGTTGCAAGACAGGTTCCACTTCTGCATGCACAACTCTTCTGACAGTAACAGCTATACAAAGCACATGTCGTCCTTGGTTTTAACGAGTCATAATGTGACAGATCGCCTCACACACAGTTTCCTCAAAAAGGAATTTGGGCATCAGAAAGTCACTGGGGAGATTTATGGGACATGTTTGTTGATCAGCATTTGTATATAGGCCTGTCACTATTATTATTACATAATTGCCTAATCACAATTATTTGAGAATTTCCTTGTTGAAAATGATTTTCAAACATTTTCCGAAAGTAGTGGAAATAGTCGATCTACAAGCTCTCAAAGCGACCAGCTATTGCCACTATTTCTTTTACATTTTGAAAGTATGATAAAGTTATTAAATATGTCAAGTATGAAAGTTATTTGTCACGTCGGCCCTTTGGTATCTCTTGATAAAGCCAAACAGAAATCTGATTATTTGTTTAAATTCATGTTCCCAATGTTCAATGCCAAATACACGATTAAATCACAATTATTTGTGTGACAATTAATCATCAAGTAAAAGGACATGATGGTGACAGTTCCGTATTGTTGTGGAGCAGCCTACTTGGTATGGTGGTGTACTGACAGAGCCTGTGTGTTGTCTAACAGAACGGGGATGTGTGCATCTCCATCCTACACCCCCCAGTGGACGACCCACAGAGTGGAGAGCTACCTTCGGAGAGATGGAACCCCACACAGAATGTCAGGTACATGGAGCCTATAGATTCAATAGAATAATGTTCTCTCTGCTTCCTGTTCTGGGACACGTGCCTTGGATAGGAGAAGCTTAAAGGACAACTCCAGACTAAATAACATCTAGGCTCATTTTCCTACTTATTTTGATCCCAAATGACTGTCCGTGAGGTTTAGTAGGCAGAAATGCCCCCTGTCGTCCAGTTTCCCCAGCAGCCCTCATAAGCCTATCGCTTTTACACTATTTGTTGCGGTCAAAAAAAATGTTTTGTACATTTTACAGCTAGTAACACACAAAAAATATAACTTTTCACCGCAACAAATAGTGTAAAAACCATAGGCTTATTGGCTCCACTCTATGCTATGAGGTCTGCTGTGGAAACTGGACGACAGGGGCATTTCTGCCTAATAGACCCCATGGACAGTCATTTGGGTTCAGTATAAGTTGGAAAATGAGCCTAGCTGTTATTTAGTCCGGAGTTGTCCTTCAAGCTTGTTGGCTCACACTTGTCACAGCCAAGCATTTGCTGGTCTTTTGGAGATCCATGTATGAAGTTCCCAGTTAGCTTGTGACCCTAAAGCAGATGGGGTCAGCTCCCGGATTATCTGAACTATTTCTTTAAAATGTGCTCTGGTCAATTATATGAAGTTGACCTTGATGGCCTGTGATATATTTGATTATTATTAACTTGATGATATCCACATTACGGCCCATGGGATTTGTTAATTGATCACATACGTGATTAATTGACTGACTGACCTTTCTGTCAAACTGGCTTCTTCTGTTCGCATTTACCATCTCATGAATTACTGCTCAAGTGCTGCAGTGTAAATGCAGCAAGCGGCCAAACATGTTGTATTATTCATTTGCCTTATTTCAAACACTTGCTTGTGTGCACTGCAGACATACATTTATTTAAACCCTTAAGCGCTCCCGATGTCTCTCTCTATCTCAACAGCTTCTGTTAATGCTTTACATATGAACACAGTTGCACGCACACACACAATAGTACATTCTCACCCCTTACAGCCGGATATAATTGCATCCATAATAATGGACTGACTGTAACGCGTCAACAAAAAAAGAAAATGTATACCTAATTTTGGGGCCTACAGTAGATCTTAAATGAAAGTTGGTGCCCGGCCGCACTCCATTGGCTAGATGTACCACCCACATTTCTCATATTCAGTTGCATATTGAATCAGTAGATTGGTCATGGCCACACACACCATGGTGATTTCCTTCACTTGTATTTGGTCATAACACGTAACTACTCTACCTGCAAAGTCTTCATAACGGGCTGGGTTAGGTGGTCCTGAGGAGACTCCTGGCCCAGCAGAGCTGTTATGTAGTGTTTACCTGGTACCATGAAGATTTGAATCTAATTCTACGTAGATCTGAATCTGCTGCATAGATAACCTGTTTGACTTTGCATTACGTAATACTGTAGTTTAAGCTAGTGGTTCCCAAACCTTTTTTAGCTAGTGACCCAAAAGAAAAAAAAATCGTTTGGCCGGGACCCAAATTATTGAAAAAACGCGTTGCAGTTGTATATCGGTTATTTTCACAACTTTTTAATTATTGTTATATTTTATTTATGGAAATTCTTAAAAGTTTGTTTCTTTGTTTAAAATGTATAAAATTCTCCCTTTCTTTTCTTTCTTTTTGAAAAAAAAACTACTTTTTGAGAAGGGAAGATTGTTGAAATATATATTTTATTTTGTCATGGGAAAAGAAAATGGGATTTTTTTTTGTTTTTACTCGAGTCGTGACCCAGTGGTTTAAGCTGTCTATGGTGTGTTCAATCATTAGATGTTTTCGGTGAGGCGATTTTGTAGCACAAATGGTAGTTAAATATACCAGTACAGCGGTGCCGGCCGGGTGGTTAAGGCTCATCTCTCGCGTAGGCTTTGATGCCTGACGTGAGTCCCTGGTTTGATTCCTTGGGCCCGGCGAACATTTGCTACATGTCACTATCCCTATACCACTCTCTCCCTCTTTTCTTTCTCTTTACACTTTAAATAAATACACCAGTATAGAACACAACGCGACAGCATCAAATATTCATAGTAGAAAGTACAGTATAAACAATAGGCACTGGTGGCCTGTTGAATTGTCCTCAACAAGCGGCTCTTGGAGCAGAGTCCAAATCAATAAGACACATTAGAGACAAAACAACGTGTCTGGGGCTTAAGGGCCTGGCTCTCCTCACCTACTGTAACCCACATCTGTCTTTGTTTTCCTTCCTTCCTGTCTGCTTTTCTCTCTCTTTCCGCCGATGTCTCTCTCCCACTGTCACTCCCATCTCGTCAAACTATGAATGTGCAGCTGTTCCCCTTGCTTGTTTTCCCCACTCTTCCTTTGCTTTCTCGTAAGCTGTCGACACACCAAACGTTGTTGTCCAGACTACTACAGTGAGTCTGTAAGTCGAATGAAGTCGGGAGATCAGTCACTCGTCAAAACGTTGCTGAATGCACGTCTCTCCGCGCTGCATCGGCAGACGGCTATTATGGTGCTTAAAATAGCCTATGGCTTGATGTTTTATAACAAACATACACATGAACATGTGCATGCTTAAATCATTTGAGAGATTATAAAGATAACCACTGCACAGCAGGGTGCTTAGGACATGGGCACAAGGTTATCTGTATTTATGACTATTTTGGTTTATCATCTTTCATATTTATATTTGTGACTGCAGCAGTGCAATGTTCACACAGTCATATCCTTTTGCTTCAACTAATGCTCGATATATTATAATAAATGGCTTGAAGGATTAGAAAAATGTGTCACAGCCTGTCATTTCTGTTGGACTACTCTAGAATAACGCAACGCACAAGCCTTGCGCATCTACAACGTAATCAACGTTTCTTCATCATTAGAATGGGCAATCTGTATATCCATGTCCTATGAAATAGTTGGAGACAACAGATTTTCAGCCACGGACCCTTTCCAACACCTATCGCAGACATGCGGTCGGTGTCTTGGGGGCTTTAAACACATCATCTTCCCCTGTCACCTTCTTAAGTTGCTCACATTCTACTCTCCCCCTGCCTCTTTCCTCAAAACGAAATATCTTCATGGGAAATGCTGGCTGTTTACTCTGAATGTTTGTCCCGTAATTAGGGATGCTAGTTGTTCACGTGTTTAATCCGTCTTTCATTTGCCCTCTTTGTCCCCCCAACCAGGACCATCCTGCTGAGTGTTATCTCCCTGCTCAACGAGCCCAACACCTTCTCTCCAGCCAACGTGGACGCCTCCGTCATGTACCGCAAGTGGAGGGACAGCAAGGGCAAGGACAGAGAATACGCTGAGATCATTAGGTACAAACACTTTCCTTTTTCATAAACCCTACTTCAGTGGTTCTCAAACCTTTTCAAGTTAAGGACCCTGAAATTGACACTTATTAGCCTGCAGAACCCCATTTGAAAAGTATATGGTTAAGAGAAGATTTTTATGGCTCTAGCTGTGATTTTCAACCATTTTAATTTCAAGGACCCCCAGTCTCTGGCTGAGACCCCAATTTATATTGTAAAATCAATGTTAATTTGACTCTGAGAAATTGAACAAATGGACCGAACGAGTCCATTTGTACACTCTGATTTACAGACCCATAAGGGTCCACTTGGTTCCTCACATCATTTAGCTCCGGACCCCCTGGAACTCCGTCAAGGACCCCTTTGAGAACCAATACCCTACTTTGTCGTACACAAGTGTTGCGTAAAGGTAGTGATAATAGCCAATCTACAAGCTCACAATGCTGCGCATGTTTGTGAGATCGACTATTCTTGAAAGAATTTGAAAGTGAAAGTGTGTCAGTGGGTTTTATAAATATTCAACCAAAGAAAAGTATTAACAAGAGTCTATGGCTAAATAACTTAATTGGAACCATTGGAACACAGGTTATGTTTTGGACATGCGTTACTTTGTGCCGGCCCAGACAGTGACAATGTGTTTTTCAGACCAGCAGGCACACATTGTGCTGCTACTGAAGGCCTCTCATCTCATTCGTCCGTGACCGTGGGTAGAACTCTCTCTATCCTCCGTTTCATTCTCTGTCCTGTCCATCCGTCCAGGAAACAAGTGCTGGCCACCAAGGCTGACGCGGAGCGGGACGGCGTCAAGGTCCCCACCACGCTGGCCGAGTACTGTGTGCGCACGCGCGCGCCGCCCACCGACGACGGCTCCAACCTCTTCTATGACGACTACTATGACGACGAGGACCTGGATGAGGACGCGGACGACAACGACGAGGACTGTTGCTACGACGACGATGACTCGGGCACCGAGGACTCCTGACCTCGTCCCCGCCGCCCCCTTCCTGCCCCCAGTTCCCCCCCACCGCCCCCTTCCCTTTACCGTCGTCACAAACTGAACTTTTAATCTCTCGCTTTGCCCTCGACCTCTTCCAGAACCCCTGTCGTCGCCTCTACCTACCCTGGTCCTCCTCCTAGCACAGGTTCCAACTCCATCCCTGGTGCAGCGTACACCTGCACGTTAAAACAGACACAACACAGAACATCCAGATGCATTTGAGAACAGGAAGCTGCAAAAGGCTTTTGCTCTTAATTTGCTTTTCATGTGTTTTTTTTTGTTTTAGTTTTTTTGTCATCAGGGTAGAGGTTACACACACAATCACTGCCCAGCACACTAGGGTTTTCTTTTAACATAACGTAATGGTTAGTCATGCAGAGTTTTTTTTTTTTCTGCTTTTTTGTTTGCGCCACTGTTGAAGAACTGGATTGAATCTAAAGCAGTTTAGTTCTTTAAGACCATCTCATTATCAAGACTCTCATTGCTGACTTCCTTTAGGAAACTCAGACTTTCCTTGATAACGTCAACATGGAGGTATAAGTAATGAATGGAATTCCGATCAAGAGCTAACAAGCAGTGTGAAAGGAAGGTATTTTAGAATAATGAGAAGAAAGCTTTTATTAAGAGGGTATACACAGTAAAATATTTTGTGTTAATGTATCCTTTTGTAACTCAGAGAATATACCAAATGGACCCTTGCATTGGTTACGTGTGTACACTCTGAGTTGAACTCACACTGAGGATTTTACTGTGCATGTGTTGGGAGGGCTTGAATCACCTGTATGTGCTTCGATCACAGCCTGAGCCGTATATGTGACCTGTGAACGCCATTTGATGCCCTGCTGTCTTTCACCTTTGACCTTCCCGAGCCCCTTGGCTGGTGCTGCTGTGAACAGGGAAGTGTTCCACGTCAAAAACTAAACAAATCGGTTCACTCCCTTGTGCCTTCCCTCGCTTCCTTTCCTAGATCCAAATTGCTATGTAACAAACCACATTCATGTCTGGGTACTTCACCTAGCAAACCAAACGGGCACAGTACATTCTTAATTTAAACCTGAGACTTAACAGATGCAAATGGATGAATTATCACTGATGATTTTACCGGGTACCAGCCAGGCTGAGGGAAATATTTAGGCTTAATAAGGTCGCTGTGGAGAAACTCTTAACTGCTCCCTCCAGGATTGAGAACAGACTATCTTTTAAAGTGTTTTGATCAACTCCTGTCATATCTGTGAATGATGTAAACATGGTTGATAAGATAAAATGGCTTTTGCTAGAGAAAAAGAATAGTCATATCGCTTGAAACGGGGATTCCCGTCCTGTCCTTACTGCCACTCTGCCTTGTCCACAAAGCCTAATTTATAGTTTGTCGTACAGCCTTGTCGCTAGCAAAAAAATCACGGATTCTCATGTCGATAGCGCAGTGCATCATGCCACATTTTTTCACTTTAACATTGGTTATTTTTGGCAAGGCACACTGTTGTAAAGTTTGAACTATAAATGAGGCTTTAGAGCCCATACTTGCAGTGGCCTGAATTCATTTAGAAGTTAGTGTATGACTTTGAGGCTCCTACTTGTGAACTCCGATGTACTGTATTTGAGACCTATGCAGTCAGTTGTTGAGTGTATTTAATGTTTAATATGCAGTGCTTTGGCAGTGGCCTTAAGCCTTCACTACTGGCATTGAATAGCACAAGCCAGTCCCAACTCAACGTCTAGCATGGGTTTCACTGCCTAATGCACCCAATTCTAAAAATGGAACCAAATGAACCTGCACAGGTCCATTAGGTTCCACTCGGGAGTTAAGGGGGACCTTGAAATTAAAAAGGTTTGAGAACAACTGTTCTTGGCCACAGAAGAGCTTCCTCTTCTGAGGAGGGATTTCACCAGCCTTCTCAGTGATAAGATGCCCCCTACTGTTAGGTCTGTTGACATGTGTTCTGTCAGCAGCCATCTTGAATTATCTGAATCTGTGAGCACTCCCTTGATGCCTCACAAGAGTTTGGGTAGCAGTGTGAATCATTATGGAGGGTGCTGTTGACCTAATGGGGTTTTGTCATCAATATAGACTCGTTTGAGGCCTACAAGTCTTGGCAACGCCCTTGGGGTATTGCCCTCACCCAGGCCACCCAGTTGCACACATACACAAATACAGCCATTCAACAGTATTTCAAGAAAAGTTCTCCACATTTTTGTATTTTTTTTTCTTCTTGTTTTTCAGTAGCGTGTGAATATTCACTGAGTAAAACATGCCCACTTAAGTAGACGAGTGTGGAGAAATGTGAAAGCGGGGAGGATGGGGTTGGCCTTCAGCATGGACAGCAGTTCTTTACTAGCATGCTATAATGACATAATATGCTTATGGTTTTAGATCTGGTGAAAAGGTTTGTGATGGTGTCCAGAGATGATTCTACCTCTGGATATATACTCGTGTTTTCGAAAACCGTTGTGAATGGGCTCTGGGTGTGCCCCCCTTTTGGTTTCTTTAAATATTTTTGATGTAATGCTTTTATCTTTCTGGGGCATGAACCACAATGTTTATTTTTTATTTTTTATTCTATTATGTATTAAATTCTATGATTTAATTTTTATTTTTTTTACCCGTTAATTAAATTAACAGGTTATTCATTGTTATGGAAGAATGTCAATATAAACTGTTGTGACTGATTTTAGCAAACATCAAAGATAGGAATAGTTGTACAGAACCAAATTGACACCTCATCCCCATCCCACATGTAACTTAACCATTCACCTGCTCTTGAATGTTCTTTGACAAGTATTCAATTGTTAGGAGTTGACTGATGTACAGCAACTCCTCCATGAATGACCCTCCCCATGCATCACTGTCCAGGTGAATGGGATTTCGTTTTTGTCAAACTACTGATTTTAAACATGCACACCCTTCCACCCGCCCCGTTTGATGAGCTCTCATTGGCAAGCCATCACTGGAGGGAGTCCCCAGCTTTAACTAGAGAAAACAGATAACGCCTCAGGAATAACCAAGCGAGACAAAGCGCAACCTTTTCCAACCGAGTGACCCTGACCGACCTGATACCGTACCCCATCTCCACCCCATGGTGAACTAATGGTCCCCTGATCAGCTTGTCCCCTCCAAATGCTCACCACCTGGCTTCAAAAGACTGTTTACAATCTCTACCTTGATATGCACATGTCGATATTTTGACGATCACTTGATGTTTTATTTTTTTTCTTTGTATTTTCTTTTTTTCTTATGGTTTGTAAATCTATTTAAAACCTACAAAAATAAAGATCTTTATTAGATGTTGAGTGTTTTTTATTCCAGTGGCAGGTGAGAAAATGTGAAAACGTGGGCATGAATGACAGGTCTTCAGTTTAGAGTAAGCTCATGCTCATTAATCTGTAAATTCATTTATTTTTAACTTCTCTGAGCAAAATGTAAAGGTGCTGTAAGTGATTATTGTGGGCTCACCTGAAAGGCGAGACCAGTATGTTATCTTCATTATTAATAGAGTGAGTTGCATCGCAGACAGTACAAAGGCAGGGCCCTTAGCCAAGGTGTGGAAAATCTGGGAGTGGTGTTAGCTGGAGTATTGTTTGAGCTTCACATGACAGTTAGCACGCTGTAGAATATAGTCACGAGCGAGCCCACACTCTTTCGTAGGAACAGTATCTCTAGTTTGTTATAGTATTAAGATGAGTTGACTAGCTCCACATTCCTACATTGAATAGCTCTACAATGGTAATTGCTACAGAGGGGTCTTCCCATCTCTCCAACTCTTTAGTTAACAGTTTGTGAACAAAGTGATGTAGCAACAAAGTAAGTTCGATATGGAGATTCGTTTTTTCAAGATGCTACCATAACTCCTTTAAAGAATGTTAAAAGAATGGCTGTTCTAAAATGGACGCTGCTTATCTTTTTGGTTTTCTATTCTCCAGAGCCGCACTTGGTTCACTAAGTGGGGTCCCAGCGAAATTGGTTCATGTAGTATCGAACTCAGTTTAACCACTTTTTATACTTAATCTTTTTGAAAAATCTGGAATAATTGTAAAACATTGTAATTTGCAACTAAATAAATCTTGTCTGACTCCCTGGCATAAAATCATTTCAGGTGAGGGTAAGGCAAATGCTGTCACGTGTTGAAAGTGGCAGATCTACAAGCTCACAAGGTGCCACAACCGATATGTGTTGTGAGCTTATACAGTGAAGTGAGTGAAGTGAGTCTCACTTTAGAGGCATATTCACATTTTGTCATAATTGAACAAGACGAGTGAACCAAATAAGATTTGAACTAAAATGGTAGCTCCTTCCTATTCTTTTCACTAAGCTGTAAAATGATAAATCCTGTCTCTGTGAATGTACAGATGTAACTTGAATGCAGTGTCTTATGTTGAAAGAAATGCCCTCTCTGTGTAGAAATCCATGCTATACGCCACATCTCCAGTATCGACTTGATTATGTTTAGTTCAGTGTGGTATCACACACTAAAAATAGCCGACCTCCAAGCTCACAGCGCGTCGCGCTGAGCTTGGAGGTCTGCTATTTTAGATATTTTCACCAAAAGGCCCCTTTATCTCCAAAATCTAAACACATCTAACATTATGTCTATGTGCAGCTTTTTTGCTTTAGCTCTTGGCATGCAGTATATGTTATTCAGTATTCTAAAGTGGGAACAATTTTCAGAATTTTCAAGTTAAAAAAGAACTGCATTTGCATATTTATGTAATATAGATAAATAAAATATACAATTAAAACCAAACTGTCTGCATTAAAACAGACTCAAAAACAGTTACAGTGAGTAAATAAAGAGATTGGTAAAGCCACACCAATACAAGTATAAGCGTATATAAATAAAACCAAAATCTGCCTGTGTTAAAATAGACTAAAATAGGTTCACACATACAGATAGGTAAAGCCAACAATACAATATAAAATTGTAAATGAATAAATAAAACCAAACTCTGCTGTGTTAAAACAGACTAAAATAACAGTTACTCCCCTTGTGAATCTAATAATATCATACTGATGATGTCAGTATTTTTGACCAAATATGAAGAGATGGTGAAACAGTGGATGAGAGATTATGAATTCACCAAATGTGAAAGGTATTACCATGACTTGTAGTGTTTCTCTCATACCATGCTTTTGTTTTCTTTCTGCATCTATGTTTCTGCACTTTGAGACATTGTGTAGTAGTAAGCAAAACTATCTTTATAGTCACACCAGAATCTATAATCTATATCTATATTGCCCAGAATCTCTGAATGAGTCTGTGTCTGCCTCTGCCTGTGATTTATAAATGTCTATAAATCCACAAATCCCCATATATGGAGATCCCTACACAAAATAGCTATGCCAATATGGACACACTGAGACATGACAGCGGGGCCAGAAAGTGCTAAATTCTAGAAAGGTCAGAGGTGGCGGTGTCGACTGTAAGAACAGAGTTGATCTTTACAATGTGCTTCGTATCACAATGGCTTCCATCGACGACATGGACACGCTGTGTCCTGACAGCAGACCACCTGTTTATTGGGTTTGAACATTTCCTGTTCATAAGCTTTGTCCTGTTCATAGGCTTCAATGGCCTCCCGTTCAACCCGTTCAATGGCCTCCCTTTCCATCCTCTCCTGTTCAATGGCCGCCATCCTTTCTTGTTCTTTGACATCGATCACTTTAGGAGCCTTGATTTTTTCGTCTTCGACATATGGCCCATCCTGGGCCTTGTCCGCTTTAGCTTTGGACTTTGCCTTTTTGGTCTTGGATTTGTCCTGCTTGGACTTGGACTTATCATGTTCATCGGCCTCTGCCACGTCCCCTTTAGCAGCCTTGGGATGTGCCTGTTTTTTGATCTTAGACTTGTCCTGGTCACTGGCCTCAGTCGTGTGTTTCTCAGGCTTGGGCTTACCCTTATCTGCCTTTGACTTGTCAGTCTTGTCTTGTTTTTTAGCCTCTGACTTGTCCTGTTTATCAGCCTTGGGCTTTTCCTGGTCAGCCTTGGATGGGTCCTGTTTACTGGACTTGGACTTGCCTTGTTTATCACCCTTCAACTTGTCAGTCTTGTCCTGTTTTTTGGCCTCTGACTTGTCCTGTTTATCTTCAACCTCAGTCTTTTCAGCCTCACCCTGGTCCTGTTTATCTGCCTCAACAGCATTGTCCTGTTCATCTACATCTTCCTGATTGTCGGCCTCCAATTTGTCCGGTTCATCGGCCTCAGACATGTCCAGTTCCCTGTGAATACCTAAAGCCGAAGAAAACCAAGCAGAAAAGCTATATCCTCCTCACATACACGTCTCAAATGATGTCTAAGTAGTAAGACAACGTACCTTTTATTGCCACCAGGCCATGCTTTGTGACGCAAGTTGGAACTTGTGTTCGTGGCTCCATATATGGCAAAAGGTCAAATCAAATTGTAAACCTGTCAAAACCGTAAAGCTTGTCTAAGGTAGCAACAGTAACCATAGGAGGCAGAGGTTATAGCGACCATTCTATAGGTCCTCACTACTGCTAATTATAAGATAGCACAATATCCATCTACTCACTCTGCATCTCATTGGTGGGCTATGTACAGACCCTTAAGACACCTGTTATGACATCATTGATGGGATTCCAAGTTAATACAAAGTAGCCTACAGTCTTTATTTTCGCTGAAAGTTAGCATGCTGAAATAAAGCCATTGTTCTTAAAAAAATCACACCCGTGTGAAGTGGAGCTGTGTGTGTGCGTGTGTGTGTGTGTGTGTGTGTGTGTGTGTGTGTGTGTGTGTGTGTGTGTGTGTGTGTGTGTGTGTGTGTGTGTGTGTGGATCATGTGTACCGATTTTTGTGACATTTGAAGAAAATATGTAGGAAAAGGAGCAAAAAGTGTGTTTTGGAGAAAATTCAAGATGGCGGAAAATCTATCATGGCGCAAATGGGCGTGGCCTATATGGGGAGATGCGTCATGGCCCAAGGAATCCAGGGAAAAAATATTTTTAATTTTCCGACCTACGGTTCAAGAGTTACAGGCCAAAACGTAAAGTGGGGTGTTATGGCGCCACCATGCGGCCAAATGACACAATTATTTTTTATTTAATCCTTGAAATCATTATGAACCTCCTCTCCAAGTCTTGAAACTCTAGCCCCTATGGTTTGCGAGAGACAAATAATTGAATGTGAGTTTTTGCGATTCCCATTATAAGTCAATGGGGAAAATTAATTCACTAATAAATTAATATCAATTAAACTATAGAACCTTTCTCTTAGAAAAGTAATAGCCCACGATTCCCGAGTAAGCCGGTCGATTTGACATATGGCGCGAGTGTGTGGTGGCAAAACTGTGGGACTAGTGGCGTGCCGAAGTTTAGGAAGTTCAGGCTACATACAGACAGACAGACACACAGACAGACAGACAGACACACACACACACAGACCCACACAGCCACGTATAGGGAGCCTGTGTTTCACACAGCTCCAAAAATAAATAAAGACACATTTTGAAATCTTGTTTCCAAGCCTGCCTATGATGATGGTAGGCACTAGGCAGGATTCTGAATTCTCCATGGCCCTCCGTTGAGGCAAATTAAATAATGCTCTTAAAGGAGTAGTTCACCCAAAAAATGACTTATTTCCCATCAATTACACACCCCATGGAGACTTGACTTCACGGAGTTTTTTTGTTTTGTTTTTTTTGCATTCCTAAGCCAATAATCTGATTATAATAGGCCTATGTACCCCGTTGACTCTGGATGGAGACATCCGGAATCAATGGGGGTAATTGTGAACTTGTGAACTCAATACCGCCATCATCTGGTGGAGTCAGGTTACATGATTGACAATCTCTCAAGACAGAGTCAATGATGGCTACGCCATCATTCAAAGGAAGAGACAGACCGAGTGGGCGTCGCCCTTTCTTTGATGATGGATCCCCAGATTGCATGATTGAGGACCCCTGCTCAAATCATTAACCTTTTTAACATTGCATTGCCCTATTATAGCGCCACCAGGAGGCCGATATTTGCTAAACATTGTCTTTAAATAATATTTATGCTAATTGGTACACAATGTCTCAAGTGATCAAGACAGATCCGTCCGATTTATCATAGGCTATTCCATCAAGTTTCCGATCGAACCTTGCTGGCCCACAATAACCGACCTTTAATTAAATAGGCCCACTGTCACTGATGATTGAATGTTTATTCTGGGTTTTGAGATTTTCTGCTTTTTGTGTTTGAAAACACAATCGCTTGTCAAAAACATTTGAAAGATGTGTTGCGGTTGCAGTTAACCGTTAATTTTGGCGAAGCAACCGACCAACAGCCATGTAGGTCTATTTATGGTATATAGGCAAGGCTGAAGTTGTTCATTTTGAAAGGGAGGAACGCTCCTGATGAGTTAGCCATCTTGCCAGCAGTCACCAGGCTCTATAAAGGTTCTAGGATTAGGCCTACCCATTCTTGATGTTTTCTTCCTCAAAAATAAAATGCAGTCATTTTCTTCAACCTGGGCTCCGTTTATCTAGTTGTTGCCATCATACTGATCGATTATGATAAAACTTGTGTCATTGTTTTACCTCACATACCAGAGAGAGACATGCTATCCCTGCTGCAACACATTCAGTTGGAGCTCCATCAGCTTTGAGTGTCAAGTTTGTCTTCACCTCCAGGGGGCAGCAAAAGCTTGCCTCTTGTCATATGCTTTGTGTATTGAATAGCCTACTAACTGATCATGAGTGACCACTGACCACACAATAATAAATAATAATTAACAGCACTTAAAAATAACACTTTTTAAAGCAGTGAGGTATCTATATGTAAATATATAATACATGTAGTCTACCTTATGGGTAATTCATTGTAGGCTATGCCCCGACATCTACTATTATAATTGAGTTATAATTGACTCGATGGCAATGTGTCATAATGTGTCATTATTAGACTGTTGTACATTACTAATTATGTACTTAGTCCTTATTATAAATAGCCTTTTATTCTATTACCTTTATGCATTGTATTACCTTGTTTGCCACTGCACTACAATGTACATACAGTATTGTCTACGTTTTTGATAATAAAAATGTGATATAACAAATAATTATTAACAGCACTTAAAATATGGTTTTGGCATTAGATGTCAGTGCAGGCCCAGGTTGATTCTGCGTCATTAAACTGTTATGTTTACGTGTGTGTTCTTGTTTACTCAGCCCATATGTCTCTGATTCTGCCATCACCGGTACAGTTGATGGCGGTGAAGGGCAGCTCATTCAAGCTTGTGCTCTCTTGTGCACATGCTTCCAAATTAGAACTCACTTGTGGTGGTGCTGTATGTTTGTTTGTTTTTTGTTTGTTTCCTATTTTGCCTGAGTAATTTAGCCTACTGTAGCTTTCTCACATACAATACATTTCTTCCTGGGTTATGGTACTTAATAACTGTGGTACTTAATCCACTGAACAACCCACTGTAAACAAATCTGCTCATCAGCTCATGACCTAGTGCTGGGATCTGAAAATCTGGATTTGTGCAAACTAAAGCCATAAGCGAAGTCTCGTCTGACATTAGGGTATGAATACATGCATATACACAGAATATACTGTACACACTATAAGCATGATGCCTGGTGTTTCCCGTCCATCTCTGTGTTGACACATGAGTGCACTCAGAGATAGCAGCAGTAATCATGATCACAGTAATTCTCCTTGCTCTCAGCCTCTCTCAAATTTCATTTCCACAGCCTTTTGCTTCAACTCCCCTGAGCTCCTATAAGGTCATCACGCTTGTGCTGTTGACATCCCAAAGATAAGCTCTTCACCATGCGGTTCATCAAATGTCCTACTGTTGCTGATGGCCTGCTGCCCTGTATGTGGCTGACTGGCTGTTGTAGGCATCTGCCAATCCAGGACCACTGATTTAAAGCCTGATTTATACTTCATTATGATGGACTATAAATGTATCATAATTCTCATGGTTCTTGTTAAATCACGTTCCTCCTTGGGTGTCACACACCTCAAATTACAGAGGTTTCTGAAAGGCAGCACTGCTATTGTGTGATTCTGATTGCGAGTTGAGATTTGGAATATGCACTTTCATAATAATAATCAGTGTCATTGATTGATTGAATACTTTAACAGTTTGTAAATAGCACAGAGGTACGATTATACAATGATGCTAAAAGGATAACACAAGGGCTTATTTCCTTTGTGGTCCTGTGTATTCAATTCCTCAAGACATTTAAAGACAGGCCTACAATGACAGAAATCATCAACATCAACACTAGTAGCAATTAACGTATGTGTGACATAACAGGACATGTATTTCTACTTTTTTCTTGTTGATTGGTCACGTAAATCACATCTATACAAACACAATAATTCACCGTAGTAATCTCTTCAATGCTTAACAATTAGTCATTGGTAAATAAATGGTACATTTATGTAGTGCTTTTCTCCTATAAGCACTCTATATTCACTCACCGGAGGTGGAGGACACCTTGCAAGGCACCAACCTTCTCATCGGGAGAGGTTAGGGGTTCAGTGTCTAGCTCAAGAGAGGACACTGACACACAGCCAGGAGTGAGGGTTTGAATCGGTAACCTTCCGTTTCCAAGACGGTTGCTCAACCTCCTGAGCCACGTGCTGCAGTGCTGCCCATCATTGTGCGGGACACTCTGAAACCTTCCATTTAGAAAGAAAATGCAGTAGTCACTCTAGCTACTGCCCAACTCAATTTATGCACTGCCACTGAAGGGATTGAAATGGGCTTCTTTATCAGTGGTGTGTACACAGTAAAAATCTCAGTGTTAATATATTTATTTACGGGGTCCACCTGGTTAAATTTTAATTTTAAGTTATATCAACCCAGAGGCTTTAATTATGTATAGCGTAACCACTAGCTTTGAACCAAAGGGAAGACTCTGCTGCCTCTCTCACCAATATTTCACTGTAAAACAACTGTGCCGGTGACTTGGGTCATGCATGACCATGTCGAGCCTTGTGTCTACTCCTGGCAGTGAGTCATGTGGTATGGATGCTGAGTCAGAGCCCTTGGCCCAATTGTAGTGACCTTCAGCTGGCGTGTAACGTGTTCATGGTGCGGAGAACAGAAGGTGGCGATGTGTCCGTCAACTCCGCCCAATAAGCTAGAATAGATGAACTGTCACAGACTTGAAAGGTGAAGAGAGGTGAAAGGTGGGTGTGGTGGTGGTGGGGGGGGGGGGGGTCCAATCCATATGTCAGGATATGAGACGTCTCCATGGCAACCAAGATGGCCAGGGAGGGAGGGGACAAAGTCAGTTGGCAGGAAGAAGAGAGATGGATGACAACAATAAAGGGAAAATGGGTAAAAATGGACCGTGTGACGTGTTTTCTTTTATTCTCCACCGCATGTGACTATCTGCCAAGAGGGAAACTCACCTTTACACACACACACACACACACACACACACAAACACACACACACACACACACGCGCGCGCGCACGCACACACACACACACACACACACACACACACACACACACACACACACACACGTGCACAGCAGAAAGACTGAGTGTCTGAACCTCGAGGCATGCTGGCCCACCTGCTGAGTTTTTTGTTCTTGTTCCTGTTCAGTCAGGCTGCTTCTGTCAACTTAACGGCCACAGCTCTCTTCCTGTTGGCCCCAGGGGGCCAGACGGCCAGTAGGGTGAAAGCAGGTAATCTGACAGAGGACTGAAGGATCACACCAGATAACATAAATGGAGGGACACACAACTGTGGCTTGACTCCTCTGCTGCTTTCTCACGTATAATTGCCCCACTTGCTGCTTATCCCTTGACTTCACTTTGCCCCCAGGAGGGAACAGGAGATCTCTGTGATCAAATCCGTACTGATTAATTCACCAGTATGACCCCGGACGCATGCACGCACCGCACGCACACATGCAGACACAGACTTGTTTTGTCTGGTTCTTAGCAGACATTTTCTTGGTCTCTCACACTGTCAGACAGAGATGTATAGGATCCAGCCCTTAATTAGCCGAGAGCAGAGACATTAACCTTTTCCCAGACTATCCTTGTCTCATACTGCAGACTTTCAGAAGTCTGTATCGATCCCCGCTTTTTGTAAAGCAGGCTGTTGGCAGCCTGCAGCCTGTAGCCAGGGTACGGGTAGTATATAATACTAGTCCTTACCCGTTCAAAGATATGAGCTCCGAAATGATGTGCAGTGTGTGGGTTATGGGATGTGCACTGTGCACACGGTATATGAGGGATGGAAAGTAACTTTAACTGGTACTTGCATGATAATATGTAGGAGCATCAATGTAAGAAATACCCGTTTCGTTTAATGGCTATGTGTGTGTGTGTGTGTGTGTGTGTGTGTGTGTGTGTGTGTGTGTGTGTGTGTGTGTGCAGTGGTTTGGACCGTGAGACCATCCGCAGAGTAGTCTGTGTTTCTTTTTGAGAGGGTCGGTCCGCCTGAAAAACGCGCTTTGGAACGAAACGGTTACGTTTTGCGCGTTTGTGACGCCCTCTACGGGTGGAATTGGAAATGCTTCTGGGGATTCGTTGAGTAAGCCACCCGCAACTTGTGGCAGAAATTCGACGTTTTGTTTGTGATTTATGGCTATTGTTTGCAAAACGGGCCCCTCCCGCTAACTTTGGAAGCCCGTTACGAACGAACGGTATGGACTATCAAAATATCCCTTGACTATGTTCATTGCATGGGTTCAGAGATCATGTGTACCCATTTTCGTGACATTTGAAGAAAATATGTAGGAAAAGGAGCAAAAAGTGTGTTTTGGAGAAAATTCAAGATGGCGGAAAATCTAGCCTGGCGCAAATGGGCGTGGCCTATATCGGGAGATGCGTCTCGACCCACGGAATCCAGGGAAAAAATAATTTTAATTTTCCGACCTACGGTTCAAGAGTTACAGGCCGAAACGTAAAGTGGACTGTTATAGCGCCACCATGAGGCCAACTGACAAAGTTATTTTTTATGTAATCCTTGATATCATTATAAATCTCCTCTCAGAGTTTTGTAACTGTAGCCCCTATGGTTTGCGAGAAAAAAAATATTGAATGTGAGTTTTTGCGATTCCCATTATAAGTCAATGGGAAAAATTAATTCACTAATAAATTAATATCAATTAAACGATTTGTGAAAGTGAAAAAAGGGCTTCACAGTTATGTCAGGTGTGTTCATATGCTATTGGTGATGCGATTTCAGATCAATTGCTCCAGCCACTGAGGAGAAACGCTGTTTCAGACACTCACTCAGACACTCACTCAGACATTTGGTGAATTATATGTTAGATAGTCAGTGTGACTATTAGTGTTAAAATATTGCTCACCAGGCATCTGCACGCTGTTAATCGATAAAATGTACTTCGCACAGAGGGATTATGTGTTGCTAAGCATTCCAGAATTTCTGTTGGTTCTTAATTGCATCAGTGCTACACACCTTTCTTGTCATTCATGTCTTAAACTTAAATGTGATTACGCCAGAGAAAGACCTTTGTTTTGACCTCTGAAGACAACCCACATGCAGAGCTTGAAATAGCTGACATCTCTTAGATGCTACACTAGCACTCCTACTATGCATCCTTGTCAGAACAGGTTGAGTCATTATGATGGCTTCATATTTATAGAAGAATGTCGTGGGGCAGGTCTATCCTCTTCTTGGCCTGTGTATGAACAGACATTTAGATGTGAGTAGGAGTGTCTGTTTGTCTACATAGAAGAGACAGTTGTTCATTTGTTTAAAAGCTATTGTCTGTCTACGCTCTACTTTCAACAGGAATACAGTATACACTATACAGTGTTATCGTTTTTGCGCACATATACAGTATGTACAGTACACACACACACACACACACACACACACACACACACACACACACACACACACACACATATGGACATGTGTGCATGCATGCACATCTATCTATCTACCTATCTACCTACCTACCTGTCTGTCTGTCTGTCTGTCTGTCTGTCTGTCTGTCTGTCTGTCTGTCTGTCTGTCTGTCTGTCTGTCTGTCTGTCTGTCTGTCTGTCTGTCTGTCTATCCGTCTATCTATCTATCTATCTATCTATCTATCTATCTATCTGTCTGTCTGTCTGTCTGTCTGTCTGTCTGTCTGTCTGTCTGTCTGTCTGTCTGTCTGTCTGTCTGTCTGTCTGTCTGTCTGTCTGTCTGTCTGTCTGTCTGTCTATCTATCTATCTATTATTTTCTTTTTGCCACTTTACTGATGGTGTTGCCTTGACTGTGATGTCTCCATCATGCTGTATCTAATACCCTTTTCTGCAGTACTGTCTTTGGCGCCTGAATTTCCTCAGCGGGATCAATAAAGATACACACACACACACACACACACAGACACACACACACACACACACACACACACACACACACACACACACACACACACACACACACACACACACACACACACACACACACACATATGGACATGTGTGCATGCATGCACATCTATCTATCTATCTATCTACCTACCTGTCTGTCTGTCTGTCTGTCTGTCTGTCTGTCTGTCTGTCTGTCTGTCTGTCTGTCTGTCTGTCTGTCTATCCGTCTATCCATCTATCCATCTATCTATCTATCTATCTATCTATCTATCTATCTATCTGTCTGTCTGTCTGTCTGTCTGTCTGTCTGTCTGTCTGTCTGTCTGTCTATCTATCTATCTATCTATCTATTATTTTCTTTTTGCCACTTTACTGATGGTGTTGCCTTGACTGTGATGTCTCCATCATGCTGTATCTAATACCCTTTTCTGCAGTACTGTCTTTGGCGCCTGAATTTCCTCAGCGGGATCAATAAAGATACACACACACACACACACACACACACACACACACACACACACACACACACACACACACACACACACACACACACACACACACACACACGTACAATTGATTACATACATATACAGTATGCTGCATGTAATATATAAGCTACATTAATTTCCTTGATTTTGCTACACTGATGTTGCTACTATAGACATTATTCCTGAGGCTTCTTCTTATCTTCATTTTTACTATTGTTGTAATGTTTTGCAGCCCTCACACACGTTTTGCTGCTTGAAGCCTATAGTGACAAATAAACCTTGATTCTGATTCTTGATTCTACATTGCACTCAATGTAAATAAAGTTGACATCTTGCAAATGTAGTTAATTTAACACTGAGGATTTTGGAAATGCATCATACAGTAGCCTAGGCTATAGCATTATATAGGCCATATTGTATTTAGTTTCCTGTTTATTTTGCACCTGTCTCAGCTCCACTGGTCTTTGGCTCTCTTGATTGTCTAGTGATTGACTTGTCTTGTCCTCCTAATGAATCAATCAACAGAGCTTTTTTTGGCAGATACAAATCTATTTGTTGCCATCACAAAGTTGCCATGGAAACCACTCTGCCTTTTAAGCCTGAAGAAAGAACAAAAGAAAGTGTTAATTGATTAGATTATACAGACAGTTCCATTGTCTGTTCAGCAGATGCTCTGTTCAGTTGAAATTAGTAATACTGTACCTCAAAATAAAGAACTTTATATAGGTCCTAAAAGGCTCTCTTTGTGGTAGAAACATTTGTTTGTGTGTTTGTTTTATTTTGTTTTCTGCAGAGGTAGCTAATTTGGGCTATCTAACCTATGGGTGGCTATTCAATATATTTTATGTAATGTTTGCATAATTTCTTTATTATTTTGAAACTGGATCTCTAGGCTTAATGGGAGACCGAAGGCATGGGGGATGTTGTGACAAGAATAGAAAATTGATTCCCATGACTGGTGGGTTACTGGGAATATTGATTTTGTGAGGCACGTTGCACCGTTAATACAATTAAAAACACATTATTTTTGCATCTTCATTTTAACACAATCATAGGCCTAAATCCATCTGGCTGTTTTTGGCATGACAAATGATAGGCTATTATAGCTTGTGTGAAGACCAATCACTGACTGAAGCCCCTTTAGGCTATTACACAGAAAATGTTTTATGTTGATTGTGCTGATTTTGAAACCATCTTTAAGAAAGTCCCTCTGCCTTAATCTTAAGCCCCTGTGTGACTGCTGCTGGTTCTCATCAGTGGTGTAAAGTATAACTAGGTCTACATTTGCTCAAACTAGGCTCTCTAGGGCCTAGGCTATATACACTTAAGTACAATTTTGAGGTATTTGTACTTTGCTTGAGTATTTCCCATTTCCAATACTTTTACTTCTACTCCACTAAATCTCGGATCCAAATATTGAACTTTTACTGCACTACATTACATTTGAAACCTTTAGTATAGGCCCTAGTTACTTTGTAGATTTGGATTATTACCTATTACAAAACATATTTAATTTAGCCCTATACATGTCAGCCATTTGAGCTTGTATTGTTTCTGCACAATGAGTAGCCTACTTTTACTTTTGGTATTTTGATACGAATACTTTTGCACTTTTGTCTTTTACTCAAGTATTTTGAATTCCGGACCTTCACTTGTATGAGTATTTATATGTTGCAATATTGATACTTTTACTTGAGTAAAATGTGAGTAGCTTTTCCACCACTGGTTCTCATCATTTGATCTTATTGGTCAGTCAGTCGCCAGACTCGCCACAGGGACTGTGAAAGCTATAAAAGCGATGATAGGCGCTTCCAAGGAGCTACAATACATGTGAGGGCGGCGGGGAGAAGAAGCGCTGCAGAGAACAGTAGAGAACAGTAGAGAGCTTCTGACAGAGAGAGGACAGAACACCTGTTACGGAGGAAAGGGGAGAAAGAGCTGTAAGTATTTCTTCTCGTCTGAAACCAATAGCTGTCTTCGTTGCTGAATGTTTTAGATGTAGTTTCTTTCACCCCTTTGGTCGTGTGGATTGTTTAATTTTGAACTGATTTGGCGAATTTACTTTTGCATGCATGGTCACTTGTTGCGCGGCATTCCCAGTTTGCATTCACATTGTTGCATTTATCATTTTAAAACGTTTATCATCTTCTTCTTTTATTATTATGCCTATTGTTATTATTATAGGTGTCCACTTAAACAAATTCATCTGTTGTCAGATAGTCTAAACGAAGGCAATTATTATTTTGTCATGAACTCAGCACTTGGACATCATTTGAACTGTCTTTATATAGGCTATACAAAACTAACAACATTCCCGTCCAAACCTTCAACGGAGAGAAATTAGGCTATAGGCCACCTTTGTATGAAAAAAAAAAAAAACAACTAAATGCAGTTTTTGCTCTAAAACAGTGGTTCTCAAACATTTTCATGCCATGTAGTCTACCCCCGCATATGTATTTACCCCCATTTGAAAAGATGTTGTGCCAGGGACCCCCACAAGATTTGTGTAAAATAGCAGATCTACAATGGGTCATTTCTGAACCATTAGTGATTTTGATGATAACTAATTTCTCTGGGGACCCCTGAATCCCCTCAAGGACCCTTGGAGGTCTCCAGACCCCACTTTGAGAACCACTGCTCTAAACAAGTTGCACCATCAGGAGGTTACTGAAACAATAGCTATCATAAGTAACCTACCAATTATTTAGTCTGTTTGATAGCTACTAATAATCCCAGTCGTTCATGGTGTATGTTTTTGGAAAGTCATGGTTATAATTGAAAATGTGTTGACTGTAGTTAATTTATGTTTCATTAGTGACTTCATAATTATACTGCCTATTGAACTATATATTGGTTCATCCCTTCTAAAAAACATTTGCATAATTTCTGTTAAGCAGCCTATATCAGCAGCATAGTTTGTGCTCTCCTGTGCTTTTACTTAAGTCCTTAATACCTAACCACGTCGGCTACAAAATAATTATCCACAAAATTCCAGCCTAAAAATGTAGAGCTGAGGTAAAACAGCATGCCTTTCACAGTCATTCACAGAACATTGTAGCGTACCTTACATCCACCTTTCAGACCATGGCTGTATTGAGTTAAATGAACACTGACAATTTCACTGCACTGCAGGCACGTGCACACTTAGACATCAAAGGGGGCTTGAGCCCCTGCCCTTTTATCCGTCTGTAAAAAGTGCCCATCAGTCCAGACCACGAATGCCGTTTTTATGGTGAAAGAAATGCAAATGCCCTCTTTCCATGCCATACTTGAAGGCAGCATTCAAGAGAATTGTCTTTTCCCAACTCTCCTGAACTTGAATGCAGCATCTTATGTTGAAAGAATTCCCCTTTCTGTGTTGAAATCCATGCCATTACGCCACATCTCCAGTATTCACTACTGTATATACTTAGTTCAGTGTGGTATCACGCACCGAAAATAGCCAACCTCCAAGCAGCACTGTGAGCTTGAAGGTCTGCTATTTTCGATATATCCACCAAAAGGCCCTTTTCGAAATTTCAGCCCTTGCCTCTGTAACATTCTCTGCATGTCCCTGCTGTGCTGGTTTAGGTATTCTGCTGTGTAGGCCTACTATCATCATATGACCACCATAACACTAAAGGCATTGATTCACTGTCTATCCCTCTTAAATACTTGAGAGTAACTCTTCCCCTCTGTGTTTTTGATTGCAGAAAAATTTACTAAATCCCCCAGCACGAATCCCACTTGGACAATCTCGACGGGACAATGTGGGTTCTAGATAAGATACGTGGATCAGTGGAGACCAGTGTGTTGCGACAGGGGGAAAATGGAGACAAGAAAGGCAGCTCCCCAGCTTACAGCAACGTGCTCACACCCGATAAGATCCCAGACTTCTTCATTCCCCCCAAGCTGGTGAGCTGCCCCCCAGAGACGGATGTCCTGGATGTGAAACCCAAGGAGGGGCTGCGACCCTCTGTTTCAGAGCAAACCATCGGCAGCAATAAGATGAGCAGCCCACGCAGCCCCCGCAGCCCGCGTCTGGTGGCCAAGCTCGCCGGAGACACTAAGAATCTGCTGAGAGCCGCCAACCGCCACATCATCCAAATAGAGAGCGCTGACGACGTGGTGGCGGGGGACACCAATGCGGACCCCCAGTCGCAGACCGCCATGTCGCTGCCTTATGTCCCAAAGACCCAGACCTCCTACGGCTTCGCCACACTTAAGGAAAGTCCCCACACCCGGCGCAAGGAGTCGCTGTTTCACTGCGACCTCACCAGTCCCGTGACCTCCCCGAACACCACGAGAAAGACCACTGGGAGCAGCGAGATCGGCAAACACCTCAACCCGGCTGATTGCAGCGCCTCCCACAGCAACCCCTATCGCTATTTTAGTGGCGGGGAGAGTGACACGTGCTCCTCGGCGGAGTCATCTCCATTCAGCTCCCCTCTGCTATCCCGCTCGGCCTCCCTGCTGAAGATCTTCACCCACGAGACGCAGGCCAAGGTGGTAAAGGCCAAACGGACGTTTGCGCGGCACAGCTCCCTGTCCACTGACGAGTGCAGCTCGGCCGAGCCAAGCCCCAATATCCATCGGCGCCTCCGTCCACCCCATGGGGGGGCCGGTGGAGGAGGAACGTCGGACCATGGGATCCGCCGGGAGCACACCATCAACCTGCACAAGGGTGGGACGGTGAGGATCAGCACAGACTACGACGCCAGCACCGCCCGGCTACGCATCCGTGTCCTGGCGGCGGAGAGCCTCTATGACAAGCCGTTCGACATCAAGAGCATCAACTGCTGCGTGTCCTTGTACCTGACCCCGGGCAAGCTGCAGAAACAGAGGAGCAACATCATCAAGAACAGCCGCAACCCTGTGTTCAACGAGGACTTCTTCTTCGACTCAGTGACCTCGGTTCAGGTGAAGGACCTGGCCGTGAAGATCAAAGTGGTGAACAAGGGCACCAGTCTGAAGAGGGACACCCTGCTGGGCGAAAGAGAAGTGCCTTTGGCAAAGTTGCTGTCTGGACCCTAAAACAGCCTACATACAGTATAGTGATCCTAACTGAGAATTGTGTTTACACTGTTTCTGTAAATTCAACACTGCACCTTTTTATTTCAGAACAGTAAGCATGAAGATTATGAACATGTGAATGAAATGGAGAGAAATTAAAGGAGTAGTTCAGTCCCAAAATGACTTTTTTTCTATTGATTACTCAAGCCATGGAGACTTGAGTTCAATAATATGTTTTGGTTTTAGTCACATTCCTAAGACAATAATTTAATTACAATAAATGTACCCCCATAGAGACACACGGGCGCCTACAAATATGGGCGCCCTATTGTGATAGCGACCCCACTTCGGGTAAGGATGAACGGTGAACTGCAGCTGCCAATGCAATCCCAACGAGAGGAATTGTGAAATATCATAATTTCAGTGGTTAACTACTGAGGCAATAGCGATTTTTTTTGTGTTCTAATAAAGTGTCCCATGAGTTAAATTTTGCCTTTTTAAAGTGGCATATCTGTCATCTTGATACACTACCTACAATATACTTTAATATACTTCATCTGTGAGTCAAAAGTGCTAGCATTGGAAATCTTAAGTTTAGGTGGTCGCATGGTATAAACGTCATGGACGCATCCCTTGAGGTTTTCAATACCCAGATACGCTCCTCTCTCATGTATAATTAGGCTGTTTATTTTTGGGAAATGATCGCATCTCACTTCTTCCAAACGTAGTCTTGCAGGTTATTTTTGGATTAATACTAACCTGGAGAATTCACTCTGTAGTTGAAAAAGTCAGGATCTTCAAAGTCAGCACTCATAAACGCACAGCAGTAAAGACAGTGATGTCACTGAAAAGCGACAGGTTCTGTGTCTGCCGTTTCCCCTCTTCTCTGTTAACATTATGGGTAACTCATTCAAGTGGCAAATTAAACGTGACACACATCATGTATTTAGCAAACAAGAAGATATGTTGGCAGAGTCAGGCCATACATTTGAAAACATATTTTTATTTAAATCAATATAGTCTTCGGTTCGTGTAGGATTATTTTAATATTAGGCTAACCACAGTTGAATTGCGATGACTTTCTATGGGCTGGCTTGCAGTTCACCGTTCTCCCTTACCCGAAGCGGGGCCGCTGTTTCAATTGTGGGCGTGAATTTGTAGGCGCCCGTGTGTCTCTATTGATTTTGCCTGGCTCCAGCCAATAGACCCGCCCACTCTCTGAGTGGACTGCGCAGAGTCTGAAATCAGGCTACCATTGATTGCGAATGGAATGGGGGTAAATTCACTATATTCAATTTTTAGGAATGCGAAAAATACAAAAACATATTATTGAACTCAAGGCACTCCATGGCATGAGTAATCAATAGAAAAGAAATACGTTTTGGGGTGAACTACTTTACTTTAATGTCTAGAAGAGAAAGTGTGTGTGTGTGTGTGTGTGTGTGTGTGTGTGTGTGTGTGTGTGTGTGTGTGTGTGTGTGTGTGTGTGTGTGTGTGTGTGTGTGTGTGTGTGTGTGTTAGAGAAGTGTGCTTGCCCTTAATCAAAACCAGGTTCTGTATATTAAGTACCCGAGTGGATGGGAGGTTTTTGGTGTTAGAGGTTTTGTTGGAACCTTCCCTTATTCACAATGAACTGACTGAGTATAGCAGAAAATAGCCTCTCGCATTGCCAACAATCTGTACAGGATGCGTAGCATTGTTGTCTTCACATTATTGTGATGTACATTCACAGTAGTAGCCTACATAACACAATTTTACAATTGATCTGTTCACTATAGTACAACAATGCTTCTGTGGATCAATGTGTTCTTTGAGGTGGCACCGCATCCTGATGTGCAAATAACCCTTTGATCCAAGCCACTACGGTCCACCTCGCAATAGGGGAGGGCGAGGAACAAACAGAGCTGCACAGGTCTTACACCTGGAGAACAGAATTCTGTTATCACTATATAGAGTTCCACCTGCATGGCATGAATAAAACCCAAAAGCCTTACTACACAGAGATAGAGAGACAGACAGACAAACAGACAGACAGACAGAGAGCATGGTATTTTTGATATGTGGTATTTGTATGCCATTTTTGTACATTTTAGATGGCGCCATGTGGAAATTCATACAGTAGTTTGTATTGTATATGAATTTATATATTGTAGTTTGTATGACTGTTTTTGAAGTGCCAATCCAACAAAATATGGAATGAGAAGTGAATCGCCTCCACCAATCACTGCATGACAGTTCATATGACTGCTCTAACCCAAGAGGAATCGCAGATGGCATGGATAAAACACAGCAAAACAATAATAAGTGTTTTGACTTGGGCTGCGGTCCTCTCCTCTCCTCTCACATTGTACTCTGTTGTCCTTCTAAGGAATCAGAATAAATTGCATGTGATTGCAGTCTCGAGGGGGTTGCCATAGAAAGAGAACTAAATTATACGCGTCACTCTGACAAGCTGAGACATCCAACATGAATTACAGATTGTCTTTTGACACAGCCGAGTGATGTCTTGTGGGCCACGTGTGCTGTAATCTCTCAAGACAAATTCAGAGCTCCAAGGGCGCTGTTTTTCCCTTTTTTTGCAGACGGGTTTGCGTCAGATTGTGTGTGCTGATGATAACATTCAATAATTGTGAGGATTTCACTCGCCCCTTGTTTGTAAAAGCAATTGTAGCAATGTTGTTGAAATGGTTTATATATTTTATATACCAACATCGTGAAAGTCACAACTGGATTCTCTTATGGTGTCAAAGTCAGTGGTTTGCTGTAATCCCTATTGTGTACGTGGTTTTGCGTGCAAGTATATAGGCAGCACACAGGCGTATAATATGGTTATTTTAATGAAACCTTTGTAACCAATTGCTAGGTTTCCTGTAGCATGACTAACACATCTCTATGTTGACAGTACTACACTACATTTCAGTGGATTTCTATTGTATTGTGTGCTCTGTTTCTAGATGCGGTTATGCTGCCTATAGGTGCTCAAGTAATGTTTATAACATTAAATTATATTTGAAATATAGGTGATGTGTTTTGGGGATTGCCCGATTGAGGCCTATTTTGTAAATGACTGCTTGGCCCTGTCTCCTGCAGCAGAAATAGTTATTATTTTATTTTATTCGATGTATTAGCCCTATATTTTTCTGCAAAGAGCATCAGCTGGATGCAACAGGTTTGATATGCAAGAGGAAAATGATAACACTATTAAAGACTTTTGAGCATGTGCCATCATCAGTCAAGCTGAGGACAAGTGAACAATGTCTATAGTGTGAATAATGACCAAACATCAGAAAATATATATATTTACACTGCAAGCATATGAATGTGCTTAAAACATGGTTTGTCTCATATTACAAATACATGGTTAAATGCCACTGCTGTGCTGTATGGATTCTATATTATGTTTTATGGACTTGATAAGGGTAAATAAATCACTCCTCTTTTCAGTGTGTTTAACCCAAATTAAGTCTTTCCTTCCTTCCGAATTGTATATTAGTCACTGTCCTAGGGACAAATCGTCGTTGTCGGATGGAAGCCTTGTATGTCCAAACTGTTCGTTTTGTATTTATCATCTAAAGAATTTACTAAACTAGTGAAAACAGCCGATCTACAAGCACACAACGCCTCGCGATGTTTTCACTAGTTTTGTGCGATGGTCTTGTATGATGAAGCAGGGCTTTGCTTTGAAACTTGGAGATACAAGGTTTCTGCTCGACAGTGACGAAATGCAACTTTATCAACAAGAAAACACACATCTGGACAAATAGCATGAGAAGCAAGAGAGCATTCTTGCCCAGAAATGGTATTGCTATAAAACCCTCCAGTCTCTGCCCCGAAAAACTGCCTTACTGAATGCAGCATCACATTTTAGTACTTTTACATTGTTATGGGTGTGAGTGTTAGATTCTTCTCCTATTTTCACTGGTATCATTCCCAGTAGTAGTCTGTGTTGTACTGTAGGTGTGTTGACTGTCAGTGCATTGATCAAACTTGAAACTTGTGTGTGTGACCTCCAATCTACATCCATTTTGGCCACACAATGGATGTTGGTGTCTCTGAACCCGAGAGAGGACAGAGTCTTCTTCAACCCTATATACCGGTACTTCATTGACCAGCAGGGGTCTATATTTGGTCCCCTCTTTTTTCACTCTACACCAAATCTCTTGAAAAAGTACTGAAATATCCGATCAAGCTATTATATCATGCCCAGGACGCTAAAGGTTCATGTGGTTAAGCAAACAGTAAAGTACATACAGTATAGGGTTCTGTCTATTGTCTATCTATGTCCGTTGATAATTACAAACTACTAACATATTATGTGTCCTGGTATAAGACAATACGGCAAGTTGTGAAACTGTACTCTTGCTAAGTAGAAGACACACACGCACACGCACGCACGCACGCACGCACACACGCACGCACGCACACACACACACACACACACACACACACGCACGCACACACACACACACACACACACACACACACACACAATTACAAATATTAAGTAAGTAAATAGGTATGTTAGCCAGCCATTAAAGTGCAACAAGAACTTTTGAGTTAGAATGGGATAATTTGTTAATATTACTGCACTCTGTGGGCCCTTTTGTTTGTTTTTTAAAGAGGTATAGTAACCTCTATTTGGCTCCTCTGTTCTATTGAGTACGGTGTTCAGCAATTTCAGTGTTAACTTTAATTTGATACATAGAGAAATGATCCGAATTAACTTTCCCATTATCTTCCTCTGTTGGTGTGCTAAAAATCAATAGCTATTTCATTATGTATGGGTTGGAGAGGCTTGACGGACAACATTTTACAATGGAAGCTGAGGAGAGCTTCAGGGCTCATGATGTGAGACACTGGGGATAGTACTACAATGGATATTGTGTTCCAATAATTATCCATCCAATTTATTTACTCACAGGTTTTTATCTTTGTATTACTCTGAAGTCTGAACTATCTCTCAAGCCATCTTGTCACAACTCTTCTCATGAGAAAAAGGTGCTAGGCCTTCACTTGACATCAAATTCTTCATAGTTTCTAGTTAGTTACTAGTTATTTGACAATTGAAGTCACCGGATTTCCATTTGTTGTGCGATATGTTGTGGGTTTGTGTATTCATCTTCATATTGTGTTGTTGCCCACAATTGTGCTTGCAGTTGTTCAAGTGCTTTAATTAAAGCAGCATTGCTGTTTGTGTATACATGATGCTATGATGATTTTGAATCTGACGTTTTCTGATGCCTAATGTTGACATGCAAGAGCACTGCTCTCTCTCTCTCTCGCTTCTTGCAGTAGGATTTTAATTGACATGTTAAAAAGTCGTCTATAACACTTACTATCAGCCTTGAAAGGATACTGTTTAAAGAACCAACGTGTGGGAGTTGATTGTAAGACAGGGGAAAGACAGTAGTCTTTCTTATCATAAGCTACTGATAATTGCATGCCAGAGTCACATTAATTCATTTTCTTTTCTTTCCTGACCAGATAGATGGTAGTAATCCCTCATTGAAAGGTCATTGTGTGGAAGTTGGATCACACTGTTAGCTGCTTAGGGGAGCAGTGGTTCTTTTGTCTGCAACTCAAATTCATCAGTAAAACAAATTACATTTTTATTTGAAGATAAGTGAAAGGTACCGTATGCTCACCCTCTTAATTAAGAAAATCATGTTGCAATTATTTAATTGCTAGCGAGTCTGCGACCGTAGGTCACACCTTGCTATCAGAACCGTCACAGCTTGTCCGTGTCTGTCTGTCCGGTCGTCCGTACGGACGGGTAACGCCTGACACTGTGGTTCCCCTGATACATCACTGTGACATCACAGGTGACTTCACAGTGATGTCAGATACTCAGAGCAGGGATCTCCATATACTGTATGGGCATAAAAGGGATTATGTTAGGGATCTCCATATATGGGCATAAAAGGGATTGTATCCCAGATGATGCACTGTTAGGCGAACCACACTAACAGAGCCATATATTATGGCCAAGACAGATGGCCAAGACAGTCGCTTTTCGCCCTTAGGCGTCTTACTGGTACACACACACACACACACACACACACACACACACACACACACACACACACACACACACACACCATGGTTTTCATGCACCACCTGCATATGTTGCCAGTACACACCCGTTCAGTTTGGCTGCTTGAAATGTTTTCCAATTTCCTTCATCTGCCACTGTACATTTCCCTCGACAGCCATCTCGTCTCTCACAGTTTGTAAATTGATTTATAATGCTGTCTCTTCTGCTGAGTGCCGTGTGGGGGATGGCAAAACACTAGTTCTTGGGCTTTGGAAGGGCTGGACGGTGGACCGCACCAACTTCAGCATTGATGTCTGACTCTCCGGTAGCAAGGAAAAGAGGGTAAATTCGATTGGGGCAATTTTCCTCCCTGGCTTTCTTGACTTCAGGGAGGAAAGGTTGAGGGCTATTATTGGCGTTGGGATTACTATGGCAACCACTGAGCAGAGTGTTCTCTGCGTAAAGGAATGAGATGAATGTGACAGACAGAGAGAGACAGAGAGAGACAAAGAGAGAGAGAGACAGAGAGGGACAGAGAGAGAGACACAGAGAGACACAGAGAGACACAGAGAGACAGAGAGAGAGAGAGAGAGAGAGAGAGAGAGAGAGAGAGAGAGAAAGAGAGAGAGAGCAAGAGATTGGTCCTTTGATTTGGAGTAGACGGACATCTGAGAATTGCCTCCCATGGTAATTGCATGCTGTGATGTGTTTTTCATTTCAGTGTCAACCCAGTGACAAATCAAAGTTGTGCGATTACTCCTAGCAAAAGTCACACTTTAAACAATCTTTCCAATTAGAAGAAACCAAATCTTAATTGGGGGTGTTATGACACACACGTTCCCTAATTAGCTGCTCAGGATGACATGTTGATATATTGAGAGGCCTATGTTACCAAGGTGTAGACTCTGAACAGTTATTCCTCATAATGAAGATGTATTTGCTCATAACATGTCTATGGTGGATTTTTATGAAACAAAAACTTTGCAGATAGAAAGAGAATAATTCAAGCTTTCAGTAGTGAGTTTAACTTTGTTTAATGCAATCAGATAGGACTTTTCTGTTTGGATGTATGGGCTGTCAATGGCAGAAATTCGTTTTTTTTACCACTCAGTAGGCGTTCCCACATAACTTCCAGCAACAGTGATGTCACGCGCATACCCTCTATATGGGGCTCGCTTGCAAGATCCTCATGGCACACCAGTGGGACCCGACCCACAGGTTGGGGATCACATGGGTCTACACAATCACCGCCCCTCACTCCCTCATTGAGTGCCACCAGTGTGCAATGGTGTCAAGTAAAGTATTTTTTTCTTTTTTGGTATATTTACTGGAGTCGTTCCAGTTTTCAATACTTTTTCTACTCCTTTACATCTCAGAGGCAAATACCAATCTACAAGCTAGATCTACCTTTTTCAAAGGATTTTTATACATTTGAAAACTTGTGAAATGGGACATTCTGCATAATGAGTATATACTCTTGGTACTTTAAGTACATTTTGATACTGATACTTTTGAACTTTTACTCAAAGTACATTTTGAATTATGGACTTTTACTTGTATGGGCTATATATGGACTTGTGGTGCCATAGTTTTGTACTTTTTCTGTTTTGTATGTGACCATGAAGTTAACATTATTCTAATAGGCCACTGGGTGGGTTATAATGTGTAGATTTGTCTTCCCTGTGTATTTGTGTTTACTTCCTGAAAGTTGAAAGCCTCTTAATCAAAAGGCCCAGTCGAAAAACACAGATTAAATGACATCATATACTCATCCCCTCCCCTTTTACCATTCACCCAACACTTTGTGTGTGGCTAACTTCAGCTGGGTCACCACCCACCTGACAACCAGGCATACCTAATGCACTGGTGGGTGTGGCCACATAAAAACACAATTTTAACTCTGTCTGTACACTTTTTGGAAAAATTCTTCCTCCTATAGTATAATCATAATACCTGATCATCGTGTTTTAGGGGAGAAAAAAATCATGGCACTGCATCTTTAAGTAAGTACCCTTTCCACCACTGACAGTATACATTCAGTACAGCCACTGATGAACCAGCCCTCATTGAGTGCCAGCAGTGTGGTGGATCGCCACTGCGGGAGTACAGCACCTCACAGGAAAACACTTGATTCCTAACTCTATTGAATCTACTGGGGGTTGACATCAGCTACGCTACGCTGTCTGAACCACGGTAATAATGTTCCCATAGCAACCCAGGGGGCTTTTGCCGGCAGTAATAGGGAGAATGAAGGTACTGTATGTATGGTGGAGGGGGGTCTGGTCTTCTGCAGGAACATCAGGTGCTCAGTGGTGCAGAATCGACCCATTTCTATACGCTTTTGGAGTCAACTGAAGCATGGGAAAGGGCGTCAGCAATTAGCTGCCACCCCTTCGGGGGTCTGTTTACGTAGACAGAGGCGCCCTGTTTGACACTAAAGACGAGGTTTACGCAACAGTAAAGACAGGTTGCTTTGAAACATTCTTCCATCATGTAACCAGGATTAAGGCCCATTCCCACTGGGCCAAAAATCTCTTTCTCCAGATATTTTTCCATTCAAAGTGGATGGTAGATACAGATAAAAAAATATATCTGCCACAGATATTTATTTTATCTGTGACAGATATTTATTTTATCTGTATCTACCATCCACTTTGAATGGAAAAATATCTAGAGAAAGAGATTTTTTTTATCTGTTATCTGGCCCAGTGCGAATGGGCCTATAGGGATGTAGGTTAAAGGCACCTAAACGTAATTTGTCTCCCATTGAATGTGTGTTGTATCTGCTTTAATATACATTTCTTTAAGGTTCATAGGTTGTTGTTTGCATGTTGTAGTTGGTGTTTGTCATGGGAGCGTGTCATCATTTCGACATAGCATCTTTTCGACGGCACATCTTTTCGACACGGGTGAATGTTAACCTGGTGAAATGCTAACCTGCCGACGCTGGTGAATGCTAACTTGGTGAATGTTAACCACTATGCCTAATCCTAACCCAACCCCTAACCCTAACCTCAGTAAAACTATGCCTAAACCTAACCCTAAAACCTAACCCTAACCCAACACTTAGTCCCCGTTTGTCATGTGAATTTGCAACCTGAATTTCTTCTTGTCATGTGAATTTGCAACCTGAATTTCTTCCGCTGCAAGATTATCACTGAATTGAGTCCACATTTATGTATGTGAGATTGTGAGTACCTTGCCAGAGATGTCCCGGAGAAAATGGAAGAACGAACACCAATATTACAGGCATATTTGTTTTGCTTATGAATTGTCAGAAATTCACATAATAAAAACAATTCACTGCAGACAAGGAAATGAAAACAATTTCATCAACACCTTTCTTCCATCACGAGGCCACGTAATGACAATATTACAGTATGTTGTATATTGTTTCACGAAATGGAAAACATCGACTTCCTCCAACACAATGTCAGCATCCTACGCCAGACTGACAACATTGCGTTGATAATACCTGTAAACGTCGCTGATTGATTGATTGATTTCAGTCCTCACTGCACGCTTGTCACAGATTTTTATATCTCCTCTCGTTTCCCCATTTTTCTTTTTCTCTGTGTCCCCTCTCCCCTCTGTGCCTTTAAAGGCCCATTCCCACTGGGCCAGATAACAGATAAAAGAAAATCTCTTTCTCCAGATATTTTTCCATTCAAAGTGGATGGTAGATACAGATAAAAAAAATATCTGCCACAGATAAAAGACATATCTGTGGCAGATATATGTACATCCCTCGCCCCAGACCCACGCACACCCTGGTTTTTGATTGATTGAAGAATTTATTAGAAATTTGCAATAGAAAAAAGTACAGTTTCATAACAGTACAAATCACTGGTACAAGGTCAACTAAAAAGAGATCCTAGAAAGCTCTACGGCTTATTTCCACAGGAACCACACTTTAAGTATCTCATATAACATTGAAAGACAGACGTATAGAACATAGTACTTTATCTAGGATAACATCAATTTCAAAAGCAGAAAAAGCATAACATCATTTACAAAGGCAGAAAAAAGGGGGTGTGGGAGCATGGGGGCTTAATCTATTTACAAGTCACGGATAGCAGCCACCTGAATGTGACTTTTCATACCAATTTTGAAGGAGGCTAGGGATTTTCTCTCCTTTAATGCTTGCGGAAGGGCGTTCCACATGTTGGTGGTATAGCAGGAGAACGAATTCGAGCCTTGTTTAGTGTTAAATCTACGTTGATGATGATTAGTGGAGCTGCCTCTGGTGTTGTGATCGTGAACATCCTTGACCTTTAGGAAGTAGTTTGTCAGGTACATGGGTATCTTGGAGGTGTAGTTTATCTTGTACACCAAGCCCATTGCAAGATGCTGTACTCTGTCAGCTACTTTGAGCCACCCAACGCTTTTGTGGTGATGATCGGTAAGGTGGTCATAGCTTCAGTGGTGAAAACAACAGGAGGCTTTCTGATTGACACTTGGGCTATTAACCAGGAACTGTGTGTCTCCCTGAGTGCTGGGATGAAAGAGCCTCTTATGGACTCATGATTACACAACATGTTCAATCAAAGACAATGGCTGGCATACTCTCCAAATTGCACAATCAACATGGCGGTAATCCCCCCCCCCACCCCCCCCCCCCCCCCCCCCCCCACACACACACACACACACACACACACACACACACACACACACACACACACACATGGTAGACGGAGGAAAGATCGACTCCTGCTCATTGTGAAGCAGATATGAATTTGTATGTGTGCAAGATTCATCATTTTCTAAACCAAGATGTCTGATCTTGGTTTGGAAAATAATTAATCCTGCACATAGGCCTCTATGTACTTATGGTAAATGGTGCATTTATATATCGCTTTTATCCAAGGCGCTTTGTGCATTACATTCACCCATTCATACACCGATGGCAGAGGAAACCATACAAGGCACCAACCTGCTCACCGGGAGCAACTAGGGGTTCAGGGTCTTTTCTCAAGGACTCTTCGACATCAACTAAGGGGGAGCCCGGATTCGAACTGGAAAATCTTCGGGAGCCCTTTGTTCTCTAATGACAGTTTCTCTACCCCTGAGCTATTCCACCCCTACTTTATTTTGAATTACAGTTTCTCTACCCCTGAGCTATTCCACCCCTACTTTAATTTAATGGCCACAGTCCAGATATAGTTTTTGAGCATGGCCTACCTAGTCGACCATGTTGGTTCCCAGAGAGGGGAAAACGCCATATAGCAGATCTACAAGCTTGCAGCGCAGCACTTGGTGCCGTATATCTGTGAGCTTGTATATCTGCTATTTTTTAATAGCTAAAGTATAAAATAAATAATGCCCCTCCACCTTGGGCCCTAGTAACCCAGTCCCACTTTACCCCCCTTGTGACGCCCCTGTGCAGGTAAAACATCTTGCCAATTGAAAACCATTACAATAAGACAAGGATGACACTTACCTGCCCTTTAGCAACACACTTCACCCAGCAGCCTTTCAGGTATGGATCTTTTTTGTGTCCTTTGTATATATTGTATATGTGTATGCTGCATATATACCAGTATGTGTACTGTATGTATGCAGGTTTCTTTCCCTGTTTTGCTTTTCTAATTTTTATGGAGAATGGAGCATAGAAACCACTCCATTCCAATTGAAAGGCAGAATCCACCTTCATAGGTAGATTTAAACTTCGAAGTCAGAGAAGTAAAGGTCATGAAAATAGCAAGCTGAATGTTCTGGCAATCCACTGGTTTTGAAATGGCAAATCTGGGAGTGTCTGCTGGCCTACCGGTCCGGGCGCATACCACATAGGCTCTGATGCCTGACAGTGTGTTGTGGGTTCAAGTCCCGATCCCGACAACCTTTGCTGCATGTCACTCCCCATCTTTCTCTCCATTTCCTGTCACTCTCCTATCAATAAAGGCATAAAAGCCCAAAAGAAAATCTTAAAAAAGGCACATCTGTATGTATAGGCTATTGACCATTGGGTGGCTGAATCATAATATGTTTATTGCCACACACAACCCCCTGATTAGTTTCGGCACTCTGGGTTGAACTTTACAATGCACTGCGCTCCCAAAATAAAAATGAATCACTTGCGTTTCTGTCAATGCACCGGGTAAGACCAGGTCAAAGCTAGTCTTAAGTTGAAGTCCATGGGGAAGCTTTCCATTTTAGAGGGGAAAAAACATTATCTGGAGCATCCAGTTTGTTAGACAAGTGTTAATGGTAAACTACTGTACTCATACTGTAACATATGCGGGGCGTCTACCTATGATAATTAGGATTAACTGGCACACCCCTTCAAGTTAGGAGGATTGGAATTCATCATGATAAGAACATAGTTAAGAACAATTTTGCCTTCCTAAAAACGTTTCATGAATCTGACTCGACTTCTCTTAGGAATTCACTTAGGAAGACATTTAAGAGTAAAAGCCACTCATCTAACTTCTTGGGAGGTAAAAAAAAAGGCTTTTTCAAGGACAAGACCTTTTACTTTGTCTACTGAATGAACTTAGATGAATTTAACCAGCCCCATTTCCCTGTTTGTGAGAAATAAGAAGCACACCATATAGCAGGTATTGTTTGTTGTCCAGATAATCAGTTCTGATAAGGAAAAGAAAGAAAGAAAGAAAAACTAAACAATGTGTGTGTGTGTGTGTGTGTGTGTGTGTGTGTGTGTGTGTGTGTGTGTGTGTGTGTGTGTGTGTGTGTGTGGGTGTGTGTGTGTGTGTGTGTGTGTGTGTGTGCGTGTGCGTGTGCATGCATGCGCACGTGTGTGTGTGTTATGGATTAGATGACATACTTTGAGGTTACCATGGTGACTGGCAGGCAGCAGGCACCTGTGAATTAGTATTGGTATTTGCAACACCAAGGTCATAATTAGAGACACGCGGAAAGACCAGGCGCGACGTTCGATGACATGTAGCGTGTTATACCGGCACCTTTATCAACGCACTGCTTCCAGAATCAAACAGAAATAGCTTTCAAATGAACAGGTGCCAGTCATAGAGGAGATGGGGAAAGAATAAAGAGCTCTACCCAAGTTCTCCACGGTGGCTTGGCTGCACATAACCTCATACTCTAGACTAGTGAATTGAATGGCTCTTTTCGACTACGAAAGGTATACCAAAACCAAAAAAGGGTGTTTCTTCAAAATGTGGGTGTTTTGTGGGAGGCTCTGGAGGGGCGGCCACAGTTTTCGATATGGCCGACAGAGTGCTGTGCACTGGCGGGAAGTTAGAAATTGCACTTTTCACTGAACAGGTCGATAAGAGCAACGATGTCATGAGATGTCGGAAGATAGTCTGCAGAACTTAAAAAAACGTTATGTGGGTGGGTGACGTGACGTAACGTTTTCGCTGTCCTCGGTGTCAAACATGTATAAATAAAAAATATATTTGTCAAAAACCTTCTGAATATTGTGCAGGACATTAAGCTTTATGTGAACTTACTCAAGATTAAAACATTTCATTCCTCATTTCTTCAGAATTTTCAACCAAACATGGCAAAACTCATATGGTGTGACTGTCCTGACCTTGTTTCTCAAAGTGGGAACTTGAATAAAACTAAGAAAAATAATTGCTAAAAATCATTTGAAAATGAATTTAGGCTAAAAAAATGTCTATTTGTGAGCCTATATCTTTTCAAAGTCAAAGCATAATATTTTCAGTCATTTCTGATCAAAAACATTTTGTCCCCCAAACCAAAATCATTTGGTGTGACACTAGTTTGGACAAATTAAACAGGCAATTATTTGGACACCTATTGGCTAGAGAGGTCCTTCTTCTGTAAGGCTATTCAGCACTCCCAGCACAACTGCAAGACAGGTGTCTGAGGTGAGTTATGATTTTAACATTTTCATGAAATGCCATCTTGTTGAAACTTTGACAAACTCACCACTTTGGATGTCTGTTGGTGTGACACCTTTTCATTAAAAAAAGATTAAGTTATTTGAAGTTTTGGTCATATTTCCATGTAGATCTAGGTTGCTTTGTTATAGCTAGCATGCTGTTAGCATGCTAATGTGTACATAGTAGCCTCAAGGTAAACCTAAATGCAGAAAACGTAATATGGTGTGACACTTAATCATAATGGTGTGACATGTCTGCTTGTCATGCCATATGACTTGATTGTCACACCATATGATTTATACTGTATTTAACTACAGATATAACAATAAATAACAAAGTTCCATGTTTCTTTTGTACATTTAAACATTTGTTTTAAACATTTTTACATAAAATGTAATTTAGCTTCATTCAGTGATACTTCAAATTCATCAGACAGAGCAGAAACCCCTTCACAGAAACCTTAACATATTGTTTCAATCTAAACAATATTTTCTCTTTGTCTTAAACTATACATTCCATTTTCTTTTGTCAGCTGGAAAATGACAAGTGCTGAGAGAACGAGAAAGTACAGGGAGAAACTAAACAATGACCCAGCAAGGAGAGAGGAGCCATTTTCTACGAAGAGCAGGAGGTTGTCTGTGGCATAGCAGAACCGCAACAAGGCAGCCGGTTTGCTACCCTCACCAAATACGACTGGCTGATGTACAATACAGTCTAAATGTATAATCTAATCTGATCTAATACTTTTGTACTTTCACTCACTGGACTGGACAGTGGACAGTGTTAAGGTATAGGACCCGAGACAAAACTAGCGAAAATAGCTGATCTACAAGCTCTCAACACGTTGTGCTGCGAGAGCTTGTAGATCAGCTATTTTCGGAGTTGCGCAACCCAGCACTCTTTAGCTAGTGGAGATGTGGTGTAATGTCATGATTCCTAATTACATTTGTTCAACACAAAATGCTGTGTTCAAGTTCAGGAGACTTCGGAAAAAAGCAATTTACCTGAATGCTGAGTTCTGTTTCCACTAATTGGTGTTAATAAAATGTTGCCTTGGCTCCAAGTGTGGCTATGCGCCTTATTGTCTCTTTAGGATCCTTCTGCCGTGGGCCGGCAGAAGACTTAGGTGTGCGTAGCATTCCTGTGCACATCCTCATCATCCATCTACTACTACAATTCTTTCTTATCCCATGTTAAAGCCCTACAATAATATCCTGTTCAGAAATATTAAGGCCATGTTATCCTGGGTAATTGTTTAATCAATCAGTAAAGTTCAGTACTCACTAATAGGTAGGTTAAAACACAGTTTGCTTTGACACATGAAGATATGATCATACGGTGTGACACTAAATCATTTGGTGTGACATTCCAAATAGTGAAAAATCATACCTTTATTAATGATTAAACCAAAAAAATGTTTATGGATTACATAGAGAATATTATCAGGAAGAGTCACAAATATTTGTGTAATTTTAGAGAAAGTTTTGACAGAATACATTTAAAATATGTTGTAAGATCATGAACATGGGCCTCACACAGAGTGTCGATTATGAAAAAAATATACAGATATAATTAATTTTCAAAAAACTATAGTGGATCACTGGTTAGTTATGATAAAGAACTTTGATAAAGTGAGTAACTTAAGAAAGATGTACTCCATTTTCATTTTATGAACAATTATTTTCATGTCACACCATATGACGATTTTAGGCACAAGTACAACAAACTGCTGAATAAAGTCTGATTCCAATAAAATATCTAAAAACAAAATGTATTTCCATAAGGTTGAGAGTGAGTAGAACAAAAGTAAATAACTTTTATGCCTGCAATTTAAATTTTTTTAAAAACACATTTTTTGGGGCGTCACGTCACTGACCCATATCTCAGGTATGTGTTTGTAGCTTTAGTATATACCGGTAGATGTTAGCAAGTGATGCAATGCTAGTGTGCTGCCTACCATATCATCTGGTTTACAGTGGCCACACCACTTCTAGTACCTTAACTGTGGGTTGTACCGGGACAGGCGAAACCGAGTCTGTTCGTCGCTCCCCGTCCGGCCTGTGCGTGACAAACATGATCTTTTAAACCTATAAACCTGTGATGTGACAATAAAGTTGAGTTGGGTTGAGTTGAGTAGCTCCCTGAAAATCAACCACTACTTTTGGTCCCCCAGAGATCTTTTCCCTCTACACCAGGGGTCTTCAACGTTTTCAGGCCAAGGACCCTTTAGTTGAGAGAGAGATGAAACATGGACCCCCACAGGCTTATCATAGATTCCATATAGTTTCATTATTTGACAGCACAATCATCAGTGTATTTTGGATTCATGTCAATTTGTGTTTTCAGATATTTAACCACTTGAACAGTCAATACTTAATAAACTGGACCTTTACTCTGTACTTAGTCTGCTCTTTTTCCCCTCTACACCAAACCTCTTTGCCGAAAATAGACGATCTACAAGCTCACAACGTGAGGCGTTGTGAGCTTGTAGGCTAAAGTTATCAGAATAACGACACTAGGGTTCAAGTGGTTCATATAAAAAAGAAGATTTTTTTTTCTATCACTCAAAGATTTGGATGACCCACTGTAGTAATTCTGAGGACCCCCTGGGGGTCCCAGACCGCCTGTTGAAGACCCTTGCTCTACACCAAATCTCTTTTCTGAAAATATAAATAAACTAAGTTAAATAAGTTAAAAGGATCATTTATTCGCTGATTGTTTGCCCCAAAATAGGGATGCTAGGATTCAAGTGGTTAAATCAATACCGAAGTAGACCAGTTTATGGAGGTCATCACTTGTGAATAGGTAACTTTATTTCTGAGGTTAGTTGAATACCATTAAAACCTTGTCTTGAAAATGTTTAATGTTTGCAAAAATGATTTATCTTGTAATAAGAGTGAAAAACTACTGTTAACTATCAACTAACTAGCAGAGGAATATTCCTCATAGTAGTATAGTCATAAGTATTATCATAAGAAAACCTACTTTTCCCATCCTATTGTGATTTTGAGTGTATGACAAAGCATAAATTGACAATCATATGACAATTGATGTGTACACATGTGGAAATACATTTCAGCTTTCTTCTTTCTTTTGTGTGAATCATAGTCTCAGTATAGATGCAGAGGTTTTGTCATGAAACAATACACAGCCATGAAAGAAAAATCTATGATATTCACATCTCTTCCTCTTTAACTACAGCCTTTTCTTGGCAAATTGTTTGTGACATTCGTGTTTGCATTTTGTATTGTTGAAGTTGCATGATTTGTCCTGAATGATTATCTAAATTACACTCACTGTCAGTCATACAGGCAGTTGGAATTGAAAAAGCTGAAAAACAACAGTTTCTGTCACAGCCAATGCAATTATGTCTTTCTTAAAGGCATTCCTTAACTTGAAATGGGTCAATCTGTTGAAGCAAGGTAAGGTAATGAGAGGCTGTCTCTATTTAAAACCCATTACTGTGCTCAAGAATAACTCATACAAGTACCAGCAATTCTCTCTGTGCCGATGCCTTTCAGCACAGTGCCATTATGAGCCAATCTGGCTCTGAATGAGATTAGATTGGAATCGAATGAGATCTGAATGAAAAATCTAGAACAGGGGTATTCGACGTTTTTTAGTGACCCTTTTAGCTGAGGGACAGATGAAGCCCCCACCACTACATGTTGTATAACATTGTGTTGCAGATTAAACTTTTTCAAAGATTTCATAGATGTTTGTTTCTGTTTACACATGATCTGTTCTATTAATATGTTGGATTCATGTTAATGTGTATTTTCATGTATTTCGTGGCATGTATTTTGTTTTGTGGCATATGAACATTTAATTTGAGAAAACGAAGAGCAAGTCCCCAGCGGGCACTTAAGTGGGACAAAACAAACACTATCATTTAATGATCACACGCCCGCCATCTACTGAGCCTTTGGGTGCAGGGCAGATTTTTACCCCGGCAGAAGGCTGTGACACCTGACTGTGAACTTTCCTCTTTTTATTTTCCTTGGTAAGGTACAGAGTACAGTCAAATACTTGGTCTAAAAGGATAACACCAAAAAAGTCCTTGTGGTCTTGTCTTCAATTTGAAACGAGGCAAGCATAAGCAATGGCTATGAAGGCAGCCAATTGCCAACAAACAATGTTTGGGTAGCCTTTCTTGCATGAGTAATGTTAGAACAAGTGAGGCCTTAAATCACACACTGGAGAAGCTGGACCGGTTCAATGTCCTCAATTGTACGATGGTCGAGGAGGCATGATCTAATCACATGTAAACATACATAGAGCAACACATTTCTGAGATTCTCCCATGCTGTGAAAGCCATACAAATGAGATTTCATTTGTAATACTTTTTTATTTAATTATTTTCTTTATTTCTTTGCCACTATCGAGCTCAGGTGAATGAATATAGGTAATTTTTGCAGAATGTATAGTAATATGAAAATGAATTGACTTTTTGTGCCCACAAACAGTGGTCTCCCTATATCAGTCTGTCTCTCTCTCTCACACACACGCACACGCACACTCACGCACACGCACACGCACACACTCACGCACACGCACACAACCCACACAAACCACAGCTTTTGTGTTAAAGTGTGAGTTCCTCTTTTAATGAAAGGAGAAAGTTAAAGTTTAAACAAGAAAGCGTCTGTGTAGCTGGGAGACATCTGTGATGGAATATTATTATATGCTCATCTTTCCTGCTGTGCTCAATATGTCATTGCAGACAGAAGTCTTTGTCTGGTTCTGTCCTGTATTGTGTGCAGATAGTGCCCACCCGTTATATTGAAGCTTCTGTACAGCAAGGTCAAGATTATAAGCCAAACATATTGGGATATTTTGTTGAAGGAAGCCCAGATGAAAAGATGACAGCCCCCAAATGGAACTGTCCAATATACAGAGAAACACTGAGAGTCTTTTAACACATCGGGTGCCCACGTGGTGTCTACGCGTCAATCTCTTTGATCTGTACGAGTGCCCAACGACGCGTTTGACGCGTTGTACAGTAAACTATACTGTACTGTAGCTACTGCACTTGGCTACCATTTCCCAACATGCAGCGCGCAATTACGTCACCCGGACGTGCTGTGTGGCTCGTTGACTTCCTGTTTACCGGCTGCACAAAAGTGCTGTTTTCTCCGGATTCCCTTCCTTTTTTCATTTTTTTCTCAAAACGGCAGCCTCTTCTACATGCCGTAACACAAACACTGTGGCTTAGAAATGATAAAAAGCGGTCCTGACTGAAAGAAAAGATTTTCGCGAAATAAACAGGACATACTCGGATTACATTTACTCGGATTACTTTTCTCGCCAGTACTCTCGCCGGTAGGTAAAATGACGCGTTGCCATGGGCACCAGCAAATTAGACGTCAGAGATCACGTGGGCATCCGATGTGTTAAGATGCTCTCCATGCTTACACATATTAAACCACACAAGTGATTTGTGTATTCATCTTTATTGATTCATACCACTACAGTTGACAAATATTGGAAGCGTGCCGTGTATTTGTAGTAGTGGAATTCCCTATGAGAATTCTTTGGTGGCAAGGATGGAATGGACTAAAAGGACTTTTCCACTGAATCCCTCAACTTATTTTTTCCTTTTTTGTCAACTATGCACAGGGACCAGGACCACCTTTCTGTTCAAAAAGCGAGATGATCATGACAGCCATTTGAAAATGTCAAACTATCTAGTCTTTACAATAGGATAAATTATCCCAAAACAAACCTATTTCAACATCAGAGACCAACGTCTTACAGATGACCTGTTGGTGCTTTACTTCCTAGTAGGCTACCCCCTCAATGTAGCTTTCAAGGGTTGTACTTTATTTCTTGCGGCAGCAGAGTACTGTGTTCGGTGATTTTGTATGCGGCATCAATGTCCGTGCAGCCAATCAGGGACTATCATTATTGGTGATGTCACTATCAACAGCCAATCAGGGACCAGCATTCTTGGTGACGTCACCATCAAAAGCCAATCAGGGACCAGCATTCTTGGTGACGTCATCACCAACAGCCAATGAGGGATCAGCATTCTTGGTGTCATCATCATCAACAAGTGTGACCTGAATGATACAGTGTCGTAGAAATAGAGAGTTATGACACTTACGTCGACTCCCATAGTAAGCGTGGAAAGCCTATTTACTCTATGGTGGGAAGCTTACGCATGCGCACGCATGGAGCCTGTTCTCATTCCTAGCTAGCCTCTGCTGCTCTTCAGCCCGTCCGCCCCCATTATAACCGAGGCATTTTCACTCGCTGGTAAGTAGACTAAATCACGTCTTTTTCACCCTTTTCATAATGTTATCTAAAAAGATGTGATTTAGTCTACTTACCAGCGAGTGAAAATACCTCGGCTAGAATGGGGGCGGACGGGGCAGGAGAGGAGCAGAGGCTTGCTAGGAATGAGAACGGCTCCATGAGACGGCACTTCCGGTCTGCGGCGAGTTCAAAGCGTGACGCCACTCTCCCTAGAACACACTGACCTGATATAATTAACAGGGCACGCTCTGCTGGCGGCCTGGCGCACCAGTAGGCCTACTAAACCATACATGGCCACGAGTGCACAAGGCACAAGTTGGCACCTCAACAGAGGGCAGTCTAGTTGCTTGCGCCTGCAGAGTGTGCAAGTACTGCGTTCGGTGATTTTGTTTGCAGCGTCAATGTCCGCGCAGATAACAGGGTGCACTCTGCTGGTGCACAAGTAGGCCATACATGGCCACGAGGCGCAAGTTGGCACCTCGACAGAGTGCAGTGTAGTTACATCTTGTGTACAGGTACTGTACATAAGAGTAAAACTTATATTGCTTTGGCTTCCTTCAGAAAATGCAGCAGCATATATAATTACAACAGCAGAATAAAAAACATTGAAAGATTTAAGGAAAAGAGAGTGCAAAAAAAGAATAAAAAGACCATCATCAAATGTACATGTGCATAATAGTTTGGTATATTGTATACACCAACAGCATATCGAGTTCCCTCTGCATAGGAGAGCCCGAGTGCAAAACAATGCCTAAGTTAAAGCTAATGCATACAGCCTTACACTAATGAGTAATGAATGGAAACATTGTTTATTGCACCTGCTGTCCAACATTTTTTCGAAGGGGGTCGTATTTGAAAATATTAAAATACCTTGGATGACCGCATCTCTCTCCTGTTATACTGTACCTTTGGACCATAACAAAATCATACAATGCATCACATTTTTTACAACATTTCTATTTACCTACAGCGCAATATCAATAGTCTTTTGTTGGCAGTGTAGTCAAATGTTTAGGAAGGAAGCGCGGGCCATATAAAATCGGCACTTTGTGCCACAATTGGCCCCTGTGCCGGACTTTGGACTTGCCTGTTTTAGGTAAACAGGCCATGCATTTGCTCAATATTGATTAATTCGCATTTACAACAGTAGGAAATGGCCATAAAGCAAGCCTGCGGAAATTGCAGCTAGTAAAAAGAGATGAGTGTTATCTATTTTAGGTCATGGCATCTGCCTGTAGATCTGCTATTTTCACAGTTGTGTGAGACAGTCTTGTATGATGAAGCAGGGCTTTACTTTACAACAAAAACGTACAAATTTGAAACTTTGAGATTCAAGGTTTTTGCCCGACAGTGACGATAAGCTGTAACTTAATACTTATGTATGTTGTGATTTGTGTTGTGATTCTATACGTAGGCTGCCTGCAACCAATCATCAAGGACAATGATAAACGAAAGAAGAAGGATCAGTTACCCATATATGGAGATCCCTACCGATATATGGAGATCCATGTATATGTACAACTGTACATTGTGCAAGTACAGTAACGGTAGGAGAAGCAGCTAAGAACATAGACAAAAATCTGAGCTATCTGTGTGCACAATCTGGAGTCTGTAGAACCAACTCCAGACATGCTTACTCAGTTACTCGTTATGTGAAAGTCCTATATGATGTCTGACATCATACATATAATCCCTTTTATGCCCATATATGGCTGTATGCCTGTCTGTAGAACCAACCAAATGCGTCCGTGCGTGTCGGTATTGTCCGCTTTTATTGGCATAAAAGGTATTCTATTAGTGTGCTGCCCTAACAGGGCATCATCTGAGAATCAGATGTAGAGGTCAGCTCCATATGGATATCTAGGTGATGATCCAGTCGTCTCCATGTATGGATATCCAAGGTTTGATCTTTGATGAGGTGATGTCACGTGATGTCACAATGTCAACAAAGTTGAAGCGTTACTGAGATGTTACTGAGATACTGACTGACAAGTTGTGCCAGTTCTCATACTTAACTGCGACCTACGGTCACAATAATTGAACCTGCACTCCCCCCTCCACCCATCAGACTACCTGTAGGTGTGTGTGTGTGTGTGTGTGTGTGTGTGTGTGTGTGTGTGTGTGTGTGTGTGTGTGTGTGTGTGTGTGTGTTTGTGTGTGTGTGTGTGTGTGTGTGTGTGTGTGTGTGTGTGTGTGTGTGTGTGCGGCGTGAGTGTGTGTGTGCGGCGTGAGTGTGTGTGTGTGTGTGCGGCGTGAGTGCGCGTGTGTGTGTGTGTACACAAACTTCATACAGTCTCTGTTTGTGTACCCTGCATAAACTCATCCTCGGTGCTCAATTACACTGTATGGGGAAATGGTATAACACCAATACACTGGACAGGAATGTAATAACCAGCTGTGATATATGGGTGAATGAATGAATGATACACCTGAGGCCGATTCTAAAAACGCCTTCTAAATCCTGACCTTAGTTTTCTGAAAAACTTCAAATATTTATTCAAACATTTTAAATACCAGCTGAGCTTCTAGTCGGGGGCCGGCCTACTCGGGAACGATGTAAATAGGGAATGAATGCCCCACCCTTTAATGCAAACCCCATTATACCTGTTGTCATAGGACCCGTTTTGACCATCTTTCTGTCCAACACAGTCTCTGTGTCCATTTATGCACATATATGGAGATATCTGTCTGTCTGCGTCCATTTTATACCCATATATGGAGATCTCTGTATCTGTCTGTGTCCCTTTTATGCCTGTAATGCCCCACCCTTTAATGCAAACCCCATTATACCTGTTGTCATAGGACCCGTTTTGACCATCTTTCTGTCCAACACAGTCTCTGTGTCCATTTATGCACATATATGGAGATATCTGTCTGTCTGCGTCCATTTTATACCCATATATGGAGATCTCTGTATCTGTCTGTGTCCCTTTTATGCCTGTATATGGAGATCTTTGTATCTGTCTGTCAGTATGGATATGTCTGTATCTGTGTCCCTTTTTTGTGCCCATGAGTCAGCTCATATGGCGTACGTGATGCCCTTTGGGCGGCCTAGGGGAACGTACGTGCCGAAATTTGAAGCCGGTGGGACGAACGGTCCTCTAGATACGCTGCACACATACTCACAGAGATTTCTCACATTTATTGTAAGATATATATATGTTGCTAGATATAGCAACAACTACCCCAAAAGGGGTTCCCGGATTGAAAGGTATACCGGTAGTTATGTATAGGGGTAATTTGATTGGCTCAGGAATGCGACAAAAACTAAAAGCTCTCCATGAATTCAAGGCTTCATGGGGTGTGTAATTGATCGAAAATAAGTAATCCTTTCGATGAACTACTTCTTTAATATAATACATATTACAGGTGCAATCAAGTATATAGACGGACGGACGGACGGACGGACGGACGGACGGACGGACGGTGATGTCATAGTTGTTTTATCGGTTACATATTATTCCCTTGCCATTCATGTGTTGCTCCATCCTCATCATGCCTGTATGCACTGCCTGGAGGTCTGGAGGAGCTGCAGGGAGGAAAGGCTATGGTGGGGGAGGTGGACGGAGGAGCTGAAAGGGGGACAGTGATGATGGCGAGGGTCCCGGCCACACTTTGAGTGAGATTAGCACAACAATGGGCCTGAGAGAGAGAGAAGGACAGTGTGAAAGGATCCTTCATAAAAGGCTAATTGCATCATGTGGCACGTCCCCTGCAGACACGCACAAATGCAAAAGACACTAATGCAAATACACGGCGTGCGTGTGCACAATCACACATGCACACGTGATGTCGTCTAAAACTGGTGCTTAAAGGAGACGTTCAGACCAAAACATGGTGTGCATGTTTTCATAGACCTTCCTACCTGGTTGGGTGGATTTCCCTCATTGCTGCATCTGTTCTGAGATCTGCTAAAACGGGCTCTTCATCATCTCCCAAAAGTGCTAATTTCTGCCGCTCCAAAGTATTTTATTTTTTTAATGAATCGTCTATTTATGGTAGAGACGAACAGACCCGCTGTTATTGCAGAAGGAGCAGTAAAAGCATGTGAACGTACCAGTGGAGTTTCACTACAGTTTTCAGCAGGCAAAAAAGGCCTCAGTGGACACCGCCCCAAACTGACTGGAAGGCACACTGTAACGTAACCAAAGCCGGAAATTGATAACCAAGGGCTGACTATCAGTTGTCTATGTATCTCTTTCACACAACAATACAAGTACTTTCTAAAAACAGATTCACTAAACAACACTTGACAACAAGACGGCTCTTGAGAACTACAGACAGATAAGATGTTGTTCATCTATATTTGGATACAATTAGATTTTTAATCAGGTTGCTAAACAGAGACCGATTTCTAGTTAAAAAGGTGCGTTCAAAAATGTCCACCATGGCTACCGGAGGAACACTCACATATTAGTTTGTGTTGGCCAGTGCGCTCTGGGAGCCCAGTGCTGTATTAGTCATCCTTTTTTGGCTAGTACTCTTTCTCTGCCTAGTCATCGCAAGAAAATGCTAATTTCTTGGCGTCATCAGCTAGAACGAGGGCTTCCAAGTGAAAACGAATAAAGCCGAATAGAGGCCATTGTTGTTTCATCACTGCACGGAAAATGAGGAAGTGGCCTAAAACATAAAATGTATTTTAATTGTAATTCTGTGCATATAAAATATATGTACCTAATCGAATATCTTAGTTACATTGATATCGTTCATGTGAACTAATTTGTTTATGCTTATTCATTATAATGATCAAAATCTCTATGACAGCACCGCGCAAGAGGTGCGTTGCTGTGGCCCGGAGCCGCGGTGCATGGAGGCTCGTAGCGGTGGTCATGACTCATGACACAAGAGGTGCTGTATACCGCGGCTCAGAGTTTGTTATGCTAAAGAAAACGACAAGTGCAACCTGATTATATAATGACTTTAGTCATTTCTAGTTTATGGAAGCACAATTACAAGTTAGATTACAGTTTAGCGCTGTGAGTAATGTTGCATCACTGGAGAGAAACAAAATAAACAGGGTCTGAGATCAAAGCAGAGACTGTTTTGGTCTCAAACGTACCTTTTGCTGTGGGGTAATTTGTTAGGCCGCGCTCACACATGTGCGTCACGCATCATCATCTTATCGTCTGAGAATGGCCACTGGGAGCGCTGTACTAATGCATTGTCAATGGAAGGTTGTTTGGTTTTTTGTCGTTGCCGTGTCTCTAGCTCAACCGCAGCCTGTACGCTCTTGAAGAGACACGGCAACGACAAAACACCAAACAACCTTGCATTGAGAATGCATTAGTACGGCGCCCCCCAGTGGCCATTCTCAGACGATAAGATGATGATGCGTGACGCAGATGTGTGAGCGCGGCCTTAGAACTTTGCAACAACATGAAACTCCTCTTGCCCCTAGTTATCCTTCTCCCTTGTGACAGGACAGGCCATCAAGTAGAGGTCTGCCTCTAACTTTAGAGAGGGTGTTATTTACTGTGCCAATTAAAGGACCAAAGTTTTAAGCAAGGTTTGTGTGCTGAATTCTATGAATGTTTAGTTATATGAAAACAGCTCTGAGTTACTCTCCTTTTGAAGGTCCTGGAAGAGCTATCTATATTTACGATCATTTGGACAGGAAGCCCGGCAGACAGGAAATAAAATATCGATCCTAGGCAGAGAGAGGAGTGATCCTGAACGTTTTCTTTTAAATTATAGAAGGCAGCATGGCAGAGATTCTATTCATGACTATTCCCATGCTCTCATTACTATTATAGAAGACATTAATAATTGCAATGTCAAGGAGGCCTGGTGTAGCATGCATGAGAGCTCTGCAATAGGTAGTCATAAAAGTAGCCTACTACATTCTGCAACTACTTAATACAAGCAAAAGTTAAATGAGAAAATAAAACTAAGGCAGCACGAATGGATCAGAGAACGCTACTTTGACGACCTGAATCAACACACCAGTGTCTTAAATTGGTTGGCACCCAATAAGTGTGACTTAAATTACCAACCAACGTGCGTCAGGCACATGTCAGAAAACCGGCACTCCTGCCGGCAGTGCCCACAACCCACAAGACGACATAGGAAATTGATGCGTCTGAAGCCTCTGCTTGCATTGGCTTCAAAGATTCTGGCGTAGATGTTGATCGTGTAGTGTACTAACTGATGGTATGCAACTGGGATCATTTTGTGACTTTTAAAAACGAATTTACTGCCATGAAAAATCGGGTCAAATTGCAACGGTTTTCTTACCTTTTAACATTGCCACGTGCATGTCCATCGTGCACGATGGTGCAGAGATCTTACACAATGCATGTGCACGCCGTTCAACGTTCGCGAACAAAAAAAAAAAAAACGCATGTTAATCTGAGCTACCGTTTACGAGTTAGCAGCAGCTGTGTTTACAAACATGTTACAGAGAAACGGCTTGTTTCAGCCAAGATGCATATCCGGTTCCGGGTTATCGGCCCAGAACGGAAGCACTACCTCTAAGTTACTTAGTAACCCCGGAACGGCGATTCTGGATTGTTTTATTAACACAAATAAAAATACAAAAGGCATAAAAGGCGTTTACAGCGTTTTTGGCATACAGTATGACGCCATTGTTGAAAAAGGCGTAAAAGACTTAAAGGATGACAATGAGACAATGACCTTTAATTACATTTTTGAGATTACAAGATTAATCCCAGCACCCACACAAGTAGTGGGGCCATTTTTAGCCCAAGGAATGTTTTTCGTGCAAAACAGATGCTTGCAATGGATTCAGAATCATGAAAAAACCCTAGTTTGACCCCTCATATGCTACTTAAAGCAGATAATTATTTTTGTGTTTTTTTCCTGTATAGTAAAGTTAATGGGACACCAACTCTAGCGGCTCATAACACCATTTTAGCTGTGTCTCAGAAAGGGTTATCATACCAAAATATAATCTACAGATATAGAGCTTTTCAAAAATGCGTAACCTTTGCCACCTTTCGGATACCGACATCTCGTATGGCCCATGGACTAATAGGGTGACTCTTCATTTGCAATGATCGCCCCTCAGTGCTACTTCCAATTCAGTCTTGCGCTGTTCTTTTCAGCTAATTGTTTCTAATCCAGCCTCAGCTGTTATTTTGAGCACGGCTAATTGTATGTGGATGATGTCTGTTACGGTCAGTTTAGCATGAACGTACACCCTGCCACGGGGCTTGAAATTGACATGATGTATGGAGATGAGAGAGGGAGAGAGAAGGCATGTGGAGCTGCTGTAGAACCAGCACTGCTCCAAATCCATCACACACCATACTGTATGCCAATCTAGCATGTCAATCAGTGACCATGAAGATCATTAATACCATGCAGACACAAATAGCAGCATATTCTTCTCACATCGAAAGCCACAGCAGGCCACCAAGCATGATTGATGTGACGTTTGAGTCTCCTTAAACGTTGGTTTTACTTGGAAACACACAAAAGGTACTTGGAGCACAGATCCCCGCCTGGCCGGGTTTCCTAGTACCCAGGACTCGTCCTGATCACACGACTCAGAGATATGTACTGATTTGAAATGTTTAAACTACATGAAAATCCTATGTTTATATGATGTATGGCCAAAACTTTTAATGGACATCGACACGTATTGACACTGGTATGATGAATAGTGATCAGCAAGTGTAGCCTACTGTACATCATACTGTAAGTGTTCACTTTTAGCCAGTTTCCTGTGAACTCACCGGAAGTGTGGACTCACTATCTGTTTGGTTTTATTGGATACTGCTATGGATGGTATGGAAAGGAAATGACACTGTCTGGGAGATGGGGTCCAACAGCTGTGCCTTTTGTTGCAGTCAAGGATCATTTAGAGCAGATGAACATTTGATCTCCTCCATATTCTAATAATGTACATAACGCAGTGCGTGGGTGTGTGTCAACGGTCTGAGAGTCAGTGAATGTGTCCCACTTGATTAAACTGGAAGAGATACTGAAGCACATTTATATAATCTGAATATCAAAGTAAATATATATATGTGATTAAAGCAACACATTAAACAATGGTTTGACTGATCGTTATTTACACAATCCTGCTGTTTGTTTTGCATGGGTGTGGGAGAATTCATATTCTCAGAATCAGGGTACCTTTCGTTCAGTGGTTTTCAAAATAAAAGCCGAAAAAAGCCTCCAAATAGGGAGTGGATCCTACCACAGGAACCAGTAACAATTAGCCAGTCTACTTCCAAATACTTTATTTAAATATTTTCCCCTTGACTAAAAGTAACCTAAACATTACCAACAAACACTTGTAAACTTCAAATGAATGACAAAGTAAAATAAATACACACATGGCTGATAAAGCACAGAGAAACACCCCTCTCCTCCACAGCACTTGGCACCTTCACATCATCAAGAGGATTGCCACCAGCAGTGCAGGAGAGACAACTAGAAAACTAGCCACCTTCTGGAAAAACATGCACAGAGCCTGTGCATGTGGAAATGGGTAAGATTAGAACACAGTGTGTTTGTTTGTGCCTTTCCTTCAATTATTATTCCTTATAATCCATTGCAATCAAAATACTATACTGTAGCACAATGGAGTAGGGGGTGGGTGAAATGCCAGTTTCATTGTAGACAAAATGATTGTTTGTCTTTTACTTGGTTTAGTGATCAAGCGCCAACATCTGGCTTTCTCCAAAGTTTGTTGTATGACCAGGGTCACATTGGCCAAACTTTGCGGGACGCAAAGCTTGGCCTACATCTGGCCTACATTTTTGCACAAAGCGCCCAAAGTTTATTGTAAGCCCAGGGTCACATTATTGGCCAATCTTTGTGAGACGGGACGCTTAATGAAATTAACTCATAATTTGCACCACTCACTTACCACTGGTGTGATTTCTTTTATTCAGATATACTGCTTCTTCAAAGAGCTAGTTTGTCTATTTGTTATTATTTGGCCATGTTGACACAGACGTTAAATATTGCTATTGTGAATATAAATGTCATGACAATAAATCAAACATGTTCTTGCATTTATTGTATTGTACACACATCAGTCTTTGTGTTGTGCCATCAGATGGAAGGGCATTCAACTATCATGAAATGTTTAAACTATATGTTGTAAATGAAAAATGAATCAATGGTTAGTAACTGCATGGCCTATTTATTGCCATAATGTTACCACCCACACAGCCAAATTGGTCTGGCCCAGTGCCGGGCCACACTCTGCCCACATCCGGCAATGTACAGTAGGATGGCACTCTAGAGTGCCAGATCTGGGCCACTTATAGATCAGATTTGGCCCAGATCTCAACTGTATTGACCATAGCTGGCCCTATTCTGGCACAGAATAGGGCCCCATGTGGTCCAGATCTCAGCCAAGTGTATTTGTCATTAGTATGACAGTGATACGGTAGGAGAGCTTCTGAGCAGAGAGGTACATCATCTCTGTCCTCATCAGAAGTTCAGATGATAATATGTCTTACCTTCACCCTTCCTTTGCAAAGTCCCCTGTCATTTTAATTGTCAGAGTAAAGGAAGGGTCCGTATTTGCATTGTGATGACTCCTCTGATTAGGAAAAATGCCCCTGAATTCACCGTTTGCTCCATTAGCTGTCTAATTATACTTGCTGTGATGAAGGGCCATGGCGGACAAACCTTGTTATTTCTAAAAGCATTATACATACCCCCACCGGTCTGGAGCATCAACACATTACTACAGGAAAAAATGTTAGAATGGACAAAAGAAAACCATGGAACAGCAAAACAGCAGTTAAGGAGAGAATTGCACCGCAATATTTGCTGTGCAAAATATTGCAGAAAAACAATACTCACGGTTACGATTACGGTAGACATGCAGCAGTTTAGAGGAATGTTGTTTTTCATATAATAGGAAGATATGACACAAAACTCGGAAAGTAATTACAGTTAATTTGTCTCAGTGGGCTTGACTACACAATCTGAATGCAACAAAGCAAATAGGCATTAAAATGTCTCAGGCATAGTAAGCAGTGGATGAGTTTACATGGTGTGGTCAGTCTTTCTCTCTGGAGAAATTGTTGATTTTCATAAATCTTCATGCAGCCTTAAACTTGTCACGATTTCAGCAGGTGGAGAATTTGAAATAGGCCTACCTTGGCTCTGTTCTTTATTAAAAAAGTCTAACAATAGGAAATAATATATTTGTCTGTTGACAAATTACACATTGCATCAAGATTTGACTGAATCCATAAGCTTTCTGCGTGGTTGCATGGCTTCATTGGCCTGGTAAGATGGAATTGAATGAACAGACCTGATAGTATTGTCAGAGTGGACAAGACAGACCCAATTTATAGATATCTATTGTATTCTGTCTGTTGTCTTATTTAAAATAACCTTAAATAACACCATCGTTTCCATAATTCCGAGCATACCCAGGAACGATGCAAGTCAGGAATGAAGTTGGGAATACATGCCCCACCCGTTTTATGCAATACCAGTTGTACTCGTTGTACCAGTTTTCATTGCATCCTGTATTAAAATTACTCCGATTTGTGGTGCGACTTAGGTGTGCCGAACCTCTATTCTACTTGGAGTGTGGGGCCTTAAGGGGCGCAAATGCTAATTTCGGGCAAATTTGTCTTAAAGCGCCAAATTTTGCACAGATGTAGCCCAGGGCATGCTCTAATGATTTAGCTAGGGCGCCCGAGTTTGCGACCTTCGGGGTCGCCACAGCGGTCAAATCAAGTTGGGCTCCCATCGACTTTCTAGATACAGGAGGAAAATACCCAGAAAAACTTTTTTTTTTTCTGGGTATTTAAGTAGGATGTGAGGGGTCTAACTAGGGGGTTGTCATGATGCTGAATCCATTGCAAGCATTTGTTTTGCACAAGAAACATTCCTTGGGCTACAAATAGCCCCAGAAAACACCCACAAAACTGTGATTAGTGATGAAAAGTGATGAGTCATCACTTTTCATCACTAAACCATCGTTTTCTGAGAAAAAGAGATATTTTATAAAATTGAAATATTACATAAACAGCATGCACACAAATATTTTGAGTTGCTTTCATTCTTTTCGTTGAATCGTTGCCATATTTAATCAGTCAAGGGTGGATAGCTTGCTTAATTGGCCAATGAGGTTAGTGCTACACAGAGGTTATCTCTGAGAGCAGATGAGAAAAAGGAGAAAGCCTATCTGATGCTGTGCCTCTGGCAAAAGTAGAGGCAAAATAATAGCTAAAGATTGGGTAGGCTGAATGAGATAAGAATCAGGGGAGGGGGGTTTGCTACTGTGGTCATTTATGGGTATTCGGGGGATTATAGACAGGTGTATTTTTACCTCCTACGTGTGTCTGTGGCTTCATTTTAGTTGGTCTTATTCTTATCTTGGTTCTCATTCTCCACACATTTTGGTTCATTCACACAGCATAGACAGAGATTTATGTCCTCAGCAGAGGGATTTGTCAACATACCGCTGTAGGCAAGCCAGCTAAAATGAACATAGATGATTATATACAGCGAAAAAAACATTGTTTGCCCCCTCTCTCCTCCTTGGGTCGAGGAGGGAGACCACTGTACATCCATAGTAATAGTTTCTGTACTCGAAATGTGTTGCAGAGTAGTCTGTAATGCCTATTGTGTTTGTTTTTGATTGATTGATTGATTAAATACTTTATTAGACACAAATGTAGAACAGATAGAACAGCACAAGTACAAACACCCTGCTTAAAAGGAACACCCCAAAAAAGTCCTTGCGGTCTTGTTTCCGTTCTCGGTCCTTGGTATTCAATTCATTAACATAAAGTAGCATCAAAAAGCATTCAATATCATCACAAGTATAAAACACTATTATGTACAGAGTAGAGGGGAAAAGGTGGGGTTTTTACCTGAACTAAAGTTGTAAAAATAGCTGTTAAAGACATTAAAACCATTCTTTTGCAATAAAGGACAACTTTAGTTTTTTACAATAAGGGTTCATATTTTAGATTGTAATTAAAGAATATAAAAGATGAGCGTTAAAATTATTTCATTTACTTCTTTCTATTGTTTTGCCCCACATTTTTGCACAGTAAACGCGATAAAACAATAGAACGAAGCAAATGAAAACATTTTAACACTCACTTTTTCTTTTCTCTAATTACAATCTAAAATATGAACCCTTGTAAAAAAACAAAGTTGTCCTTTAAGTGGTCTCCCTCCTCAATACATTTTTCGCAATAAGCATAGTTAATAAGGAAATTATAAGTCCTTATAAGATGCTGCCTTATTAGTGGCCAAGGCCACGAAGTGGCAAAAGGCCACTCTTTAATATTGGACTCATCATTTCTTTCTTCCGCCACTTTTTCTCTAGCGGCTAGACCGTGCAGTCGCTTTTTACGAAACTCGGCAGTATGGCAGAGGACTATGCCAAACGGCTAAAACGCGAAGCTCGCAACAAACGGCCAAAGGGTGGCGCTGTAGGAAGCCTTTGAAAAATGCCAACTTTGAACAGGTATAGCTCATGCCCTGTTTAAGGTACAGCAATGAAACCTGTATACACTTATGTGTCTCCTCATGCCGAACAACTTTTACACTCTGACTTTTGACCTCTGACCTTTACTTCTCCCACCATTTTGAATTATATGAAAAACAGTCAAAATCTTTTTTACATGAACTTTGGACCAATACGGTCAGATCTGTCTCGGCGGAAGTGAAACATAATTTTTTAATAATTCACTGAATATTGCAGTTTCATGCAAATTATTCTCCTGCCTCTAAATCATACATGCAAAGTGACACATTCATGGCATTTGGCAAATATGTAGAGGGTTAGTCCAAATATCACTGAAAGCAATCTTACTCCAATTGGCCAAAGGGGGGCGCTATACAAAGCGTTTGAAAACTCAAACTTTAAAGGGGCATAAGTCATGCCTTGTTTCGTTTGAAGACATGCAACTTGCTTACACGCGTGCCTTGACTCAAGCAGAAGACATCTGTGTCTTTGTTAAGTAAGCTCCGCCATTAGATTTTCCGTCATTTTGAGCAGTTTGTAAAACGCTTAAACCCGCTTTTATTCCGGGATTTTCGCGTCACGTGCACGGAACTTTTTTTACATGAACTTTGGACCAATATCTAAAGATCTGTCAGATCAGATTTTTTTTAACCCTTTCCAAGCCACGGGGAGCCTCTTAACCCTTTCAGTGCCACCTTTTCACCACTAGAGGGCGCCCAATGGCCATAGAATCCACCATAGACAAGCGTTGTATATGCACAAGCCGTGCGCAGCCATGACGCGCTTGAACACTTTCCTTTGTGCATGAACAGGGACAGGCTGAAGTTAGCTTGAAGTTAGCTATTGGCTACCAAGCATTTTAGAAGCCCTATTTTCGGCGATTTAGCCATGATTAAACCTTGCACACCTCATGGATATGCATGGAACAGAGAAAATGAGCTCTAAAGATCCTGGATTGCTTTGGAGTGGATGGTAAATATCGGCGGCGCGACGCTCTCGCGGGCCGTGTAAACAGATGACGGCCGGCGGCCCGGCTCAAAAAAAAAAAAAAAAAAAGACGTACTAGTTTGGGATAGGCACCCAGGACGGTCCAAATTATCCCGAACTAGTTCGGGATAGGCACAATAAGAGTTAATATTAAAACCGTTTTATACCGGACATCTGAGCAAGGGTGTCGCAGCCGCGCCGTCTTTTACCGTACTGGGTCATTAAAACCGAAATAAATTATTTTTATCCGAAAATCGGCGATCGTCTAACCTTCCCTAGTCACCGCTCGTCCATCGATAGCTCATGGCTGCTCTGACATGAAGCAGAAGTGACGTCAGGTCCTTTCCTTCTTCAGGCTTCCTTGCTGCCGTCCGTTACTGTTTAGACGATTACATTAGCATAGCTGGAGTGCTAAGGGCTAAGCTAGCCAAAATGCTCACATCGACCGTTCAGTCATACCTGGACCATATGCTTGGATTATATGCGCACGGATCGCGCACGCGAAACGCACGGGGAGACGATGCCTTGGCCAAAACCTCCACTCTATGTCAATGGAAATCCAGATATTCATGGTGAGCAAACGACCGGGGGATTGAAAAAAAAGAAAAAAACAACGGCGCCGTCCAAGAAGGAGGGGTGGCGGGCTCATGTTTATAAACATAATATTATGTCTCAGATCATAATACAATAATAGAAATTTCACGGCTAATCTACCAACAACCATTCTATTTCGGCTGGCGAAGTGTTAAATTGAAATATGCTTTTTTAATAATTCAATGAATATTGCAGTTTTATGCAAATTATTCTTCTGCCTCTAAAACATACATGCAACGTCAAATTTTCATGATGAACTACTGTAGAGGGTTAGTCCAAATATCACTGAAACCAATCTTACCCCAATTGGCCAAAGGGGGGGCGCTATATCATTTTGAAAGAAGGCACTCAGTGTGTCAAGTACATTACATGAAACCTTTTTTTTAAATGACTGGTCAATTATGTGTGACTGCCATAGTGAAGTGGGTAGTGCTTGTGCCTGATATATGGAAGGTTGTAAGTTCAAACCCCACGTCAGATTGAGTTGATGTTAACATTCTGGATGCCCACGGTGTGTGCATATGTCAAACTCTTTAATATTGACACGTCTGATCTAACTCCAGCTCACGTTCATGTTTAAAACGAGCCCTTCTCTACCGGACGTTATTTTTCTGTTCTGAGTGAAAGAAAATATGATCACTCGAAAATTTCAGAAATACTAAGATTACATTTACTGATTTCACCCAAGCCTCCAAAGTATGAAGAAAAAAAATCAATAAAATCAAGGCACTCAGCCTACATACCACTCACACATCCGGAAGGCTGACAGACGGTCGTTTCGCCAGACGCTCCGTCTAACACAGCAACTTTTTAACATCATTTTTAACCAGCTTTACGCTATCAGCCTTTTACCAACTCCTGGATCCTAACTCGGTGGTATACTCTCTTCTATCACCTATGTGATCACAGTGATCAGGACCATAGATTATTTTATTTTCTATATCCTTGGACTATACCCTCCTGGCTGGCTGGCTGTGGCTCGTCTTTAGCCTAGACGCCGGTTTCAGCTAGGGGCTTGCTAGCTGTGGTTTGTTTTTAGCCTAGATGCTAGCAACATCTCCTACACAATCATGCCTCCAAGGACGGAGGAAATGGGTGTCATCAGAAACGAGCTCCGCTCCATAACGAGCCTGGTGAAAGACCTACTCACCCGACAATCGCTCCTCCAGGACCGCCTTAAGACTCTAGAAGCCCCGAGTGCCAGCGCTGCACATCGGGTGCCCGCCGCCGCCGCTGCGGCTGTCCACAAGCCGGGGGGTAGTGCCTCGGGCACCGGCAAGCTCAAACCGGGGCCCGTACGTGCTGCCTCCTGGGTCTCTGTGGTCAAGAGTCAACACCGGAGGCTGTCTTTCTTCGACCCGTCCGGATCAGAGGCTTGCAGCTTGGCCGATATATTCCCGTGCTCGAATTCCTACGCTCCACTCCAGGATTCAGCGACGACGGCTAACTCCACCAGGAATCCACCACCGCACCACGGCTCGCGGTCTCGTCCAGGGAAACGCTCCGGTCCTGACTCCTCTTCCGACTCCTCGACTCGCTCCCTCACGTCGACCCCCATACCCGGTCACCGTCACGGCGGCCGCGAAGGTAAGCGGCCCCGTCTTCTCCCACCAAGTCTACCCACGCCAGACGTCTCCCTCTCGGTCATCCACGCAACAACGCCAGGTGTAGTGTCCACTGCTCCTGATCGGGCTGACCCTCCCCCTCCCTCATCAGTTCCAGCTGTGTCCAACACCCTGTCACTACACACTAGATCGGCAGCATCGATCTCGATCAACAAGGACCTCCCCTTCACTTCTTCACCAGATTACATTGTATTAGGAGACTCGATAATCCGTGAAGTTTCAGTTCCCAATTGTATCACCTATTCATTCTCTGGTGCCAAAATTATCGACCTAGTTCCCCACATTCCTATCATTCTCCAACGTCACCCCTCTGCCCACACAGTGATTTTTAATGTAGGTTTCAACGATATTAGGCATAAACAAGCATCAAAAATGAGGTCAGACTACGAAGTCCTGGCAAATACAGTTGAAAACCTAAATAAATCTGTTATTTTTCTGGGCCTAATCCCTTCCCTCCACCGTGGCCCTGAAATGTTCAGTCGCATTTATGGCATCGACAACTGGCTGCAAATTTTCTGCCAAGCCTGCGGGTATGGCTATATTAGTAATTTTGACCACTTTTGGAAAATCCCATCACTTTACCGGGATTTAGTACACCTCAACCAGAGTGGCAAAAGAATCATGGCAAGTAACATCTCCCACTATCTTGCAACAGAATGACGCCAGCCAAAACGTAATCCCCCCCCAACCATTTACCAAGATTATATACCAATTCCTGTAATTATTTCTCATAGACCATCAGCCACTACTGGATCCCAGCCCAACACCAGAAGAGCAAATCTTGGAAATATCACCCCACTCACCCCATCCCACCAACCACTTTCACTCTCAGACCCCCTGATTCCCAACACCATCAAAATGACATTGTTAAATGCCCGCTCTATCACCCAGTCATCATTCCTCCTAAATGACTTTTTCACAGCAAATAAACTGGACATCTTCTGTATCACTGAAACATGGCAAATGTCAGACGAGTACATGTCACTAATTGAACTGTGCCCACCGAAGTGCTCATTCACTTGTGTTTCCAGGCCAGCCGGGTCAAATACAGGTGGCGGCCTGGCACTCATATACAGAGACTGTTTCCCTTCTAGGATGGTAAATGCCGGTTCTTATAGCTCCTTTGAACTTTTAATTACTAAGGTAGGGCGCACAAACCCTTTTTTTATTGTATTTTAATTTATCGGCCCCCTGGTTTTAGTAGCTCTTTTTTATCTGATTTTAGTGACCTTTTAACCACCATCATTAGTTTTGAGAGATTTATTTTACTTGGTGATTTTAATTTTCACATTAATAAGAGCACAGACAGCGCTGCAATGAATTTTATCAGTATTACAGAATCTTTTAATCTTATACAACATGTCTCAGGTGCCACACACAATAAGGGCAACACTCTGGATCTTGTTTTTAGCTTTGGTTTAGCAGTGGACAATATTGTTGCAAAAGACATGACCACGACTGACCATAAAGCCCTAGTTTTTAATATATCTTTTAATCCTGACACTGTGGCCGGAACGCGAGTTAAAAAATCACGTATGATAAATGGCTTGTCAGCCCAAAAATTCTCAGCTGCTTTTAACAGTCTGACAATGCCTCCCAATGACAATGGAAATATAGATTTTTTAGTTCATAGTTTTAACTCCCACTGCTCAGCTATTTTAGATGTAGTCGCTCCTTTTAAATCTTGCACTGTCCGCACTTTAAATAAAGCTCCATGGTTAAACGATGACATTCGTAGTCTCCGCAGAAAGTGTAGAAGCGTTGAGCGCCGGTGGAAATCCTCTAATCTCGAGATCCACCGTCTACATCTTAAATCTCTTTTTAATGATTTTAACTCCATGGTCAAGGAGGCAAGAGCTGCCTATTTCGCCAAATTAATTACCTCTAGCAGGCGAAATCCCAAAGTACTCTTTGACACAATCAATAGCATTGTAAGTCCACAAACACCCGCCCCCCCTGTTTTTTCGGTTAATGAATGCAATAACTTCCTCATGTTCTTTGTGAACAAAGTTGTTAGTATTAGGGCAAGCATCATCCCCTCCCCTCCCACTCCTATTCTAGCTCTTGACCATCAGTCCATCCTGGACTCCTTTGCTCCTATTTCAATTATTCAATTAACAGAACTTGTCACTAGCATGAAAACCTCCTCTAGCCCACTAGATGTAATTCCAACTACTATTTTAAAAGATGTTCTCACCACTATAGGCCCATCTCTGCTCAACATTTTAAACCTCTCCTTAGTCTCTGGTCATGTCCCCTCCTATTTTAAAACCGCCACTGTACATCCGCTTTTAAAGAAACCTGGTTTAGATCCTGAATCCCCCAGCAATTATCGTCCGATCTCCAAGCTCCCTTTCATATCCAAGATTTTAGAGAAAATCGTTGCAAATCAACTTTTAACCGTTTTAAATGACCACAGTATTTTAGATAAGTTCCAGTCAGGTTTTAGACAAATGCATTCAACTGAGACAGCACTTTTAAGAGTATCAAGTGATTTAATGATGTCATCGGATGTAGGCAGAGGAACAATTCTGGTGCTGTTGGATATGAGTGCAGCTTTTGACACGCTGGACCACTCGGTGTTAATAAATAGGCTTAGAAACCGTGTGGGAATCACAGGGAGTGCCCTTAACTGGTTCTCCTCTTACCTTAAGGACAGGAGTTTCTCAGTAGCTGTTGGCACACATGTGTCAACCTCTGCTCCCCTCTCCTACGGGGTCCCCCAAGGCTCAGTCCTGGGACCAACCTTATTTGCACTTTACATGTTACCACTAGGTCACCTTATCAGCACTTTTAATGGTATGTCTTATCACTTTTATGCAGACGATATTCAGCTTTATTATTCTTTTAACTCTAAGAGCCCTGATGATTTTAATTTTAATATTTTACATGAATGTTTGTCAGCCATTAAGGCCTGGTTATCAGAGAATTTCCTCCAGTTAAACGAGGCCAAGACAGAGGTGCTTATTGTTGCTCCAGAAAGCACTATTCCCACTATAATCGACAGTATCGGCCCCCTCAAAGACAATGTCCGCCCCAATCTTAGAAACCTTGGTGTTAATTTTAATCAGTCCATGCACCTCGACACCCATATCCGTTCAATAACCCGGTCATGTTTTTTCCACCTTAGAAACATCGCTAAACTCAGATCAATTGTCTCGTACCCAGAACTGGAAATGATAATTCATGCTTTTGTCTCATCTCGGATAGACTATTGTAACTCACTTTTCACCTGCCTCAGTAAAACCTCCATGGACCGCCTACAACTAATTCAAAATGCTGCTGCCAGACTGCTCACCAGGTCCAGTAGAAGGTGCCACATCACCCCAGTTCTGTCCGCCTTACACTGGCTCCCTGTACATTTCAGGGTCCAGTTTAAAGTCCTGGTGCTCACATATAGGGCTCTGCATGGACAGGCTCCAAGCTATATAAAAGATCTGGTTGAACGCTATGAGCCTGAAAGGGTCCTAAGGTCCGCTGAGCAGGGTCTGTTAAAGGTTCCAAAGACTCACTTAAAAACCAAAGGTGACAAGGCTTTTCAAGCTGTGGCACCCAAACTTTGGAATGCTCTTCCACAAACCTTGAGATTCGCAGCCTCTGTTGGTATTTTTAAAAGCAACCTCAAAACACTACTATTTGAACAGGCTTTTGTTGTTGGTATTTGATTTTAATTTTGTATTTCCTAGTAACTAACTGTATAGCCTTTTGCCTTGTTTTTATTGTTTTCTCTTTTAATGCCTGTAAAGCACTTTGTGAGATCTCTCTGTAAAAGGTGCTATATAAATAAAATTTACTTACTTACTTACTTACTTACATAGAACTTTTTTTCCCCCCTTTTTTTTTTTACAAACATGATTATCAGAACCTGTGGCTGTCTAGTGTAGTGGTCATGTCCAGGGGGTGTACTTGTACATCAAGACAGATATCATATTCTATCTAATTGGCTAACATTGAATTCTGAGGTTTGCAGGGTTGCTCCTTTTTGAACAAAGAAAAAAAAATCAATAAAATCAAGGCACTCAGCCTACATACTGTAGAACTTTTTTTTTCTTTCTTTTTTTTTAACAAACATGATTAACAGAACCTGTGGCTGACTAGTGTAGTGGTCAGGGCATATGCCTTTCATGCAGAAGGTTGTTGGATTGAATCCCGCCTGGGGTTGATATAAGCATAAAACCGTGAAATGTGTTAGACTTGTACAGTTTGGGTCCTTGAACAATGTCTGATATGGAGCCTTCCTAAGAATGCCCCTCCTTGATGTGTATTTTAATATCCGCCATTACTAAAGGTATTTGGTATGACCCTGCTCGGGTCATACCAAAGACTCTAAAAAATGGGACCCAGTGCCTCCCTGCTTGGCACTCAGCATCAAGGGTTGGATTGGGGGTAAATCCCTGTGACATACTAGCGTCAAGTCCAGGGGGTGTACTTGTACATCAAGCTGCCTCATGCTACAGAAACAGGAGATAGGCTCCTGCCCTATGAGCCTCATGGCTCGGCCCAGTCATATGGGCCTCATGGTAAGGCTTACTTATTATGTACAGCATCATAAACTGTCCAGGTGAATAGTATCACAGTATTTTGTCTGTTGCATATACAGTCTTTTGCATACATGTTGTGTAGAGGCCAATTTGTGCTTTTACCTATAACCACCGATTAGTGTAAAACTTTGAATGCACACTTCCCAGAGTCCAAGGAAAAACCTGTGCCCTGCATTTTTCACATCTGCCATTTATAGCGCCACCAGAAGGCCGACTTACAGTATGAAAAACACATTCTTCGATATTACTCATTCAGATTTTATCCGAAAATCACACAAATCAGTACACAGTATCTCTACAGTGATGTAATCATGACGGATTTGTCCGATATCATATTCTATCTAATTAGCTAACATTGAATTCCAAGGTTTGCAGGATTGCTCCTTTTTGAACAAAATGTCTCAAATCATGAACGCAGCCTGCTGTGTGTGTGAGATTTTGCACACACATTCCCACTAAGCCAAGGAACAGATGCCACCCTTCTCACATTGGCCTGTTATAGTGCCACCAGCGGGTCAACTTTTGCAAAACACATTTTTGGAACATAATGCCTCAAATCCCGCATGCAGCATCCGATTGCCATGAAAGGCCCAAGAACGCGTGGTACCCTTTTCACTTTGGCCTATTATAGAGTCACCAGTAGGCCAAAAAAAACACCTGACCTGTTTGGAAGAACACTGCTTCTAGTTTCTCTTTGATTTCTTCTTTGCTTTCCCTTGATGCTTTTTTGCTTTCCTGCTTTTTATGCCTTGGCCACTTTATCGCTGCTTGCAGCTATATTTAACCTTATTTTTAATAAGGCTATATAAAGGTTAATAATAGCGAACACATTTATTGTTGTGAGACCATAATATGCATGAATGCTTATTGACATTATTATATGTTAAGGTTATACAAGTTTTATTGTTTTATTGTTAGATTGAGACATTTACGAGCGCTTATAAGAAAGATGTTAACAGTTTAGAAATAAAGTGAACACACTAAGGCGTTAGATAGCTGTGTGTGTGTGTGTGTGTGTGTGTGTGTGTGTGTGTGTGTGTGTGTGTGTGTGTGTGTGTGTGTGTGTGTGTGTGTGTGTGTGTGTGTGTGTGTGTGTGTGTGTGTGTGTGTGTGTGTGTGTGTGTGTGTGTGTGTGTGTGTGTGTGTGTGTGTGTGTGTATTAGTGTGTTCACTTTATTTATAAACTATTATCAGGTTTCTTATAAGCGCTCATAAATGTCTTATATTCTAACAATAAAACAACAAAACTTGTATAGCACTCATGCATATAACGGTCTTACAACAATAAATGTGTTCGCTATTATTAACCTTTATATAGCCTTATTAAAAATAAGGTTAATAAGGCAGCATTTTATAAGGACTTATAAGTTCCTTATTAACTGTTTATGTTTATTGCGCAAAATGTATTGAGGAGGGAGACCACTTAAAAGAATGGTTTTAATGTCTTTAACAGCTATTTTTACAACTTTAGTTTAGGCAAAACCCCCACCTTTTCCCCTCTACTCTGTACATAATAGTGTTTTATACTTGTGATGATATTGAATACTTTTTGATGCTACTTTATGTTGATGAATTGAATACCAAGGACCGAGAATGGAAACAAGACTGCAAGGACTTTTTTTTGGGGGTGTTCCTTTTAGGCAGGGTGTTTTGACAACTTGTGCTTTAGTATTTTTTGTTTTGTTTTGAATGTACTTGTGCTGTTCTATCTGTTCTACATTTGTGTCTAATAAAGTATTTAATCAATCAATCAATCAATCAAAAACAAACAATAGGCATTACAGACTACTCTGCAACACATTTTGTATACAAAAACTATTACTATGGATGTACAGTGGTCTCCCTCCTCGACCCAAGGAGGCAAACAATGTTTTTTTCCCCCCGCTGTATATAATCATCTATGTTCCTTTTAGCTGGCTTGGCTACAGCGGTATGTTGACAAATCCCTCTGCTGAGGACATAAATCTCTGTCTAATGCTCTGTGTGAATGAACCAAAATGTGTGGAGAATGAGAACCAAGATAAGAATAAGACCACCTAAAATGAAGCCACAGACACACGTAGGAGGTAAAAATACACCTGTCTATAATCCCCAGAATACCCATAAATGACCACAGTAGCAAACCCCCCCCCCCCCCCCCCCCCCCTCCCCCTGACTCTCATCTCATTCAGCCTACCCAATCTTTAGCTATCATTTTGCCTCTACTTTTGCCAGACGCAGGAGACTGGAGCTTACTAGCAGGTAGCAGCACAGCATCAGATAGGCTTTCTCCTTTTTCTCATCTGCTCTCAGCGATAACCTCTGTGTAGCACTAACCTCATTGGGCCAATTAAGCAAGCTATCCACCCTTGACTGATTAAATATGGCAACGATTCAACGAAAGAATGAAAGCAGCTCAAAATATTTGTGTGCATGCTGTTTATGTAATATTTAAATTTTATAAAATATCTCTGTGCACTTGGTTTGTCGTTCTTCTCAATCTTCATTGTCCCATACTGCTCCTATACATGGTCAACACTTTTGCTTGTTGTCGGATCCGCTATTTGAATAGCAAGGTGCAGGCAGGCATACCTGGATCTTGAATACAATGGGAGAATACATTCTAGTCGAATTAATGTTATGCCCAAGAAGATACAGACACCCATGACTAATTCAGAGACTAAATACAACCTAGACTGGGATAACCCATGTGGAATCCCCAGTGGAATCCATGGTGGAAACCAAGAGCACTGGTGCAGCTCCAAAATGATTTCCCTCAGCCATCATTTGTTTAGTTTGCTATAATTGTTTTGTTTTGTTTGGTATGATAATCGTTTGGTACATCCATCTTTTATTCCAACTCGTTGCATGACTAGCGGGGCTAAATTAATTGATTCACATTTGTGGGGGAACAAAAACTATCCGGCACTAATGCAGAACCCACAACCGGAAACCAATAGTTTTTTCTAAGCAGGATCACACAGGTCAGTTTGGAATGAAAACCAGGCTTGCCTCCATGTGAAAAGCCTGGTGACACAAGGAACAAGGATTAATTGGATAAACATCTCATTTGACTGTGTAAGTGTGTATGTGTTGTGCATGACACAGATTACATGTGTTAATGATTTTCTATCTTCTTTACTGACAATGCCTCTGAACATTGGCACGTGAGAATGAGCGTCCCGCCAGGGGACGCTGCGGGCACTGGGGCCGTGTTTTCTCCTCCGCGTCATCAGTGCCCACACCCTAGGTGGGGTTGGCGAAAGGGCCTTTCTGTGTGGAGTTTGCATGTTCTCCACGTGTCCCCTAGGGTAGGTACCCTCACAAAGAACATGCTATAATCCTGGTCTCTATAATGCCTCCCCCTGGCCAACTGGGGCGCCTGATGGCTGTGAAAGGAACTGGTTAGAATAACGTGTTCATTCCACACACTACGTCCAACCGGGGAAGTTCCCCCCTGTCAGGTGATAAGATGCATCCTGTCACTCCTCATGCACTGAAGGAAGCATGAGCTCAGTTCGGGGCTCTCCCCAGGTAGGCAGAGGGAGAGCAGCGCCCAGGATTACAGCTTAGGCAATTGGCACTGGGTGAAAAATTGGTGACAAAATCGTGGGATAAAACATAAAAAAAAGGTACTGTTAGTGTTGGCATAGTGTCATAGTTAAGGAGCGAGAGAACGCTCTAGTTTGTTGTATTCAGTAAATCCTGTTCACAAGTCAGTCACAGCACTTCATTCAGAGAAACAGAGAATGAACGATAGTCCTATTTCCCTTTTCGTTTGCAGCCAGTCAGTCAGTCAACCAATCAGTAACTCCTCTCCCTCCGCACAATAGAGTTGAAAGCTCCCCACCCACCCTCACAGACACAGTTCCGCCCTCCTCGCGTTGTTCAGTCCAATCAAGAAAGCTTCCTGTTTATGAGGAAGAGCCCGCCCTCCAGCTCGCGCAATACAGTCCAATGAGGAAAGAGGAACAGTGTACCGTCTCTCTTCAGCCAATCCAAAAAAATCCATTTGCAACTGAACGGATTGAACAGATCTTTTCAAGAAGTGACCTAGTTCATTTCGTTCACCAAAATAACTGGTTCATTTGAGCTGTTCGTTCATGGCCGACACCACTAAAGGCCTGGAACTAGACTGCACTCTGTCAAGGTGCCAACTTGCGGCTTGTGCACACGTGGCCATATATGGCCTACTTGTGCACCAGCAGAGTGCGCAAGTACTACTTTCGGTGCTGTCTGTACTGTATGTATGTGGGTGGGCAAGTTTGCACTCTGTCGAGGTGCCAAAACTTGTGCCTTCTTATTTAAATCAGGTCGCACTTGTTGGTGGTGACGTCACCAAGAACTATGCTCCCTCATTGGCTAAAGGCCTGTCGGCCGGAAGCAGATGGTGCAAGTAATAAGGTGAATGAATATACAGTATATGTAGGGAAGGGAACTCCCCTTTCTTGCGTTGTGTTTGTAGGACTGAGTGTTACACACACAGTCAAAAGTACAACCCCTTTGCGCCTTGTACCTTACTTTGCACCCAGGTTATGTGCCCGTCTAACTAGCAAAATATTTTGTTGGACATGTCCCCAAGACACTTGCGCCATACGCTTAGACCATGCGACAACATTTTCTTTCTCTTTCTCTTTCTCTCTCTCTCTCTCTCTCTCTCTCTCTCTTGCTATAGCTTCTAGATCCATGAAGTGGAAAATTACTTTGCGATCCCAATATTATTATCCTCTGCTTCACTGTTAAAGATGGACTGGTCATGGTTGGTTTGTATCTCTTAAATGACATCACTGGAAGGGGCTAACGCTTGTGTGTGTGTGTGTGTGTGTGTGTGTGTGTGTGTGTGTGTGTGTGTGTGTGTGTGTGTGTGTGTGTGTGTGTGTGTGTGTGTGTGTGTGTGTGTGTGTGTGTGTGTGTGTGTGTGTGTGTGCCAGCATCTGTATGCTCAGGTATGCTCAATCATGTGAGGGTTGCATGGGCTGCCTGCCACAATTATAAGTCTGCCCACAATGGTGCCCTCATCAGGCACTCACTCATAAAGCAGGAAAGGTCAGGGCAATCCACCTCTCCTAATCAAACCCCATTAGTATGCAATATGTAAATAAGCCACTAGACGGTCTCAAATGACGTACACAAGTAAGAGCCCCACTGTCACAACCCCTTTAATGTGCCCAAATACACGCACAAGCTTTTGGTGGGACTCTGTTGAAGTGTCAAATCTCCAGAGGTAGTGTGTAAGTGTGTAATTATGGCCTTCATAATTACACACTTATATTCATTAGATTTGATACCCATTGCAGCGGCTATGCTCACTTCATGCAAGTTAAGTCCCAAACCTGAACATGCTGATCGATGCATCAATATCCAATATCAAACTGGTGGATTGCCATGAAAGTTGTTACCACAAGGTAACAACGCCGGGGGGGCAAAAGAGCCACCAGGGGAAAGAATGGGCAGGGTCCTACCTTTACTCTAGTCAATATTTTTTTACTCTAGTCAACCGCTTCCTATGAGTGGCTTTGTGTGTATCACGCCCATATATGGTCATTTTAGTCCAGAATGAACAGGCTTTTTCAAAAACAGATGTCCGTTTAATTACCATATATGGTGATCTCAGTCCAGAATGAACAGGGTTTTTCAAAAACACAATGTATGTCACCTCATGTCCATATATGGTCACTCCAGGCCAGAATGAACAGGTTTTTCCTGTCCCGTACGTGCAAAATATCAGTCCAGAATGAATAGGCTTTTTCAAAAAGCAAAATGTGTGTCCCATGTCCATATATGGTCATTTCAGTTCAGAATGAATAGGCTTTATCTGTCCTGTACGTCCAGAATATGTGTGCGGTGTCCCTCCCGGTCAGATGAATGGATACTTTGAGGATTGGTCAAGCTTCACATGATAATTTGGCCTTCAGGTTTTATCTGTCTTGTACATGCAATAGGTCTCACCTATTGCAGCAATGACAAATAGCCGCATAAGAGCAAAAGCAAAGGCACAATAAGAATATACAGATGCTAACGGAATGGTAAAAAGGAGCATTAAGGCAGACAAGAGTAAATACATTGAAAATCTAGCAGAAGTTGAAAAATTTAGTAGGCCACAAAGATAACAGAAACTGAAATAATTATAGAGGGATGCAGTTGACAAACAACTAAGAAACCAGCAAGCAGGACTTTTTATATATTTTTTTAAAACTTATTATACCGGCTGTCATACCGGCTCTCCAGACAATTCTATACTAAGATTCACCGCTTCACTTCGAACCTTGAAGCGGTGAAAACCGCTTCCTATGAGTGGCTTTGTGTGTATCACGCCCATATATGGTAATTTTAGTCCAGAATGAACAGGCTTTTTCAAAAACAGAATGTCCGTTTAAATACCATATATGGTGATCTCAGTCCAGAATGAACAGGGTTTTTCAAAAACACAATGTATGTCACCTCATGTCCATATATGGTCACTCCAGGCCAGAATGAACAGGTTTTTCCTGTCCCGTACGTGCAAAATATCAGTCCAGAATGAATAGGCTTTTTCAAAAAGCAAAATGTGTGTCCCATGTCCATATATGGTCATTTCAGTTCAGAATGAATAGGCTTTATCTGTCCTGTACGTCCAGAATATGTGTGCGGTGTCCCTCCCGGTCAGATGAATGGATACTTTGAGGATTGGTCAAGCTTCACATGATAATTTGGCCTTCAGGTTTTAGTTGAAAATGTAGTAGGCCACAAAGATAACAGAAACTGAAATAATTATAGAGAGATGCAGTTGACAAACAACTAAGAGACCAGCAAGCAGGACTTTTTGTATATTTTTTAAAAACCTATTATACCGGCTGTCATACCGGCTCTCCAGACAATTCTATACTAAGATTCACCGCTTCACTTCGAACCGAGGTTTGATTTTTAAGAGTATTTCTACATTGTGGTATTAAAAAGGTTAATTCTTCCGCCATTGGCAGTACGATGATGTTGTTTGCCGAAAGAACACATCTACTGTACAAGCCAACAACTTGTTAGATGAGACTATTGTTGGCCTAGTAGGAATTTGCGTTCAGACGCTGCTTTCATATGTTTCATGCAAATCGGTGCAGTTATACCATTTCTGTTTTTCTTCTGATGAACATGTGAAGCTGAAGCCCAAACTGCGGTGACGGAGCCTCTAGACGTTGTCCAACAGACTGCGTTCCACAGTGCAGCGTTCAGCTTTTACAGGGACTTGGCCAGTTTCACTTTGAGTCACTTAATTCTCACAGTGACAGTGCATGGAAGGAAACCTGGTGTATCAGAAAACACCCTGTGTTGCAGCACAGTCCACAGAGGGGATTTCCTGACCTCTCTTTGGCATGGTGACTAGTAGACTACTACTACTTCTACTATGTTCCAACCAGGCCTGGAATTTCGTAATTTTTTGTGTTGTCCATTTTTTGAGGGCACAAAGGCCAAATGCCAGGGCAGGAAGGCCATCAAATAAAACAAGATTTTGGTCCATTGAAAGAATTTGTTGAATTTAAGGGTTAGGGATGATACTGTAACCTAATCTGCAGTGAAATAGATAAATGATTGTATTTATAATCTGATCCATGCTCAGCCCTGCACCAATCAAAGTCACTGGATTGGTTTAAAGATGGGGACTGGTCTCTACATGACAAGAAAGAGACACCAGTGTCTACTGTCTACATGTTGACAAGAAAGACAAATGAGAAAGTGGTACAGTCAGCTGGGGCATTAATGCCACTGTGGCCTCAGGTCATGCCATTGGTTTGAGGGGCACAAGGCCAAACTGAGGGGCAACGGCGGCCATGGCCTTCATGGCCTCCATGAAATTCCTGCCCTGGCGAGGACGCACGGACGGACGGACGGACGGACGGACGGACGGACGAATGCACGCACGCACGCACGGACGGACACACGGACGGACGGAGGGGAAAACATACTCTCCCCCATGCCTTCGGCTGGTGGAGACAATAAATGCTTGATAGGAAATGTGGATGACTGATTCAACTAAATACATTTTAAATGCAAGTCACTCTGCATCAAAGAAACAAGACAAAGCATTCACACAAGAAGACACATTTTAGCTCAAACTATAGGCTATAAACATGTAAACTATAGAAACAACAAGCCACACATGCAGTGGAATAAGCTAAAGTTCATTATCACCAAGTTAGGGTTGTACAAAGGGGGATATATCAGCTGTGCAAATCAAGGAAACAAGTGTGCCTAGACAACAGAGGTCTGACTAAAATCATTAAATATTAATTTTGCATCGAGATAGCAAGCCAGCCCTTGCAACTTTGTGTGACTGCTTGTGCTGTCTAATAGCTGTTGGAACAGAGAACGTTCCACATTTCCCTTCAGAGATGAGCTGTGGGAGGAAGTGCTCAGACAGATTATGTGTGTGATCACTGGTGATTGCATTGGCTTTATTATCTGGAACCATAAAGGGCCCTAGCACCACAGAATTTGCATCCCCATGGAGTTATCTTCCTGAGCTAGGTTTGTTACACACTGCAATAATCCCATACAAAGCTGTAAAAGAGATCATCCTGTACATCATTGGGAGCGGAAAGAAATAGTTCTAAAATATTGTATGCTACTCAAGAAGAAGTAAGGTTACTTGTAGTGAGAACTACTCAAGTAAGGGTACAAAAGTTACTCTTTTGCTAATTACTCTGAGTAGCAGTTCTATTAGATATGGTCTCACAATTGCCAACATGGCATTGTCAAGACCAAATATGAAACAGGTTTGAGCCAAAACTGGCAAGTGAAAGAATTACTGATTAGAATAGTACAAAATGGATGTGAAAAAGCTATAAAATCTCAGTCAGGAGAGTAAACAATGTATAGTTCCTTTCCACTGACTGTGTTGTCGATCGGAAACCTATCTCCATATATCATCGTTTTTTTCAAAAATGAATACAGCATATTTTATGCTTTGTAGTATGACTGTCGCAGAGTTTACTAGTATCGACTGTCACACAGTAGTGAGAATAGCAGATCTGGGGGGGATTCGGTATTTTAGATATTTGATATAATACGTGAGCTGGCCGTGTTTTTTCGATAACTTTTTTTCATTTATTTTTAATATTTCTTTGGGAAAATGGAAAAAATTAAATAGGCCTACCATACAAAGAGTTATCGAAAAAACACGGCCCGCTCACGTATTAGGAGGGTATGAGTCAACAGAAAAAGGAACAAGTGTTTTCAATGACTTTATCATGGTTAAAATGTTTGAAGTTACAATGGGTTTGTATAGGAGGGGGCCCAGGGAGGGGAGTGTCTGATAAAATGCATATCAAATATCTAAATACTGAATTAAATGGTAAATGGTGCATTTATATAGCGCTTTTATCCAAAGCGCTTTACAGAGATTGTGCATTACATTCACCCATTCACACACACATTCATATACCGGAGGCGGAGGAAACCATGCAAGGCACCAACCTTCTCACCGGGAGCAATGTGGGGTTCAGAGTCTTGCCCAAGGACCCTTCGACATTAACTCAGGGGGAGCCCGGATTCGAACTGGGAACCCTTCGGGAACCCTTCGTGCTCTAATAACGGTTTCTCTACCCCTGAGCTATGCTGCCTCCACAAGGAAGCAAATTTAAATCTCTCCAGGGTGCTCACAAAAGCCTGATTATATGATAAAATTACTAAAAGTTGAGTGAAAGTGAAATATCCCTTTAAGTCACACCAACACCATTGCTTGAAAAGTAAACGTATTTTGGACATAGATGGTTTTCGCCTGACAGCGACAATACATATACCACTTCCAAAGACATTCTTGTACTCACATATGTAGGCTACACTTGAAAGCAGGCCTTGAATTTCGTCATTTTAGGGGCAAGGCCACTTAGCCTTTGGTGTTGTCCATTTTTTGAGGGCACAAAAGCCAAATGTCAGGGCAGGAAGGGCATCAAATAAAACAAGATTTTAGTCCATTAAAGAATTTGTTGAATTTAAGGGTTAGGGATGATATACTAATCTGCAGTGAAATAGATGAATGACGATGATATTTACAATCTGATCCGTGCTCAGCCCTGCACCAATCAAAGTCACTGGATTGGTTTAAAGATGGGGACTCTGGGGAGTTAAGCTTTCAGAATCTCAACAAAAGACACTGGAGTCTACATGACAAGAAAGAGACACAAGTGTCTACATATTACAAGAAAGAGACACAGTTAGGGCCATGTACTGTGGCCTCAAGTCATGCCATTGTTTTGAGGGCACAAGGCCAAACTGAGGGGCAACGGCGGCCATGGCCTTCATGGCCTCCATGAAATTCCTGCCCTGCTTGAAAGTAAATATTAACATTCAAGCTCATCCCAAAACATTTTGGAACCAAAAAGGAACGATAAAGGCTGGTTGCGGGTGGCCTATCCAGTTCTGTTAAGAGGCAGAATGTGACATTGCACTGGATGTGTTGGTTCTTAAGAAGTGTTGGCCCCTCACCTCAGTAGCAGATGTCTACTGTTGTGACTCTCAGATAATAACTTCCCTGTGCACATTCAGCCATTGTTATTACTGTTCTTTGTCTGTCGCAGTAGGAAAAGGTGGGGAATGTGTTATGGAATAATGGGGCTCTGGATTTGTGTGATTGAACAGCGGGAGCGAGAGTAGAGCGAGCTAAATAATGCGTCATCATAGCCTGCCATTACTGCCCCATAGTAGCTGGATCATTTGCATATCCAGAGGCGAAGAAAGGAGAATCAAGCAAAGCGAATAGCATTATAATTGGATCCAGGCAGAACAATCGTTTGATGTCATTCATTTCTCTTTCTGTCCATCTCACTCTCTCCCACCCACCTTCCTGCTCAAATTATACTTCGTCGTAATGTTGTGCTGAAAATATCCGTTCTACATGCTCACAAGGTCTCTCTCTCTCTCTCCCCATCTCTTTCACCGTGTTGCTGTCTCTCTGGCATTACCTTCTACACCCATATCTTTTGTCTTTCCCTTTCAATCATCCCGCATTGTGGGATTTATCTCCCTCTGCTCAAAAGTTTTCATTCTGTCTCACTCCCATTCCCGCTCCCAATCCCACTCCCTCTCCTGTGTCCCCCTCTTTATCTTTGTATGAATGAAGGAGAGTTGGAGGAGATACAGATACGAGGAAAGAACAATAAAATTGCTTCCCAGTACAGGTGACTCAGAATAGCTGTTGTGCTTGTGCCTGTATGATAGGCTCCAAGTGCCGTGGTGGTGGTGGTGGTGGTGGTGTGTGTGTGTGTGTGTGTGTGTGTGTGTGTGTGTGTGTGTGTGTGTGTGTGTGTGTGTGTGTGTGTGTGTGTGTGTGTGTGTGTGTGTGTGTGTGTGTGTGTGTGTGTGCATGCATGCATTCGTGTGCTGAGTGACCACCTACACACAAGTACATGAATGCTCATAAAGACCCAAAGGACCAAAGGCAAAGAAGAGAGGTGGGGTAAACAGAAGCACCATAGCCACGTTCTACTGTGTGTGAAAAATGCAAGAATCAAGAGAGGTTTATTTGTTACACATAAAGGAAGCAGCTAAATGTACAAAACAACAATATAACATCATAATTACAATAATATGAATAGGCTACTATACTGAAATAAGATTAAAAAATTAAAAACAGATACAACGCTATAACAAAATAACTTCCTAGTTATACAGTAGGCCTATGTCTGGGAAGGCCAAGAACTTGCAACGTGTTGGCTTGTAGATACCGGTATTTTCTTTTCACAGAGAAACACCATCATCACTGCTAGTTGCATTGGATGGTTGGAGTTTCAAGTGTAGCCTACATATGTGAGTACAAGAATGTCTTTGGAAGTGGTATATGTATTGTCGCTGTCAGGCGAAAACCATCTATGTCCAAAATACGTTTACTTTTCAAGCAATGGTGTTGGTGTGACTTAAAGGGATATTTCACTTTCACTCAACTTTTAGTAATTTTATCATATAATCAGGCTTTTGTGAGCACCCTGGAGAGATTTAAATTTGCTTCCTTGTGGAGGCAGCATAGCTCAGGGGTAGAGAAACCGTTATTACAGCACGAAGGGTTCCCGAAGGGTTCCCAGTTCGAATCCGGGCTCCCCCTGAGTTAATGTCGAAGGGTCCTTGGGCAAGACTCTGAACCCCACATTGCTCCCGGTGAGAAGGTTGGTGCCTTGCATGGTTTCCTCCGCCTCCGGTATATGAATGTGTGTGTGAATGGGTGAATGTAATGCACAATCTCTGTAAAGCGCTTTGGATAAAAGCGCTATATAAATGCACCATTTACCATTTAATTCAGTATTTAGATATTTGATATGCATTTTATCAGACACTCCCCTCCCTGGGCCCCCTCCTATACAAACCCATTGTAACTTCAAACATTTTAACCATGATAAAGTCATTGAAAACACTTGTTCCTTTTTCTGTTGACTCATACCCTCCTAATACGTGAGCGGGCCGTGTTTTTTCGATAACTCTTTGTATGGTAGGCCTATTTAATTTTTTCCATTTTCCCAAAGAAATATTAAAAATAAATGAAAAAAAGTTATCGAAAAAACACGGCCAGCTCACGTATTATATCAAATATCTAAAATACCGAATCCCCCCCAGATCTGCTATTCTCGCTACTGTGTGACAGTCGATACTAGTAAACTCTGCGACAGTCATACTACAAAGCATAAAATATGCTGTATTCATTTTTGAAAAAAACGATGATATATGGAGATAGGTTTCCGATCGACAACACAGTCAGTGGAAAGGAACTATACATTGTTTACTCTCCTGACTGAGATTTTATAGCTTTTTCATATCCATTTTGTACTATTCTAATCAGTAATTCTTTCACTTGCCAGTTTTGGCTCAAACCTGTTTCATATTTGGTCTTGACAATGCCATGTTGGCAATTGTGAGACCATATCTAATAGAACTGCTACTCAGAGTAATTCGCAAAAGAGTAACTTTTGTACCCTTACTTGAGTAGTTATCACTACAAGTAACCTTACTTCTACTTGAGTAGCATACAATATTTTAGAACAATTTCTTTCCGCTCCCAATGATGTACAGGATGATCTCTTTTACAGCTTTGTATGGGATTATTGCAGTGTGTAACAAACCTAGCTCAGGAAGATAACTCCACGGGGATGCAAATTCTGTGGTGCTAGGGCCCTTTATGGTTCCAGATAATAAAGCCAATGCAATCACCAGTGATCACACACATAATCTGTCTGAGCACTTCCTCCCACTGCTCATCTCTGAAGGGAGATGTGGAACGTTCTCTGTTCCAACAGCTATTAGACAGCACAAGCAGTCACACAAAGTTGCAAGGGCTGGCTTGCTATCTCGATGCAAAATTAATATTTAATGATTTTAGTCAGACCTCTGTTGTCTAGGCACACTTGTTTCCTTGATTTGCACAGCTGATATCCCCCATTGTACAACCCTAACTTGGTGATAATGAACTCTAGCTTATTCCACTGCATTTGTGGCTTGTTGTTTCTATAGTTTACATGTTTATAGCCTATAGTTTGAGCTAAAATGTGTCTTCTTGTGTGAATGCTTTGTCTTGTTTCTTTGATGCAGAGTGACTTGCATTTAAAATGTATTTAGTTGAATCAGTCATTCACATTTCCTATCAAGCATTTATTCTCCTCTTATTTATTCTCCAAGAAAGAACTGTTGTTCACTGAAGGTACAGAGTATGAGCTAATTAATACTGTATGTTTATGTTTCATAGTTTCTCAAACACCTAGCGTTAAAGGCATTTTCTGCATGCTCCACTGAATGCAATAATTACTCCAATCACATTTCAGAACCGGCCTATCAACCAGCCTTTCCGTATCTGGAGAGGTTGTGCTTTATCCCCACCAGCTGTGCCAGCTCCATTCTCAGGTGCAAATGCTAAAAACATGCAAATGCATGCGTATTTATGCATCCACGTACATACATGTATACAATACAGTGTGCCATGTAGAGCAGCTCTAGTTTTACCATACTTGTGAAGACCTGCGTCTCACTTTTGAATAGTTACTGTATCCCAAAGTTAACCTTGCAATTTGAGCACTTGAATTTCTACACCTTAGACCTCAGCTAATACACATACAGTATTGCCTTTTTTTAATTTCATGTTGGTTAAGTTAGCGCAATTAGATTTCATACAAATTCTTCAATTAGAGCTACTAGAGTTGAGCATATCAGGATCAGGATTGTTGTCTTTCGTTCCGCTTAAGCATGGCCTGAATTGATCAGTGCCATCTGGTGGACAACTCTGTTGGTCAAGTGTGGAGATGATGGTTTGTCATCAGAATATCTTACTGTTACCTCCCCCTGGCCAGCTGGGGCGCCTGATGGAGGGGAAAGTAACTGGTTGGAATAACGTGTTCCTTCCACGCGCTACGTCCAAACCGGGAAAATCCCCACTGTCAGGTGAAAAGAAGCAACTTGCATAGAAGGAAGCATGAGGTCAGTCTGCGTGCCCAAGTGCGGCAGAGGGAGAGCAGAGCCCGGTATTACATAGGCAATTGGCAATGGGTTACACAATCGTGGGATAAAAAAAAAAAGGAATCCCTTACTGATCGAAGCTCTTATGTGTCACTCTGTTTTTAACAGTTTTTCTCCACTGTGAATACGCTGGTGTGTCTTCAAATTCCCTGACTGGCTGAAACTCTTGTCACACTGTTTACACACAAAGGGTTTTTCTCCACTGTGGACACGCTGGTGCTTCTTCAGAGAACTTAAGTCACAGAAACCCTTGTGGCACTGTTTACAGACGAAGGGTTTTTCTCCACGGTGGACACGCTGGTGTGTCTTCAGGTTAGCTGACATACTGAAACTCTTCTCACACTGTTCACACACAAAGGGTGTTTCTCCAGTGTGGATACGCTGGTGATTCATCAGGTTACCTTGAAGACTGAAACTCTTGTCACACTGTTCACACACAAAGGGCTTTTCTCCACTGTGGACACGCTGGTGTATCTTCAGAGAACCTAACTGACTGAAACCCTTGTCACACTGTTTACAGACGAAGGGTTTTTCTCCGGTGTGGATACGCTGGTGTCTCTTCAGAGCCCCTGACACGCTGAAACCCTTGTCACACTGTTTACACACAAAGGGTTTTTCTCCAGTGTGGATACGCTGGTGTGTCATCAGGTTACCTAGAAGACTGAAACCCTTGTCACACTGTTCACACTCAAAGGGCTTTTCTCCACTGTGGACACGCTGGTGTATCTTCAGAGAACTTGACTGACTGAAACTCTTCTCACATTGTTTACAGACGAAGGGCTTTTCTCCACTGTGGACACGCTGGTGATTCTTCAGAGAACCTGAGTCACAGAAACTCTTGTCACACTGTTTACACCCAAAGGGTTTTTCTCTGGTGTGGATACGCTGGTGTGTCTTCAGAGCCCCTGACACGCTGAAACCCTTGTCACACTGGTGACACACAAAGGGTTTTTCTCCACTGTGGATGCGGTGGTGTCTCATCAGGTGACCTAGCTGACTGAAACCCTTGTGACATTGCTTACGGTGGAAGGCCCTTTCTCCTGTGTGGATACACTGGTGTGTTGTCAGTTCATTTAACCGACTGAAACTCTTATCACACTGTTTACAATGGAAATATTTGTCTTTGGTGTGGACATGCTGGTGTTTCCTCAGATTCGATACCTCAATGAAACCCTCATCACATATGAGGTTTTCTTCCCTGTGTATGTCATCAAATGTGTCTTTACTTCTCCCAGCTGAGTTGAAGCCCTCGCAAGATCTTGCTTGGTCTGTGTCTCCTTGTTTCTGGCTGGTTACACAGCTCTCCAGCTCTTCAGTCCGAGAGGAGGATGAGGGGAGCTGTCTATTGCTCATCATTTGACAGTAGAGGTGGTTGTGGCTCCTCTTCATGTTTTCATGGAGGAAGTCCTGAGACGTGAAGGCGTATGGACACTCGGAACAGGAGACCTGAGTCTTCAGGTTCATTGACACTGCTGCTGCTATTTGGACATGCTGTTTCTTTGTCTCTTGCGGTCTGGAAAGACTTAGCTTTAATATATACTCTGTCTATCGCTTTCTTCTCTTGTCCCAATATTCCGGCCTCTCTGACTCTCACAGTACTGGTCGTACACAGACTAAAGATGTTTAAAAACTGTTTCACATCTTATTCAGGCTGACCAGAGCTCTGGTCTGATGTCACACAAAACACAAACCGTTGACATAATTCCTAACACCACCGATTTGCACAGACACGGTTGCGATTCATCCATCAGTGAATTCTGCCATATACTGTATCAAATCAACAGGTTTCATCAGTGTGCCATTTGCTCTCCATTGAGCTTAGGAGTAAGCAGCTTTTTGGCATTGTGTGTCCTAATGCCCATGCAGCGATGTCTTTTTGCTTGTTATGCCCATATATGGAGATCCCTGATGGCATCAGTAGGACTAGTAAGACACCTGAGGGTTACAGTCGTTTGTTTGGCCGTGTGGCACAGGAATCTGGTTGTTGCCAGACCCATGAAATGGGTAGGCCTACATAAGCAAATGTCGGTCTGTCCGGGTTTTCTATATAAAGGGTATATATGATGATGACATGATGATGACATGCCTACAAAAAGCATGATGTCATAAATGATGATGACAGACAGGGGGTCTGGCACAACCAGGTTGACCTGGTCTAGTTAATGTTATATGTGCTCTTTGTACCATAATTATTTTATATTCTTATGTGTTTTTTTTAGTATATCGTATATTTTTTGTGTTTTGTCTGAGCTTTGAGTGTGGTATTTTGTTGTATTTGATATATTGTCTTGTATGTCTTTAAAAAAAAAACGTGAAAAAATAAATAAATAAACATATTGTTTAAAAAAAAAGACACCTGAGGGTGACATGCGACCTCAGGGTGACATGCGACCTCGCCCTGGCCAACCACAGCGTTTCTCTGACGATTCTAGTTGTTGTCATTCTATAGGGCATAAAGGCCCTATCGCCCACACCCTAGTTGGGGTTGGCGATAGGGCCTTTCTGTGTGGAGTTTGCCTAAACATGGAGATGTGGTACAGAATGACTCATATATGGGCATAAAAAGTATGTCATGGGACATCACTTCCTGTACAGACAGTCAGACAGACAGACAGACAGACAGCCATTGACTCCGGCCTAACAATGGCTACTGTCTATGACGGTAGTCCCATATGACATGATGGACTGGACTATCTCCATATATAGTGTTCTCCACATCTCCATGTTTAGGCCAAACAGGTTTTCTCCATTTCTCCATGTATAGGTCCAAATGCCCAACGTTGAGCTTGACAACGAAACGTTCTTATCACAGCCGCCCCCATATTTACTTTAGAAAATATGTTAAATTCTAAGAACGTTTCGAGTACCGGTTTGATACAAGAGCGAATAAGCGCTACACTTCTGGAATCCTGTGCGTCGACTTAAAGTCGGATCCAGGCCTAATAACTTTATCTGGCCGCCCCGTTGCCACCTCCTTGTTACATTTTCTTTTCTGAGACTGCCGACTGCACATTGTACCTCATCCACCCTTTCTTCTCTCTCCTTTTGGTATCTTTATCCTCCTCCTCTTTTTTTTATTTTTTATTCTTCTCTTTTTTTGTCTTTCTTAGTCTTGTGTATCCTTCTCTTTTTTTTGTCTTTCTTAGTCTTGTGTAGCCGCCCCGTACAGGAAGTGATGTCACAACTCGCTGACATCACACTGACATCACTTCCTGTACAGAAGGATTACAGAAGGTCACTCAAGTGACAAGGTTTTCCAGGGTAAATGCGACCTTCGGTCACAACTACGTCTGTGCTCATATACTTGTAGATAGATCAATGTATCTGTCAGTCCTTGTCCCTTTTATGCCCATATATGGAGATCCCTGATGGCATCAGTAGGGCTATACACCCAATATGGGCATATTGGTTGGATTGGCGGTTCTACAAAAAAAAAGAAAGGTTTTGTACAGTACAACTGCACATTATGTAAGTACAGTAACGGCAGGGGAAGCAGCTAAGAACATAGGCACACATCTGAGCTATCCGTGTGCAAAAGTTGGATTCTGTAGAAGCAGCCATGTGCTGTGAGACCCTATTCATGCAACATCATGAGGCCAAGGGTGAACAACAGCCTCACTTTAGTGTTTGTCAAAGAGACAAACCATGTCATGACATAATAAAGACAGGCTATAACTATCAGAGTATGAAGACATGATTCCACCTGCATGTAGACATGCACATACAGTACATCACATCTCTACAACTTGCATGTAACACTGAGGGCCAAGCTTCACTATACAAGATTTAAGACTCAGAAGCTAATGAGCATTTTGCTTATAGTAGAAAAAGGAATTATCCCTCTAACATCAGAACAGACGAGAGCAGACCGTGTCCCCTCAGGGATAAGAGAGAGAAAGCTACCTCGAAAAACAGACTCTCACGTTTGGAGCCCCAAGCAAGCCGACCAATATGGCTCTCATATCTAGCCAGCATCTGCTTCTGGCTGCAGTTAGATCTGTGTTTACTTTCCATTAGATTCAGTGTCAGTTGCCAGGGCTGACAATGATGGAGAAAACCACTCTCGTCTCTTTCTAACTATGACAAATAACTTGTGTCTAAGTTGTTAGTCTGTGTGTGGGAGGATGAGAGGTAAAATTACATCAAGTCCCAGACTCCCAGTGGAGATAACAGCTGATGATCAGTCATTTTGTTTTCTTTTTCCTTCTCTTTATCTTGTGTGCAGTGACCACAACGGCACCATGCAGAAAGGGAGGATAAAAGTTTTGCACAAAGACAAGATCAGTGACATAAAAGAACTTTCTTGCCAACTGAACAAAGTTACATCGGAAACGTTTAAATAGGAAACTGCATGAAGACCTAGAGGTGTGCATAAGCATTGTCTTCACCATTCAATTCGATTACGATTCACCAATTCGATTCTACGATGCATCACTTACACTGGTACATCAGACTGGGTGTGAGATGTGTATGGGCTGCCATTCCGTGGAGAACACATCAGTGCTTAATGACCTGTCTGTGTAGCAGACATTTGGAGACACATACAGCCACAGAGGCAAAACAGGGGAACGGCAACCGCAATTCATCTTCATTTTAATTGGGAACATTTTGTGTTGCATGCACCACCACGTTAATAAACCCGAGCCCCACAGCAGTGTCTTTCAAAATCTGATTAATGCACTCAGTGCAGACCAAACCAGGTGTTGCTGAGCAGCACTGAACAGAACAGTGCAAATCAAAGCAGCGGGGGCGTGGTGCTATACCCCAACAGCACCATTATGTACATGTTGAAACGTTCATTGGCATATGTTGGAATGACGACAAGAGCACTTAAAACGTGCATTACAATTACAATAACGTGCATTATTACAGTAGTACATTACGTCCTCATTGCACGCACAGCGATCTAATCACATGTAATCCACTCATTCGCAAGCCTTGATTTCGTCTTTCATCTGATCGAAAAAGATGAGGAGACGCGCTGGACAACTGGCTGCATACACAATAGAATGGCACGTAATGGCGGCCTGTGGATCCCAGTTTCTCCGTTGCAGATGACGTCATCACGTCTCTGACGCTTTACCCCTTGAGATGCTCTCTTAGAGACAGAGCACGACCGGCGACTGTTTTTCTTTTTAAATTATAATTAATTTCATTTTTACGATAAAAGTACGGGAAAGTACGAGCGGCTGATTGCGTGGTTCGGACAAGTACGGGCAAGTACGGCCGGCTTAGAAAGTGTAACCATGATAGATTCAATTACAACTCCTGTCCTTTTTTCTGGTGACTCCTAACACCCTCCGAATACGTGAGCAGGCCGTGTTTTTTCGATAACATCTTTCATTGATTTCTATAATTTTTGGGGGGAAAAGAAAATTATTAAATAAAATAAAAGATTATAAAAAATAAATGAAAAAAGTTATCGAAAAAACAGCCTGCTCACGTATTCGGAGGGTGTCAGGAGTCACCAGAAAAAAGGACAGGTGTTTTAATTGAATCTATCATGGTTAAAATGGAGTTTGAAGTTATAATTGGTATGTATAGGAAGGTCCTGGAAGGGTGCAAAATGGGGGAAATGAATATCAAATATCTAAATAGTGAATGAAGAAATTCAAAAACTGTCCTGGGTGTTCCCAAAAACCTGATTAGACGATAAAATGACAAAACGTTTTTTTGAAAGTGTAATATCCCTTTAAGGGTTCTAAAGCCATACCCATGTAACTTGAAAAAGCCCTGCTGGGAAAAACGTTGTTTGGTTGAGAAATTATAAAAGAAAAGATGGGAGAGCATTATATCGTGTGCAGACTTTTTTATTCAGATGTTTGTTCTTGGATTCAGCACTGTATAAAAAGTTGTGGGGATGTGCATATCCTACGCCTTTTGTTAGCAAATGTAAAATACCACTATCATCAATGGCAGTCATTAAATCATATTCAATTATCTTAGTTGTTGTTGTTGTTGTTGTTGTTGTTCTTCTTCTTCTCCTTTTTCTTCTTCAGACCAACCTCACACAGAGAAAACAGTGAGAAAGCATAATAGTTTAGCAGGACTCGGATCGAGCATGAGACACCACCCGGAATGGAAGCCATTGTTATTGTGCTTGTCGACAAAATCTTGAATAATAAAACAAATTCAAAAACCCAAATGTTTTCTGGGCTTTTGTCCGTTCCGGCCCGTACACAGAACCTGCTGTCACTCGTCCATGTCCACCCTGACCTGCGCTCCTCGGGGTGCATGGTGTACCTCTTCCTCTGTGGGGTGAGCAGTGGTTCTGGATGCTAGCGCACAGCGAGGGGGGAACCAGCTACAAAAGCACAGCTGGGGCAGCAGATGCTGGAGCTGTTTTGGGAAAATCTCAGAGCGCCAAAGCAGCCTGCTGGCAAATTGATTCATTTTTTTGTGTTGATAGGAAAGACTTTCTTTCTTTCCATGTGCATTCACCGCAATGGCTTTGACAAAAATAAATAATGAAATAATAATAAAAAAGCAGCCTGTTGAAGAAATCTTTCTCTCAACCCCACTGTGAAAAGTCACAATGCAATTGTGTGTGTGTGTGTGTGTGTGTGTGTGTGTGTGTGTGTGTGTGTGTGTGTGTGTGTGTGTGTGTGTGTGTGTGTGTGTGTGTGTGTGTGTGTGTGTGTGTGTGTGGAGACCTAGACTGCACTCTGTCGAGGTGCCAACTTGTGCCTTGTGCACTCATGGCCATGTATGGCCTACTGGTGCGCCAGCAGAGCACGCCTTGTTATTTATATCAGGTCGCAGGTTGGCCACTACTAGGCCAGCGGGAGGTCCACAACGCAATTTTACATACTTTTATTTCTGTGTTTTTCTTTTTTTTGCTGTCTAAGTACTTACTGAGGCAGGAGAATTAGTGTCTGCTTGTGCAATATGCAGGACATGTGCTTTTGTGTCCATTTGCTTCTACACCTACATTTGTGTGTATGTTTGCTGATTGTCAGCTTTGAGAAACATTGATTAAAATGGAAGGTGAATGATTGTCTCTTATCAGCAACAGAAGTCCATGATGGTAAGGCAGGTTTTAAAAAGCACAGCGGTGAGTCTTTTCTTCTCACAAACTGCATCTGTGTTCTGGATTCTGTGCACACACCCCAACCATGAAGAAAACATCATGAAGAGAAGCTTTCTTTGTACTGCAATTCTCATCTCGATGCCGGCTGATCAATTCGCTTCCTGTGTAGCTCTACATAAACAAATAGCTTATAATGGGGCGAAGAATGGAAGGGGCCAGGGGTCCCACCTGCTGTAGACCAACAGCTGAGGATGAATCAATCTTTTAAAATGCCAGCAACGCAGATGCATGTTTCTGAGCCAAAATACAGTAGATTTTCTGGGCTTACACATCAGAGCCATGCCAGTCAGTATGGCCAGTCAGTAATTCAGGTCAGCCAGTCAATCAGCCTTTTTATTGTCTCCGCCAGGCTGAAGCCATGGCTGAGATAATGTTTTGCACCCTGTCTGTCTGTCTGTCTGTCTGTCTGTCTGTCTGTCTGTCTGTCTGTCTGTCTGTCTGTCTGTCCGTCCGTCCGTTCGTGTGTCCGTCTGTAAACGGGGTACCTACCCTAGGAGACACGGAGAACATGCAAACTCCACACAGAAAGGCCCTTTCACCAACCCTATGGCACTGATGACATGAAGGAGAGACCACGCCCCCCCCCAGCGGCCCTAGCAGCCCTGGCGGGAATCGAACCAGGGACCTTCAAGCTGTGAGTTGACAACTCTACCGACTGCTCCAATGCAAAACCGAGGAGCCAAATCAGTTTGTGTTCCATTTTCAGTTGGAACACAAAATGAGAAACAGTTTGATTCATCGCAGAGGCATGAATTATTATTACCATGGGAACACAAATACAACATGTTTGTTTTTCTCCCAATAGAGTCTGTGCTGTTCAGTTCCGTGACAGAGTCGTGTAAACAGTTATTATTGTTTACACTAGAGTGGATTAGGAGTAGGACATCCCTTCAAAGAAGATCATCAAAATCATAAGAGATTTGGTGTCGACTATTACAGAGAAACACTGGGGACCTCGGTCAACTAAGTCCTTATAAGACATGACAACAGTAGGCCTAAAAATATAAATAATAGTGTGTACATACAATCTCACAACGCGCCACATTGCTAATCTTGGAGATCTGCTGTTTTCACTACAGCAGTGTAAGTGTTTAACCACTCTGTGACAATTTCTCTGATCAGCGCAATATAAAATTCTGTGTGTGCTTGCGTGCACACACATGGAACATTTCAAAAAGTGAAATATGAAGATACAAAAGGGAAAAAAAATATTTATGTACCTGTCCACAACTGGCATCGTGGAAATGGTCCCCACCATTGCATTTGTATAACAAGGTTGGATATGGTCCTCATTGACAGAAAGATGAGAGCTGCACTGGCCTCTGTATTTGTATAAAGCCATACTTGGAGATTGCCCTAGATATACCCCGCATTTTTGGAATGGGCCCCTGCTGGACCTGCTGGACCCTACCACACCCCATCCAGTGGTTTCCCCATTTAATGGGCCCCTGCTGGACCCTACCACACCCGATCCACTGGTTTCCCCACTTTTAAGGTGCCCACAGTTAACTCTGATTTGGTAGGTCTGCTTTCAGCTTCTGTGGCCCTACCACATGGAATGACTTGCAGACTACATTGAAGCTGACTACTCTACCCTTAAATTGTTTTAGATCTCTGGTGACCAAACCCATCACCACAATATGTCATTGTTTTTAGTTTGGTCTTAGTTTCTATTATAACTTCTATGCCACATGTATGCCTTTTACTATTTCTCAATTCCTAGACCTTTTTGTTTTGTTTGTTTTTCAACAGCGATGTTGTTGATGTTAAATTGCTTTTGTATTGTACTACTCAGACACTGTAAATGAGTTTAACGACTCAGTGTAATTTCGAGAATAAATAAATCTTGAATGAATGAATGAATGAATGAATGAATGAATGAATGAAAGAAAATGCCCTACTAGTGTAGGCCTGCACCTTTAACAAAAACCCCAGCTTCAATCATTCATTTGAAAAGTTCTGCCGAAGCTAAAAGGCTAAGATGGATGCCTGGTGGTGATTGTAGTGATGGTCAGGGACGTGCAGAGAATGTTAGAGGAGAGGCAGGCGCTGAAATTTCTAAAAGGGCCTTTTAGCGAAAATATCAAAAATAGCCGACCTCCAAGCTCACAACGCGTCGCGCTGCGACGCTTTCTGAGCTTGGAGGTCAGCTATTTTCGGTGCGTGATACCACACTGAACTAAATCATATTAATACTGGGAACGTGGCGTACACAGCATGGACTTCTACACAGAGAGGGCAATTCTTTCAACTTAAGATGCTGCATTCAAGTTCAGGTGAGTTTGGAAAAGGCTGCCTTCAGGTATGGCATGGAAAGAGGGCATTTGCATTTCTTTCACCATAGTAAAAACTGCATTCATGTTGTGGAGAGGGCACTTTTTACAGATGGATAAAATGGCAGGGGCTCGAGCCCCTTTTGATGTCTATGTGTGCACGTGCCTGGTGATGGTGCTGGTTGTGTCTCTGTACTGGATTTCGTTGCCCTTCCCCCCACTGACCCTCCGGCTCACATCCCACCACAACAAGTCCTATTTTGTATAAGCGCAGTGAAGCAGCATGGTGTTAGTAGAAGGTGGGAAGGGTTGAGTGTCGGATTGATGGGCTGTTGTAACAAAGCACCCTGGCTGCCAACAAAGCTGTGAGAGAGAGTGAGGCTGCAACCTCCTGTTGGTGTCTGGAGGGATCACACACACGCTCACACAAACACAAACACGCACACATACACACACATGCAAACAAGCACACAGGCAACAGCATCACACATGCAGTAGGCTACACAGAGACACACCTGAACTACAACTAATAATATGGCTAATAATATGGAAAAGATAAAGACCTAAGATAGGATATCTCCTTTTGATTCAGCTTATGGCTCGATCATCGATTACTTGATAAGCAGTGGTTTTCCTGAGAGCCTACAAACTTCATAGTTGTAGTAGCACCTGAAATGCTGAGAATACTGATGTTTAAATTAACCAAACAAGGTTAAACTAATGATATTAACAATTGTCAACTTTAAGATATTAAAGCTGCACTATGTAACTTCTCTGTTCCAACCCAAATTTGAAGCCGGGTCTCTCGTCTCTACTCACATGCTGACAATTTTTACCATTGAGCTAACAGTAGGCCTACCTGTCTGCTTGCTTGGAAGAAATAGAACTTTGATGTGGAGCAGTGCATTTGAGCAGTTCATTTCATTATGTCCTGTGTGTGCGAGAGGAATGTACATATGTGTACGGATGTACATATGTGTGTGTGTGTGCGCGCACGCGCATACGCGCACACACTGTGAAAATGTCAACGAATCCTATAGCGAGAGTGACAGTCACCAGGGGCCACAGGATCACACTCTCCCATGGCACTGTGCACTGACAGCAGCTGACAGCCACAGTGTGAGTGTGTGTGTGTGTGTGTGTGTGTGTGTGTGTGTGTGTGTGTGTGTGTGTGTGTGTGTGTGTGTGTGTGTGTGTGTGTGTGTGTGTGTGTGTGTGTATTACTTGTATTACTATACTATACTTGTGAGGGACAAATGTCCCCACAAATAAAGTGGAATTTCATAAATAGACATTTTCCTGTTGGGTCCAGATTTATTGTTGATCATTTGATTTAGGTTTCCTGTTAGGAAGAGGTTGGGGGGATAGGGTTAGTATTAGACATTTAGAGGTTTATGGTTAGGGATATAAGTATGTACTGTATAGTTATAAATACACACACCAACAATAGACAGTTGTCTTGTTTATTTTTGGCTTTAGGGTTAGGGTTAAAAATTCCATTAATAAAATTGCAGTTTTTAAATGTTGATATCTTACTGTATAGTAGGCTAATATAAACGTGTGTGTGTGTGTGTGTGTGTGTGTGTGTGTGTGTGTGTGTGTGTGTGTGTGTAGTGTGTAGTGTGCGTGTGTGTTGGCATGTCAAAGCCTAAATATAATAATGTTGTGGAAGTGCTGATGTGCTCTTATCACCAAACAACTTCATACATGCAATATCTCCATCGCTGTGATGTTTGTCATGTAATATCATGTCCTTCTTTTGTGTGAACAGATAAACTGTAGGCTGTTTGGCACCAGGGCCTCAGGCAACATAATAGTTGCTCTGGCAACCGAACCGTCACAAATGATCTGAAATCTGATACCTAAATACTGTGAAACAGTCTGACATGTACAGTGGCCAAGGGTCTTACACTACAGTACGTTAGCAGGATTCATATACCTTGCTTATATCATTCAAGCAGGTGAGAGACACCAGTGGTGGAAAAAGTACTAAAATGTAACTGTTACAAGTAATAGTCCGGAATTCTATTTACTTGAGTTAAGTACAAAAGTATTGGAATCAAAATATACTTTAAAAGTACCAAAATGTACAAAATGTTTGAAAATAGCCGATCTACAAGCTCACAACTTTCTCTGTTGCTCTCACCCTTAGGGTGTGTTACTTGTGTATGCTTTATAATATCATGATAATTTATACCAGCAAAGTAACTACATTTTGTAACTAAAGTAAATAATTGTAGTGGAGTAAATGTACATTATTCTCCTCATAGATGTATTGGAGTAGAAGTAAAAGTAATTTGAAATACTCCAGTAAAGTAAAAGTACCTAAAAAAAAAGTAAGTCTACTTAGTTACTGTACACTAGTGGGTGAGAGACACATATAGCATCTGACCTGGCTCCTGCTTGCAGCCACAGCTGTCAGAAATACACTTGGACTCAGACACAGGCACAAATTACAATCTTCTACTTTATGGCCCTGGCCCATGCCACACACCTGTGTTTACAGATGAATTGTCAGGCCGTGCCTTAGGCACACATGCACATGCATGCATGTGCACTCACACACGCGCACGTGTGTACACACACACACACACACACACACACACACACACACACACACACACACACACACACACACACACACACACTGAAATGAACATGGACTGGAAAATCCTAGGTGCCTTGTTTGTCAAACAGTGGATAAAAAAGAGCATGTGATTGAAGGCAGTGGGAGGCTTATTTGAGAGACACAACCATGTGGTGTAATTGAGAGCAAACACATCAACAGCAGATGAGGCTGCCAGTCAATCACTCACTTTGTTGCCCGTCACTGTGGCGAGAGGAGAGACAAACAATAACAAACACAACCTAAAATCTCTTGACATTTCCATTTTAATTCTAAATAGAAAAATATTAGCCTTCACCAGAGTCTATGCAAAATATTCATCAGTCATCATGTTAGTTCTCCCAGTGCCAAAGATACAGTTACAGTACTGTACTGTATGTGGAGTTTCTAAATAATACAAACAAGTAGAACAAAATAAAAACACACACATACAAAACAAATTGAAAAGTCTGTCACTCATCAGTGGTATTCGGGTCTGGTACAGTCAATATATACAGTATACATGCACTTTGAAAGCAATTCATTCATATAGCCTACATAAATCAGTAAGACTACAGCATTTAATGCTAACTGCGATAGCATACAAACCAAAACACATTGAAACAGCAGTCGAACTGAGAACAAAACAGCGTGATCAAATGTTGGCTTCCCACCAGGATTCTTTTAAATTAATTTAAAGAAACACGTTTCATGATGTACTTCACAACATGACACACAAATGGTTCAGTGTTGCTTAAACTCCTCTCCCTACCCCACACACACGCACACACGCGTGCACGCACGCACGCACGCACGCACGCACGCACGCACGCACGCACGCACGCACGCACGCACGCACACACACACACACACACACACACACACACACACACACACACACACACACACACACACACACACACACACACACACACACACTCTATAACCCAAACTCATCACTCGTGAGCAACAGTCACTGGCCTGGCAGATCAAGTCATTTTGTGAGAAGCTCAATAGTTCCCAAGAATAATTCCTGACCTTTAAAAATCACTATTATTGATTTACTCCTCTACATGTTATTTGTGCTGTCCACTTTGACATTTATATTTTTCTAGTTTTGTAATTAACTAAAACATAATATGAATGAGAATGTGGAAAGTTATGAACTTTCTCAGTGAAAGGGCACACTTTTCAAAGCAAACATTGCTGTGTTATGAATATTGAATGATCACAGATGAAGTCTATAGGATCCACAGAGGAGGCTGGAAGTAACATCAAAGGATTGATGTCTCCATGGGCTGTAGTCCACTAGTGAATCAAATAAGACTTTTAGAAAAAATTAGGTATCTAGAGTAGACTATCTACCATTTATGAACAGCAACACCTTCCACCAAAGAGATTGCTAGACCGAAGGGAAAACAAATCCTGGTACAACTTGTATGACAGCACACTGACAAAGTGAAAACGTTTTTTTTCTTTTCTTCTTTTTTACAGACTAGAACGTCTATATAATATATATTTGATAAACTTCTATATTTTTCCTGAAAGGATATATTCAATTTAACCAAATTTAACCAAACTTTTCAAATTGCCACCCATTTCATCCTTCCCACAAGTTAGGTACAGTGAAGAGATATAAAAAGAAAACAAATGGTGTGGCAACAAATGCTAGCAGCTGATTACAGTGTTTCTTTCAGAAAGACAGATGGAAAAACACAGCAACAGATGGAAGTATTAGGCTTTTTTCCCCCCCTTCATTCGCATTTCATATAATCATGCCATGCTGCTCTTTTTAATTTCAAGATTTCAAGGACAGAACCACCCACAATAGTAGCCTTACTTTTCCAATGTTCCCCTCTCAGTCCCCTAATTGCATCACCTAATTGGGTCCTAGGAATTTAATAACAATGATAATGATGAATTTAACGAACGTGGGCTTTATTACTGTACCATGTCCAGCAGTTACTCTTAACCCCTGCACTTAGCTTAGCAATTGGTTAATACATTGATTCAATAGAATGTTTAAATTAAATGTACTGTAGATATACTGGTAGTCTCCTTGTGGATGTGCAGAATGACAGTGGGATCATAAAGCGAAGCCTCAAGGTCCCAGTGGTGTAAAGTAACCAAGTACATTTACTTAAGTAATTACTGGAGTATTTCATATTTACAATACTTTTACTTCTACTCCACTACATTTCAGAGGCAAATATTGAACTTTTACTCCATTACACTTATTTGAAAACTTTAGTTACTAGTTACTTTGCAGATGTAAATTATGATATTAACCACTTTAGCCCTATTTTACGTATACCTGGGCTATTTGAAAATAGCCGATCTACATGCTTGTAGATTAGGGGTGCTGATCTCCATCACGATATATTTGCGATACATTGAAATCCTGCCGATACGATGCATTACGATTCATCCCTGACCCCGATACGATGTGATACGTTTTCCCCTGTTCCCGATACGATGCGATACACCCCTTTTCCCGATTTTATTGCGATTTGGACTTCACATCTGCTATACAATAACAATACCAGTGATTCTCTAACTTTTAAATTTTAAGGATCACCATAACTCAGAGACTACAAATGGAATCAAATGAACCTATAACAAGAGTAAAACTAAATGTAAACAATTACTGGCAGTCACAGCTGCAGTAAACGGTTCAAGATGCCTCGGAAACACAGGATAGAATGAAATACTACATGAAAAACCGATTCAGACATGCAGCGAACGATACATCACGATACGATACATCATGATTTCAGACGTCAATTGTACCGATACACGCTGAATGAACCGATTCACTCGTAACGCGCATGTTTGTATCGCGATCACGATCCGTATCGATTAATCTCAACATCCCTATTGTAGATCTGCTATTTTCAAACACGTTGTACTTTTACTTTTGGTACTTCAAGTATATTTTGATGCCAATACTTTCTTACCTTTACTTGAGTAAATTTTGAATTATGGACTTTTACTTGTAAGGGCACGGTCGCACCGCACTTTTATTCTACCTTTGAGGGCGGATTCTTTTCTATATAGATAGGAACTATTTTAGTCCCCTCCTCCCGACCCGAACACAGGGTTCACAAGGTTTCATGATGGAAAGCTGCCCTTGAAGCATATAGTACAGCATGTCATTCTTTAAACCTGGCTTTAGCTGTATATGACACCTGTGAACAATGTGTGAAAATACACGTTGTCAACCCATGGTCACTGTCATAGTGTCTAGACTGAGAAAGAAGGAGAGAAGGACAACGTTACAGAAGAAAGCAAGAGAGCGAGAGGTACCACTCTTCACACCTGTGCTGTAAACAAACACCTACAGTACATAAAGGAAAGCTATAGCAGGTACTACAGTACATACACATATCAGGGTGCTAACAACTCCCCTCGACCTTTCAAGCTCATGATGTTTAATAGACTGAATTTTGCCATTTGAATGATGATATTGATTTATGAGTTCTTGCTAGTGGACATACAGTATATACACAGCAGTGGTTCTCAGACATTTACATTTCAAGGTCTTCCCTTAACTGTAGCGAAGAGTTGTACTGAATCAAAGACACCGGCGTGTGTGTCTGCAGGCATGTGTGTGTGATTGCACATGTCGCATGTCTGCAACTAGATGTGCTCATGCACGCATGTGTCTGGGTGTGCTTTCTTTTCTACAAGTGTAGGTATGCCTGGCATTGCCCGCATTAGTGTAGTGTGTGCACACATGCATGCGTGCGCGTGTGTGCACACATTTTGTCAAACATGCATGTCTGTATGGAGACCCTCTTCACTTGTAAAAGTCATTATTTTCATTATGAGGATGGAGTACTTGTGGGAATCTGTTGCAATTATGGATCCATTATGCATTTCCATCACACCCACGCTCTTGTACATTACCAAATGGGAATACAACCCCAAAAGAAACTCTGGTTGAGGGAAGCGGGATCCCTAGAAGTCTCGGCTTGTCTTGTCCGTTGTGTCCATTCCTTCAAGGGTGTCCCTGTTGGCCCGAGTTTCCTTGGTGCGTTTAAGCGTGTTAGAGCAGGAGGTGCCCGCTCACCACATCACCTCCTTGGTGAACACCAGTGGAGATGTAGAAGGACGTAGGGAAATAAAGAAGTGGATCCTCTGGGATGCCTCTACAACCCTGAGTGGTGCTGCAGGACAGGTCCAACCATCCCGGCTTAGGAGCCAATCACTCATGTGTTACTTCATATCTAGTGTTATAGAATAATAATAAAATACAACAAGCCACTGCCTCCATTTGCTTCAACGTGACCTCATGAGGGCTTCTTCAGGCGGACTGTCCAGAACAGGCGTAACCAAACCTTTCCATGACAAGGACTTGCAAACGGCCATAGCCTCTGGCTGTGGCCCTCCCTATTGTGTAATGGCGTTCAAAAATAAAACAAACATAGTGGAAATAAAAGCCAATCTAATTTTTTGTGGGGTTGGTTTTTCTTCTTTACATTTTCCTCTCCTTGCCGATCGGCACCACCGGTCGGCCCCCACAGAAAACCACAGGTCCAGAAAGACAAAGGTTGTGGTTCTACCTTCCATCGCTACACCTTCAATCCCTCCATCCTCCAACGATGAGACGCAGGTCGAGTTCAGATGACCCCGTACTCCTTAAGAGACGTGAACAAAACGGTGTCCTTGACGTCGCTGAAGACCTTGCGGATGTTGTTGGTGTCTGTGGCACAGGTGAAGTGTGGGTATAAGGTCTTTTTTTTATCCCTCTTGTCGCGGTTGTAGGCCTGCTGCTCATACATCTTGAGGATGTAGTCCTTGGCGTCCTCTGCGTCTCGTTTCTTGCCTGAAAAAAATTAGATGGAGCAGGGGTGCACAATTACCAAAATGTAAGTTGAATTTATCAGGCAAGAATGTGTGACAGGGTCAGAAAGAATATTTGAAACATTTCTGGTAATAGCAAATAGGGCTGCTCAATATCAGGGAACGTGATACATGAGATAACATTGTTGAAATAATGTTAGTGTATACAGTCTTTCTGCCTTAGGTTTGCTGCCAACATACAACACAGACAATGAATAGCTTCCTGTATGCACACACTGGGGGAATAATAATAATAATAATAATAATGTATATAAATATTCCATTCTAACACCAGGGTTGAGGGTTCCCACACATTTTTACCAATGAATTTCCAAAACCTTTCCAGAATATTTAATCCAATTTCCAGGACTATATGACAATAATTCAGTGCATTAACGAGTTGCTTAAATGACCAAAGACCGGCAGTGTAGCAAAAATAAAGTGTGCACGCTGCAAATGGACCGTGGAGCGCATGCGGATCGTGCATGATGGACACGCATGTGCCCACGTCAAATACTAAATGTATAGGCCTACTAGTCCAGTAGACATGATGGAGAACATATGCTGTGTTTTTAAAGAGGGAGAGTGGTTAGTCCTCCTCATCCCTTAGATTTTTTTTTAAATAGTATGTAAGAAAGCTAAGAGGGAAGGCGTAGATGGAGCAATTTATAACCCATTTTCAAAAATTGCTTTCCATGGCCATCTCAGAACCTTTGTCTACTTTCTTACCTTCTTCACTTTCTACTTTTTCCTAAGTGATGGCTTTGAACTTTTCAAAGCACTAAAGACAATTAGAGAAGAATTGAAATGGCGTTTCTGGGTGTACTGTCTGGCACCAGTGGCTAGTGGTTCTCAAAGTCAAGGGGTCCTTGAGCGGGTATTAAGAGGATATTAAGCAAAATTGCTTAATATCATAAAAACCTGTTTAACAACGTTAAACCCATACATCAGCATACAACAATAGACCGCAGGCATTTAGATGAGAGTGACTATTGTGAATATGAACAGTGTGGAATCTGTGGATAATAATGAGGTAAGAAAATTGTGTCAGGGAACCCTCAAAGTCGATTTATGGAGTCAAAAACAATGCATGCTGTAGCAATTCTTTTCAGGACCTTCCAGGACCCTTGATCAATTCCAAAACTTTTCCAGTACTGGAAACACGTAACAACACGGTTTGACAGTGAACATGTACACATACCACCAACTTAGCAAAACAGTTTCTCACGGCTCCCCATTTTCTTCAGGTTTCATACACATTTTCTTCTAATCTATACCTGGATTGTTGAAATGAATAAATAAAAGTTCTATAATTAGTGGATTGGCTAAATGTATTGATATGCACACTGTAAATACAAGGCATTTCAAACAATCTTTTGCGACATGTATATTGTACATGTTGATATTGTACAGTCCTAGCAACTTTATCATCTAACTTTATGGAGCAGTGATCTACGTCATTGCTGTTAGAAATATACCCTTTATTCATTCAGAACACACTCACATTTACAGCAAGGAGGTGGTTACACATATTCACACAGGAAAATAGCATTTTCCCTCATTGACAACATTAGCTATTGCAGCTTCTGGGTACAGAAAGTTCATATTTCTCATTAAGTTAAATGGTCAGTAAGGAGCTATGCCATATGACTCATTATTTCACATGGGTTATGGTGAAGCACAAGAGCACTCTAGCTACCTTTTCCCCCACTGCAAACACACACATACACACACACACGTTCTCACTCACACGCATGCATGCACACACACACACATACACACTCGCATATAATTGCATGTGTTATTTCACACTCTTACTCTCTCGCTCTGTCACATACTGTATACACACGCGCGCACCTGCGCAGATGGTATTTACGGTTGCTATGGGTAACAGAGGGATATGGGGCTTCAACCACTCTACTGCCTTCCTCCTTTCACACCAAGCCAAGCTCCTAATGACCAGTGCTGGAGAGTTAGTAACTCATTACATTTACTAGCGTACCGTTTCTTAAAGGGATAGTTCACCACAAAAAAATAACAGTTTTTCTATCGATTATTCAGCCAAAGTTGAATTCATGGATACTTTTTAGTTTTTGTTTCATTCCTTAAGCTTCATACACACTGGCGAATTAGCGAAGTGTCGCGAATAAGCGAACCAAAAAGGCAAAGTATTCGCCTTTTTCCATACACACCAAAAAGCGAAGCGAACATGCGTCTAATGTTCGCTTAATTCGTCTAAAAACGAGGGGGTGATATCTGCCTGTAGCCACAGGAGAAAGGAGAAGAAAGGAGAGAGAGGAGAACGGAGAACGGAGACAGGGAAACAAATAAAACAATGGAAACTACATCCTCAAGTGATGATGACCTGGCCGTGGTTGTTAGCCTATTAAATAAGAAAAAGAAAAAACAAAGAATGGAAGTGTATAGGTCTTCTCCGGCACACACAACTCATCACATCACAGCAGAGCGTTCACCGTTCCCCCTCCGCCCGTTCCCTTGCATACAGGCAGCTCGCAGCAGCAGCAGTGGTGGAAAGTAACTAAAAGTACATTTACTTGAGTAGCCTGTACTTGTAGGTATTTGTACTTGAGTCTAATTTCCAGTACTTTCCTTCTACTCCACTACATTTCAGATTATTAATACCCAGCGATTTATTTTAAAACATTAGTCTTTTTACATATATAAATTAGCCTACAATAAAACATAGATAAAACATGCTTTTAACAGTAAGACATTCGAGTACTTTTTCCAAGCAGCCACACAGACGAGAGACAGAAAAAGGAGAAAGAAACACCGTTCCCCTCGGCCTCAATGCAAAGGGAAGGTCCCTCGACCATGCTCTCTCTCTCTCTCTCTCTCTCTCTCTCTCTCTCTCTCTTTAAGTAGGATAGAGTGAGCTTGCATTGATACAGAGAGAGAGAGGAGTTCACCAGCGAATGTTCGCTAAATTTGACACAAGGGCGAATAAAAAGCCTTTTCGTTTTTTTTTTTTATTCGCGTTTGGTGTGGACGCTTCCATTGACTTTATAAGGCTAATTCGCTATTCGCTAATTCGCCCCTGGTGTGTACGGACCTTAAAGCCAATAATTTGATGACCAGCAGTGCTTCCCTATGGAGACACAAATAGCCTGCTTTGTTCCCTATGGAGACACAAAGAGTCTCCTCAAATTATTGGCTTAGGAATGCGACAAAACAAAACAAATATATACATGAATTCGAGTCTCCATGGGGTGAGTAATCGATCAAACAAACGGGAGAGGGCGCACACCAGTATTGGTGAGGTGCTGCTGACCTTGGTAAGTAAGTATAAAGGTAAAGAAAAAGTCTGCACACTCGTAGCCACAAAGCAGGATTGCAGGATTTATTTAAATAGAAACCAACGTTCTGACCTGGCAAGGTCTTCTTCAGGGAATAATGAGTATAGGCTGCTGTTAAGAGCTCCGAGAAGCTCCAGTGCGAGCCAGATGTTTGTCAGTGTCGGGGTTCCCACCTGCTCTTCTGTACTATGCAACCTTATGTACAGGTTTATGTGTAGGGCATCTGAGTCAGTTAATGACATCATTGCTGTTATAACGGACCCTACACGCAGTTCTGTCAGGTTCTCATCTAGTCTGTGGAATCATTGGCGCACATGTCTGTATGTCAGAAACTGAATATTTGGGCTGAAATAAAGATTGAAAAAATCAATAGAAAAAAAGAAAAAAAGTCATTTTGGCGTTTAACTATCCCTTTGAACTATGAAACTATCCCTTTGAGTAACTTTTCTTTGAGTATCTGTACTTTACTTTGTATTTTTTTGGATAGACTACTTGTGACTTTCACTCCACTAGATTTTAATGACAAATATTGTACAGGAGCGAGGAATAATTATGTCTAAAAGGCATAAAGAATCCAGGTCCAGTTAGGCACTCAGGGTAGATTTATTTTTAAGTTAATTGCCTTTATTACAGGGAGGGAAAAAGTGCAAACCATTTAAGACCTACCGGTATTTCAAATAGGTTAGTGAAAATATCCGATCTACATCTACATACAGTACATGTTGTGATGTGACTCGTTGTGACAATGCATTGATATTAAAAAGAAAATGTAATTTGTACTTTTGAATACTGTTTTCAAAAGCAAGTCTGTTTTTAACACCCAAGTGGCCAAACTCGTTCAGTAACGAGATAAGGCCACTAGGGGTCACTCTGCCAAAAGGAGTTATCTCGTTCCTCAACGAGACAACAAAGGGTTAACTGTACAGCTCTGCGCGCATGCTGTGTGCCCTGTGAATGACCCCAGTCCATACGTTACACCGTGGCTCACAGAGAGAGAGAAAATGGCGCGACTAGGCTGCATTGATTTCCATTCTAGGCTGAAACATAAAAAGGGCTTTATCTATGAATGAGGTGCAAAGAACGCCAGGGAAGCAGAGATCTGATTGTTTTCACGGCGACACTTTACCGCGATGGTCGGCCCCGGTTTGGATTTTAGTTTCACGAGTGTTTGTATACAAATGGATTATCTTCCTCAATCGTCAGTGGACACTCACGTGCACACGCACGAAGCTTCCGAGGCTCTTCAAAATAAAGCGTGAGTGAACGGCGGCAGCAGCAACAGCTAGAAATGTTAGAAACCTTGGCTTCCCATGTGTTAAAAGCAAGTAAATTGGACTGAGCAACTTTCACATGTAGTTGAGTAATATTTGACCAGGAGTATCTATAATTTCACTCAAATGGCCAAAATGGCCACACCCACCTTAGCAAACTCTGCATGTTTATCCTCTCATTTTAGTGCTAAAGTATGACATGTACCTGGAAGTGGATCACCCTGATTTAGGCCTTGTTGTAGTGCGACGTGTCTCGTGAGAAACTTTGTCGCCAAGGCATGTCTCATTGTAGACAGAAACAAAGTGAAATACAGAAAAGGGGTGCTGTGGCAAGTACAAACAAACATAATGTTCACAGGCACTGCAGAAGCCAAGGCACAGTGACGTAAGGGAGGATGCTCACTGTGGCAGCTTATTGATAGACAGAGCCAGGGAAAGCACAGGGACCGAAATGACTTTGCAAATGACTTTGTAGCATTGCCAGTGTGTTATTTCCAGAGGTGCCATAGGGCGGTGCAGAGAGCTGCTTCTCCAGACATAATAACCCAATACGAAATAATAACAACAACCCACATGTGAATGCTTGTAAACAAACACACGCACACATAAACGCACACATGTGAATGTTTTTCAAAATAGTAAAAAAAGGCCAAGAAGTTTTGGGATAAGGGGTAAAGCATGGACAAAAATAGGGCCCTTTGACTCATATACCCCTATATAGTAGACTGAGCGAGCAAACGGTAGAACCGGCAGCCTTCTGATTCCCAGCCATCCCAAAAAAAACTTCGTTACCAGGAGTGGGGTTCGAACCCACGTGGACATGTGTCCATTGGATCTTAAGTCCAACGCCTTAACCACTCGGCCATCCTGGTATATTTCCAGAGTGGCAGACACAGACACACACAAAGACACACACAGACAAAGACACACACGCGCGCACACACACACACACACACACACACACACACACACACACACACACACACACACACACACACACACACACACACACACACACACACACACACACAGACACACAGCCTACCTGTGAAGCTGGGGAAGTGCCTCTGCAGGTCCGACGTCTGGATCTTGTCAGCCAGGATGTCAGTCTTGTTGAGGAAGAGGATGATGGACGTGTTGATGAACCAGGGAGAGTGTATGGTGGTATAGAACAGAGCCAGGCTCTCATCCATACGGTTCTGGAGACACGGGAGGGGGGGGGAAGCAATTGTGAGGCAGGTTGCAACGCAAGATGGTGCAGCTAAAAGATGTCAGAGGTGAGCAGGGAAACATTTTTCATTTGAGCGAGTCAGAGAGATAAAGTAGTTGCTGGCCATTTAGATCATTGGTTCTCAGAGTGGGGTCTGGGGACCCCCCGGGGTCCTTGAGGGAGTTCCAGGCTAAAGGATAGTTAGGAACCAAATTGACCCTTATGGGTATGATTTTACAATCAAAATTGTTGTCCATAGAAATGCCATTAAATGGGGGTCCGTAGCCTAATGCGTGTAAAAACTGGGGGTCCTTGAAATTTGAATGGTTGAGTATCACTGCTAGAGCCGTAAAAATCTTCTCTTATCCATATCTTTTCAAATGGGGGTCCGCAGGCTAATAAGTGTCAATTTCAGCGTCCTTGAGTTGAAAAAGATTGAGAACCACTGATTTACGTAGACTACACAGGCGAGCAGCAGTTTCTTCCCTTGCAGGGAGGGGAGGCAGGTATTTGGACCAGGAAGGATTTCAGGTTTCCATGAAAGAGGAGGATGGCTATCAGGCGTGGGGGGGTGGGGGTCTCATGGGGTCCGGAAGCACAGAGGAGGACACAGTGGAGGTTAATGAATGTGCAGGCAGTCTACAAAGTGGCTGTGAGAGATAAACAGCTTATGTGTTGTGGTGGGGGGGCTGGCTAGAGGAGGGAATCAGGGACAGACTGAGATAGAGAGAGACAGACAGAGAGAGAGAGAGAGAGAGAGACAGACATGTTTTCTTACTCAACAGTGAGACCTGTTGGCGGAGGAATGAAGTGCCTCTGGGGAACATGAGGCTGGGAGAGCTCTGGCACATAGGGTTCACAACTTGGGTTCAGAGAATCCCGGACTGACAGGGAGCGAAAGCCTCAGGGGATTTATGAATCAACCCAGAGACAGGTGGACACACTGAGAGATAAACGGTCAAAAGGAAACAAAAGGGCCTCGCTGACTGATAGAGACGCCATCAGGCAGACAGACTGAGAGACAGGCAGGTAGGTTTGTGAATAGAATGATTCAGAAGGACAGAGAGGACAGTGCATATCGTCGTTGTCGGGTGAAGACCTTGTATGTCCAAAACCGTTCGTTTTGCATTTATCATTTATAAATGATTCAAACCAGTGAAAACAGCCGATCTACAAGAACACAACGCCTCGCACCGCGAGGCGTTGTGTGCTTGTAGATCTGCTGTTTTCACTACTTTTGTGCGACGGCCTTGTATGATGAAGCAGGGCTTTACTTTGCGAAAGAACGTACACATTTGAAACTTGGAGATACGAGGTTTCCACCCGACAACAACGATATTAGACATGTGTACACGAACGCACACACGCACACACGCACGCACGCACACGCGCACACACACACGCACACACACACACACACACACACACACACACACACACAGCCCACAGAGGCTCTTACGTCTGTCTCTCTCTCCTCAAGGACCTGGTCATACTCGCTCAGGGAGGCCAGGAATATGAGTGACGTGACGTTTTCAAAGCAATGAATCCACTTCCGGCGCTCTGACTTCTGTCCGCCTACATCTACAATCCTGGCAGGGGGGGAAACAGAGGAGAGGGAGGAGGTAGGGAATGAATCAGGTGCAGAGTAAAAAATAAATAAAGCCTCGGGTAGAAGAGATGACATTTTGAACCTTTTGGTCGTCCAGGGAAACATTTGGAGCACTTGTTCCCAAATCTTTCAGGTCAATACCCAAAAGAGAGATTAGACGTCCCAAAACACCACATCTACAAGTTCACAACACGGCGTGAAGGTTGTAGATAGGCTATTTTCACTACTACTTAAACTTTGTTTTCTAACTTATAGAATTTCTTAGATTTTTCTTCATGAAATTACTGGAAACAGTAAAGAAAGGGACCCATAGAAATGTTTGGGAACCAGTGGTTTAGATACATTGTCAGTATTGCAGTGCTGCAGCCCCCTCTTGTGGAGGGATGTTGTAAAAACAACCCCTACTGACACTCCCTTGACTGCTTTCTCTTTCACGTTATCGTCCCCAAAAAGATTTATTTTAGTGGAAAACCCCAAATGAGCAATCAGTGTAAAGCTCTGCTTCCCAAACACTGGTTCGGGAACCAATTGTGGGTCGCGGAACAATTTGTATAGGTCCCTGAATTTTTTGTTTCCTATATTTTGTTTTTAATTATTGTTACCTTACTAAACATTTTCAAAAAACATTAAGACAAAAAGCAAACATTTTCATGAATTAAAAATAATAATTTGTGGTCACAGGCTAAAAGGTCTGGAAGGGTTTTGGTGTAAAGCATGTGTCCCTTTGAGGCCATAACAGAAGCCTGTCATGGAATGTAGTTTTACATTCTTATGACAAAAGAGGCTATAATGATACCACTTCTGTCTACCTATCACAAAAAAACTAAATCGAAATCGTCAGCTTTTGTATGTTGTGCTCAGGTGCTCAGGTTGGGGAGTGGGGTTGGAGTCATTTGGCATCAAGCAGTAAACATAATGAATAACTCAGGGTTCCCACACATATTTAACAATTACTTTCCAAAACTTTTCCAACCCAATTTCCAGGACTATATAACAATAATTCAGCTCAAAAGACAAAGACAGGTAGTGTATGCCAGTGGTTCTCAACCTTTTTAGGCCGTGACCCCCGAAATAATCATGTTTTAACTGGGGACCCGGCACCCTGACGAGCACTAAGAGTTGAGGAATTTTGTATAACACGGTTCTATTGTGAAAATAGCAGATCTATATAATCACGGCCTCGGCGTTGTGAGCATGTAGATCGTCTATTTTCACAATTTCTGCCTCTAATATTTAATATTTGGCCCATGTTTAATTTTTCATTTCAGAGGTATTAACAAAATCAATAACCAAAGACAATGCATAGCTATTTTTCCAGGACCTTCCAGGACCCTTGATAAATTCCAACACTTTTCCAGTACTGGAAAAATATTTTTCTAATTTCAAAATATTTCCAGGAATTTCATGACCGTGGGAACCCTGATAACTTTATCGTTTTGCCTCTCTGCCAACACGTTTGTGGGTCCTGTAAACAGACATGGTAACGACTCTCCAAGAATTCTAGCTGTGACTGTGCCATTATTCACAGTATCTCCACCCTCCTATTTGCAGTAACTGATTGCGCTTTCACATATAAAAGACACCTCAGGACCTGCAAGGGAACAATATGCTTAGCGTGCATACAAAGAAAGTCTGCACAGGCAATCACACATTTCCCAGCAAGGGCTTTGTGTGGCTCCAAGTGAAAATACGATCCCACCGCGTAGGAATCAGACAGACAATGCCCCCCACTGGCCCACAAGAGCCTATATCACGTTTTCACAACGTGGTGAATGGTGTTACATTTGGTCCCATGACAGCTTGGTAATGGATACCTGAGTGTAATGGTCTTGACGTTAAAGGCGTAGTCGTGGATTCCTGTGGTGGGGAAGCGAACTCTCAGCACATCCTGGGCAGTGGGGATGTAATCTGGAGCAGCTATGCGGTCCAGATTCGTCATGTAACTGAGAGAGAGAGAGAGAGAGAGAGAGAGAGAGAGAGAGAGAGAGAGAGAGAGAGAGAGAGAGAGAGAGAGAGGGAGAGAGAAAAAAGGGGATTATTTTTTGATAATTTTTTTCATTTATTTTTAATAATTCTTTGGGAAAATGGAAAAGGAAAGACAATAAAGAATTATTAAAAATAATTGAAAAAAGTTATATAAAAAAACACGGCCTGCTCACGTATTAGGAGGGTAGTATGAGTCACCAGAAAATATAATGGGTGTTTTTAATGAATCTATCATGGTTAAAATGGAGTTTGAAGTTACAATGGGTGTGTATGGGGAGAGGCCCTGGGCCTGGCAACATTTACATCAAATATCTAAATATTGAATCAAGCAAATTAAAAACAGTTCAGGGTGTTCATAAAAGCCTGATTAGATGATAAAATGACCAAAGGTTTTTTTGAAAGTGGAATATCCCTCTAAGAGAAAGACAGACAGTGAGACAGAGAGACAGCATGCTGTATTGGCCATAAAATGTCTATTCTTGAAGGCGTTGATCTCCATCTGTCTTGAACTTGGCAAAACATCAAAGTGTGTATGGACAAACGTTTATGTTGCTTAGATCATATATCATTTAGTATTTAGTTCAGCCTTGACTGTGTAAAATGAACTAAACTGGAAATGACTTGAAAGGATTTAGAATGGCAAATGATATTTGAAGTGAGAGAGAGAGAGAGAGAGAGAGAGAGAGAGAGAGAGAGAGAGAGAGAGAGATTGAATGAGTCACTTTCACTGTGTGTTCAGTTGATTGTTTTATGGCTTATGTTGAATCAACTTGTCGTTATCTGAATGTTGACAGACTGTCTTATCATGCTCAGCTTGATGACTGGCTGACTGCATACGGTAAGAGTTGTTGTCTTGTTATTGCTCAATAAGTCTGTGTTGCACTAAGACCTAATCATTTTGAATAGATTAATGTTAGTAACATAACAAGGTGGCTCTATCAACTGGTGGTTAACCTTCGATAGGGCAGAGAAAAGGCTGAGTTTTCAAAAGACTAGCCCCCTCCAGTGGACACAGGAGGAAATGCTCAGTGCTTGACAAGGACAGTGTTTGTAATATCCCAGCAAGCACGTTAGGACCTGGATCAATCAGTGACGTCTCGATTGGGGCCAGATCACAGCCCATATGGGGATGATCTTGACGTCATTACCAGGACGTGATATGGACTTTTTTGTTTGACAGGATTTATGTTGGTTGAAATCAGGTGATATTCTAGGCCAGATAAATATCATAACTAGTTAAAGATGTCCCAGAATATAACCTTATTATGCTGCATATTTCAACTAACATTACAAACAATAACAATAATCCTGTCAAACTAAAAAGTCCTTTTGACGTCCTGGTAATGACGTCAAAAGGACCCCCATATGGGCTGTGATCTGGCCCCAATCGAGACATCACTGATTGGTCCAGGTCCTGACATGCTTGCTGGGATAGAGGTTATGCCATATCAGAATATTGCCATTATAATGAATTAAAGGTTGAATATAAAATTAACCGCAACCCTAAATTACAACTCGACCCACATACATACAGTTTTTCTTTCTTTTTGAATATCTTTTTGGCATGTGTGCTTTCAAGAGAGAGAAAGCCGATACGACATGCAGTAAAGTTGGGTCGGATTCAAACAGGGGTATGCTGTTGAAACACTGGGGCTACCGGTATATGTTTTAGTAATAGACACACATATAACGACCATGATGTCCAAAACTTTCACTATTCAGTTGAAGACTGATCATTTTGCTTGCTTTGGCATTATATAAATATCTATTACATAAGTTACATTGAACACATTTTTTTGATATTGTCACAAAGCTTACAGGTTACACAGGGGTTGACGCTAAGGTCTCAGAGGCACTTGCCCGTTGGGCAATACAGGTCATGTTCTACTTGCCCAAAGCCAAGGTCATGCCCACTTGCCCGAAAGGTAAATTGTCCATTATAAAATGATAGGTAAAATTTGAATTACCATTCAATTTAACGCTTATTATTTTTACTTTCTGGGGCTGTGTGAATAAAAACAACAAAGCAACAGTGAAAACAGTGTTCTTCTTTTACATTCCACAGACCAGAAGACAGAGCGCTCTGGCCACATTCAGGTGTTTAGAGTGTTGTGTTTATAGACAGTTGCGTCCCCTCTCAAACTAGCACTCGCCCAGTCGGGAAAACTGAGAGCAAACTCCACTTGCCCAAAGGTTTTATTTACCTGCCATGGGAAGGTGGGCAACTTGTTGATCAATAAAAAGAAAACCATTATGCACTTGATGTAAGACATGCTAGGATGTAATAATTTTTTAGATGTATTTTCGTGATGCATACAGACATACTCCCCAGCTATACCACACAGCTACTCACTATTCTGTGGAATCCAGAAGTTGGTATTCACTGCGACGGCCGTAGCACGCCCTGATGCCAGAGTCTGCCCAGAGGCGTCGGATAGAATCCACATATCCCCGGTCCAACTGGGTCACATGCACATTGTCCACATCCCGGACCCATTTGGCATGCATCTAAGCATAGAGGCATACAGTATACCATATATCAGATGTTATACTCTGCAGAATGATCTCTGGTGCTAATAAACCTCTATGTATGTGGTCACTTATTCTGGATGTTCAAGAAAATGGGTGTGCGCTGTGTAGGTGTTTGTGTATGTACAGGCAGACAGTGGCGGAAAAAGTACCCACAGGATTTACTTAAGTAAAAGTATCAATACCGCAATGTAGATATACTCTGTTACAAGAATAAGTCCCAAATTCAAAAAGTAATTGAGTAAAAGCATCAAAGTATACTTAACCCATTTAGAACGGGTACACATTTTGTGTTTCATTATTTTATGCTTTAACTATTGAAAAATAGCAGATATACAAGCTCACAGCGCGGCACCGCGCTGCGAGCTTGTAGATCTGCTATTTTTGAAAAATCGTGAAAATTAGAATTTTGACCCGATTCTATAAGTGTCTTTTGAATCCTTCAAAGGTTTTTTTTGTAAAACCTAAGTTTCTATGTCAGCAATCTGGCCAGCCATCGTCAAAGAAAAGGTCCTTTTCACTTAACTGGAGCTCAGTTAACCTGTTCTTGAGAGACTACTAAGTCAGTGGTTCTCAAACCTTTTCATGTGAAGGACCCCCAAAATGATATTTTTTTGGGCACGGACCACCATCTCAAAATATTTACTTCCAGGGACCACCCAGAAGCAAAATTTGAGTTACAAACGTTTGCTTAGTCAATAATTCTAGGCCTAAATGGGTTAAAGTACCAAAAGTAAAGTGCTCAATATGCAAAATGTCCCATTTCACGTTTCGTCTAAAATGTATAAAAAAGATTTTTAAAGCAGTTGCGATGCATTGTGAGCTTGTAGATCGATGCATTGTGAGCTTGTAGATCGGGCTGAAGTGGTTAATGTATGTTTTGTCATAATAATCAAAAGGTAACTAATAACTAAAGGTTTCAAATAATTGTAGTGGAGTAAAAGTACAATATTTGCCTCTTAAATGTAGTAAAGTAGAAAAAAGTATTTACATTTTTAAGCAAAGTAAAAATACCTAAAATATGTGCAGTACTTGAATAAATGTACTTCCAACATTGTGTACAGGTGACGTGAGGATGGTGGTAATGAGGGTTGCTATTTATACTGTTGGCCGCAAGATCTATTGAGGTAAATGCTAGTACGTGTGTGTGTGACGTGTGTGTGTGAGAGAGAGAGAGAGAGAGAATTTCTACTGTTCGTAGATATGAAAAAATCACCAACATGGACAGCCATAGTTATGAAAAGTGCCTGGCCACCACTGCAGAAATTGTGCGTTTGAACCACCGTGGTTCATCCGGCTTTCTATATGAACCCAATTGGCAAATGTTCAGGGGAGGAAGCCGAGCGGAGAGGATGATATCACTGTGTGTATTCCTACGGGCTGGGGTGGCACCCAGGGGTGTCGCACCAAATTCTGGGCCCTGGGTACTTTAACTATTGAATAATAGCAGATATACAAGCTTGGTGCCGCGCTGCGAGCTTGTAGATCTGCTATTTTTGAAAAATTGTGACATTTGTGCAAGTCGTTCAATATTTCAAATCCTTCTAAGGTTTTTTGAAAAACCTATGTTTCTATGTCAGTAGTCATCAAACTTTTTCATGTGAAGGACCCCAAAATGATATGTATTTGGCCACGGACCCCCATCTCAAAATATTTAGTTCCAGGGACCCCCCAGAAGAAGGATTTGAGTTACAAATGCTCGCTTAAAAAATACATACATTAAAAGATTTGCACACATTCTCACAACTTTTAAAAAATAGCAGATCTAACGAGCTTGCAGCACGGCACACAGTGCCGCGCTGTGAGCTTGTATATCTGCTATAGCTTAAGTGTAAAATAATTCCAGGCCCCTCCACCTTGGGTCCTCGTAACTCAGTCCCACTGTGTGTGGGGAGGAATTCAATGGCATAACAAAAAGGGGGTAAAAAAAAGAACTGTAGCTTGTGCTACAGGTCTATCGAAGCCAAGTAGTAAGCCACTAAGGGAACTAACAGGAGACAAGGAACATGAATGGAAATGTAAACTGTTTTCAGACGTTGATGGAAGCAGGGAGAGAAGACGAAAACCAGGTTGGTGTGTGTGTGTGCGTGTGTGTGTGTGTGTGTGTGTGTGTGTGCGTGCGTGCGTGCGTGCGTGCGTGCGTGCGTGCGTGCGTGCGTGCGTGTGTGTGTGAGAGAGGTGAACCTCGTTCTCTGGGTTGGCGTAGGGGATTTTGAGGGATGTCATGGCTCCTGTCAAAGCCTTGACGGCAGTAAAAATATTCTGGAAGATACATTTGGAGAAGGCCTTCCTCTCCTCCTCTGAGAAGCCTCTCCCGTGGATGATTCTCATCTGTCGGATGAAGGTGGTTTTACCACTCTCCCCGGTGCCTGGAGGAACAAACAGGAAGGTTGGGATTTGTTTTTGTCAGGTCTTGTCTAGGGATGGGACGATAAGCGATATTGTCGTTTATCGTGATAAAAAACATCATATCTCAGCTGCATATCCGATACCACTTAAACCCTCTATAATTGGTAAAAGGTACTTATAATGTACGTACTTGATACAGTCTTTTTTTGGCAATGTCTTTGCCAAAAGATTGCCTATCTAAAAGCTCACAACGTGTTGCGTAGTGAGCTTGTAGATCTGCTATTTTTTGGCAAATGTTCCACCCCAGGATAATGGATGTTGGGGATATTTTGATTATCGCAATAATATCGGAAATCGCAATTTCTTCACAATAATCGTGATATGAAATTATTTTCATATCGTCCCATCTCTACTCTTGTCTCATTCCTAATTAGTATATTAGTATTCATTTTAATTGCATTATATTATGTTTTTCTTTTCATTTAATATCATCATATCATATCCAGTATTATTGTTCTTGTTGTGTTGTAGTGACAAACACTCTTGATTGTTGATGGATTCTCTTATAAATTTGCCTACTCGTGATAAATTACACCTGAAGGTCTGCAACCTCATGGTGCTGTTCAGTGAGTACCCCAGTGTTCAATTATCTCTTGAGTCTGGAGTCTGGACTCATCCACAAAGACAAGATGGGGTCTTATAACAACAAAACTTTCCTGTGCAATCTGTAGCTATGGATAGGAAGTTACAAGAGTTTTATGACATCATCAATATGACTTTTATAAGGCCCTTTTTACACAAGGACAATTGGAAACGATTGGATCTGTTACCAAAAACGCGTCGCGTTTACACCTCGTGTTGGCTTGTTTTGTCTGTGTTTACATGACAATGACAATGCATGAATTCACGCTAAATGCTATAGTGTCATGTGCCACTGTGTAGGCCTACCGGTATATGCCCTTCAACTATAACATATTATATTGTTTTTAATGAGACATATTATTGGCTGTTTTCGCATATTGAATGAGTCCCGTAGTGCAGCCAGAGCCTGACTGCAGAGGTGTCAGTGGCAAGGTATGGCAGCATTGGCAGCTACAATACTTTGGCTACAGGGGAAAATAATAAAATGTCCTTCATAAAATAAATTCATCATGCCTGTTGCTAAGGATTGACAACATGACTGGTGTCTTGCATGCGTGCCTTTGCACGTGCAAGACACCAGTCATGTTGCCATACCTTAGCTTTTGCTGAACTGCATGACGCCACCATGGCTGGTGAGTCAGTCAGTGATTTCTCTGGAGGAGACTGTCAGAGGAGCGAGCAAGAGGAGGAAATGACTTACCTCTGGACTTATAGCCTAGCCTTATAGCCTAGCCCTAAAAGATATTATAGAATCCTTGGCAGCCAGCAGCATTGGACTATATATTACACGATAAAGTTTACCGTTTACACCTCCTCGCCTGTCAATCAGTTAACAGCGCACGGCTGCAGTGGATGGATCGGCACATGAGAGGCACGCACAACTATGGGCTTTAATAATCATTAAATGCTCGGGTCTCGGAAATAAATGGATTTAATCATTAGTTGGCTGAGAATGGAATACCATAATGGTTAAAGTAACTTTGAGGAGAGGAGAGCTGTTGGTTATAGTAGGCTACTAGCGACTCCAGTCAGACCAGCTGTAGTAGCGACCAGCTGTGACCCATGCACTAAATTGATCGAACCTAATTTTGCGCTTTTGCTGGCAATTGTAATTGATTATTTTGGAGAAGGATTCCAATAGTATAAACATTTATAAAAGGCTTTCATATGCTCCTGATCTTTTTCAAATGAGGTTTGGGCTAATAGATCGCAATGTGTTCAGTTTTGGCTATTTTCTGGGTTTTAATTACAACTAAAAAATATTAATAATACGTTTTCTGTTAGTCTGACACTGACAGACAAACACACACCGTTCCTCTCCCGTGTGTTCGGGTGGAGGCGGGGGGAGGGAGAGGGGGTTCTATCATTGTATTCTCCCTGCTCTGTACTGTCCTTGGCCCCCTCATTTTCCCCTCTACACTAATCTCTTCACAGAAAATCTCAAAATGTGTCACATGGTGCTGTATTGGGATTGCCATTTTCTTCAGAATGTTCCCACTTATCCTACTTTTGCCAAATGTTCGCCTTTATGACATGCCCAGAAAAGGGATGCTAAGGTGTGTATGGTTAAAACCATTGCATTAAGTTGCTCAGTCTTTTTGGTTAATTTGAAGTAACATTCATGCCTTATTATTGATGAAGAAAGTTGTAAGACATATGTCAATTCATGGTTTACCACAAGACTTACTGTACTTCTGTGTTGTTGTGTGTTTACTGTGTTATTAAATATGTGTTTAAATGGGCTTATGCATTCATGAAATGTCTTGGTAATAGTGACTTGACTAGACACTGATGCTATATTCAAAAAATGGATCTCTGAAAGTGTAAAAAGCTGACCAGTAATGATTGCTGTTTAGGCCTACTAATAGTAATATTGACTGAATATGTATTTCTGTGAAACATTTTCTTTGATTGCTTTCTTTAGTCTGAGGTAAGCTATAATCAATCCAACGTGTTCATTATTCTAACATGTTCCACATAGTTTTCATTCTATAACTTGCTGGCTCGTGAGTAAATAAGTTCTTTAAATTTCATATCATGAGCCTCACCCTCTGTCAGGTGCCGCCACCCCACCCTTTCTGTTCACATACCTTACTAACAGATCAGTAAGTCAATATGAGCTAATGTTATTGTATTGTCTTCTAGCAGTCCTTTAATTAGGCTACACATAGGCTACGTCATTTTAACTGCTTCATTAATTTGCATTTAAACAGATCATTATAGCATTTCAAAATGCCTCAAAGCAGCCTGATAGAAATGACCAACCTAGGAGGAGAACTTTGATTTCTCTCCGTTCTCTCTTCTTCTGTTCTCGGAGAATTCTCTGGATCTCTTTGTCCACCGCTATGGTAAGCCTCTCCTCCTCGGTAAGGAAACAGGTGCAGGTGCGATGGCACCATCGCAGGCAGCCCTCCATGGCAAACTCCGCTGTTATGACCTGTAAAATATAAACACACACACACACACACACACACACACACACAACACACACACACACACACACACACACACACACACACACACACACACACACACACACACACACACACACACACACACACCACACCACACCACACCCCACACACACACACACACACACACACACACACACACACACACACACACCTTTTCCGATAAGGACGTTGTTTTGTCATCTCATCGGTCATCACTATCACCAGCCCATATTAGGCTATAATTTATTTGAACCACCCTCGGACCGGCACCCGCCTGCTGTCACCTGGAAATCCCCTAACTCTGGATATGGAAGACAAAACATGACCATTGAAAAGCTATAAGCAAGGATACAATTTAAAGTTCATTTTACTCAGCATTTCATAATACAAATAGTCCAATGTAGGCCTACGTACACAAGTTGACTTTAGATACAGTAGGTCTACATCTAATTTTTAAAGCTAAGCTATCATGTCACAAAAAGCATTTTGCAGCCCATGCTAGCCTACTGTAACAGTGTACACATTATTCCTCACAGGCAACTACAGAGAGCGAACTTTTCCCATTCAGTCTTTGATGTGGGAAAAGAAAACAATTCAAAAGATAGCGTGTAGGCTACACGTTCTAATATTAAACGTAGGCTATATAATAATTTGTTTCATTTGTTACCTTAAATCAGTTCGTCAGACTCCTTGAGAAGAACGCGCAGAGCACGACTTTGATTGCCTTTCGCCGTCCATTTCTAAGCGCGTAGACTGGCACCCATCCACCGGCGCAAATGCGGTTGCCCAAGCGCACCAAACTATCCAGCCTACCTTACGTTTTCAACGCAAGCAATCTGCAATATACTTTTCACGTTTCCAACTCAAACTAATAACCTGAAAATCTAGCGGTGTACGTGTGCGTTGGAATATGCAGGGTATGTAGTAGAGAGGTGAACACTCTGGAATGCGCCTTGAGTGACTCGACTGCGCTGCGCCGCGGATAAAGTTTCGAACGAGGCTCATCCCTCTGTTGGCCTGCCTGCCACAGTAACTCCATAGCCTCAGGTTTCAGGGAGTTTGCTGCAGAGGTTAGAGAAGTGAACAAACCTTTTAGAGCCACACAATCACACAAGCAGTGGTGTAAAGTAACTAAGTACATTTAGACCTACTCAAGTAGCCTACTGTAGGCCTACAGAGTACACTTTTGAGGCTTCATAGTTGTGTGGTGTGGATATATTTACACATTCAAACATATCCAATGTAGACCTATTTGTACATTAAACATTTAATCATGCCATAGGCTATCTTGTTTGTTATTTTGGAAAATGTTGCCAGAGGTGCCAGAAGTAGGCTACCATGACATCTTCTTTGTGCTATATATCACAGCAGAGGCAATTTTCATAAGAATCGTTCACTTTGTGATGCAAGCATGCATGACATTTGTCACAATAAGGGCCACTTTTATGGGAAAAGGCACTGGCCACTATAAAATCCAAAACAGAGCGGACACCAGACCTCGGAAGAGTGGGCACTAAGGAAATGTGGCCACCAAAACAGAGTGGGCACCAGACCTCTGCAGAAGAGTGGGCACTGAAATCCGGGCACCAAAACAGGAATAGCCTACTTTGAAGTCTTATAGGGTTATAATGCCCACTCTTCCTATTGTCCACTCTTCCTGTATTTGATATTTTAAGTAGGCTAGGCCTAGAATAGTCTATATGTCTACAGTAAGACACCATAAGGGCGAGAAGCGACGTCGCCCTGAAGGGCATGCACATGGGGTGACAGCAGACTGCTGGGCAAGCACTGGCGCTTTGGCATGTGATCAACTTTCCCTCTGCGTCCTAAAATAAATATTGGCACTTTGGCTACAGTGTGTGCGGATTGATGGAATCAACTTTGTCCAAAAAAATGCACAGACCTGGTTGGTTGTTTAAGTTGGACACAATGTGTCCCCAAATATGGAGATGACTGACTTCTGACATCACAGACCACATGAAACTGACACAATATGTCCATATATGGAAATTCCCAGATATGGGCTTAATTTTGAAGACATCAGGGATCTCCATATATGGGCATAAAAGGGACAAGGACGGAATTCATTTGCAAGTGTGACTTGCGTTGCGGTTGGTTGTTTAAGTTGTCAACGTGGCCAAAATGTGGCCTTATTTTCCCAATATGGATGAGCTGGGGTGAGGTGTCATATTGATGACATCAGGGATCTCCATATATGGGCATAAAAGGGACAAGGACGGAATTCATTTGCAACATCATTCAGGTCAGCTATATCCTTCTGCTGAGCTGGGATGAGGTGATGTCAGAACAAGTCAGCTATATCTTTCTGCTGAGCTGTAAGAGGTGATGACAGAACAGAATAAGCTATATTGTGATGTCATTGTGATGTTAGAAGACTGAAAGTGACAGACAGACTCAGAAGAGTGACAGACAGGAGCTGGAGGCTTTCATACCAAGTAGCGACATACCGTCGCAACTAGTCTTTTATGACAAAGAGTTTGCCCCGAAACAAGGTATGTACTATCTTCCCGACAAGTGGACAAAAGTACCGCTGCAACTTTGGGTTAGGGTCATACAGAGGACATGTTTAAGTCTCTCATAAAAAATATGTTCACTTTAGCTGCAACCATATTTAAATAGATTTGTAAATACGTAAAAAGGAGGTACCCCATTCTCCCCTACTTTTTCCACCACTGCACACAAGGCAACAGGGACACACACAGTTTTTCGGATGTGTCTGATTGATAGGCCTACAGACAAGTTACAACAGACCGAAATGGTCAGGATGAACTTAGTCTAGGCTACTACTACTATACCCAATAACCTCACGTATCCACTTGACCAAACGTTGAGCTCAGTTCCATAATGTAGCCTATCTAAACTTTTTTTGTTTTGTTTTGTTTTTAATTCAGGCGAGTGAGTACAACAGGAGGTATTTGTCACTCCTTCCCCTCTACAGCTCTTTGGATGTCAATCTTTTGTCTTAGCCAGTAGAACCGGTCTGGCGAGATTTCCATGGACTCCAACAGGTCTCAACCGATATTAAGATTGCCCGCCCGTGCTCCACATTGCCATGGGAACAAGGTGAGGTGAGCCACAGCTGAGGGGGAGACTGAAACATAGGAGGGAGGGGGGAGAGAGAGAGAGAGAGAGAGAGAGAGAGAGAGAGAGAGAGAGAGAGAGAGAGAGAGAGAGAGACTGGCATGAGCTATAGAGGGAAGGAAACAGAATGAGAGTTGAGACAAGATGCAATGTGAATGGGAAAAGAATAGAAAGGAGACAGACGGGAAGAAAAGGATAAGAGGGAGAAAGAAATGTACTAAAAAACGACTTACAGAGTTGGTGAAAATGGTAAGTGGGTGTGGATTGCCAACATTCACACATGCCTCCCTGTACAGAGCATTAGGCTATAGCAGCTTATTGGCACAGGTGGGTCCTTATAATGATTCTGGGAGAAAAATGTGTTAGTAGATTAGCAGGAGGAAGAGTGAGAGTGGAGACTTTGTCCCTTGCAGGCTATGTGGGAAATAGGGGAGGCTTAATGATTAATCTGACAACATTCATCAGAATGTATCATCTCATGTGTGAGATGGCGCAAAACAGTCACATGTTATGAACATAATAATATAACTTCTATCACTTAGGAAAACTTCTATAATTCAGGAAAGATAATCCATATTAAACAGTCTAACCAAATCCACTAAATTGACAATACAAATATCCTTAGAAAACAAGAAAACACAATGAAATCGGGAACAAAGAACAAAATATGAGAAGTGTGTGTGTGTGTGTGTGTGTGCGTGTGTGTGTGTGTGTGTGTGTGTGTGTGCGTGCGTGTGTGCGTGCGTGCGTGCGTGCATGTGCGTGCGTGTGTGTGACGTGCGTATTTCAATCATGTTTGTGTGTTGCAGCATCACTTCCCAGTGGGATTTTGATCCATCAAGGCGGAATTAAGCCATATGACTCCATGTGAATATATCATTTGAATTGCACAGTTTACCTGTGGCTGTAGATGTTTTGCATAGTTTTGTTGTATATCTGTAATTTATTGTCTCAATGAGATGAGTACAAAGGACTCCAATGTAAACAATCCATAGTGCTTCCTTGAGTTTAAATCCTATTAGTAGACACGACTGTGTTCACTTCTGAACTGTACTGTCCTATGCTTTTCCTGCTAATAAAGCAATCGATCAATCGATCAATCAATCAATCAATCAATCAATCAACCAATCAATCAATCAATCAATCAATCAATCAATCAATCATCTGTATCTAACAGAAAACCAACATGCACAAGAGGACAGTGTAGGTATACACTCAGTATTCCCCAATAAAGATGTAGATACATCACATGCTAACAGAATATATTCTTAGATTTAGATTTTGGTTTTTATACATTGTAAGCATACAAGAATGGATACAATACAACTTCTGCATTTTTATGAATAAAATAATGTTCTGGAGATATTATGTCATTAAATGTTCAGTCTTACAGCATAGATAAGTTGATTTGAACGGTACTACATTGTTTATAATTTTACAAAAGAAAACGTAGTCACTTTCTGAATAATTAATACTAGGCTAAAATAGAAAACAGTAATGATAAACACTGAAGACAGCCAGAAAGGGCAAATAGGAGGGAGATCTGTGTAGTGCATTGATATTCAAACATTTTCATGTCAAGGACCTTGATATCCATCCATCTGAAAATAGTATAAGGTTTTTCCAAAATGTGTGCCGCAAGCTTGTAGATTTTTGGAAGCTGAAGAATAAAATAGAATTAAAGTTATAGAAACATAAAAGTGCTCAATATGTGAATGTCCCATTTCACGTTTTGTGTCTTAAATCTTTTGAAAATAGCAGGTGCAATGTCGTGTGATCGGAAGTATATCTCAGTCTGAAGTGTTTAATGTATGTTTTGTTATAATAATCAAAAAGTAACTAAAGGTTTAAAAAATGGAGTAAAAGTACACAATTTGCCTCTGAAATATGTACTTAGTTACTTTCCACCATTGTGTACAGGTGACGTGCGGATGGTGGCAATGAGGGTTGCTATTTATACTGTTGGCAGCAAGATCTTTTGAGGTAAATGCTGTGTGTGCGTATGTGTGTGTGTGTGTGTGTGTGTGTGTGTGTGTGTGTGTGTGTGTGTGTGTGTGTGTGTGTGCGTGTGTTCGTGTGTGTGTGTGTGTGAGTGAGAGGATTTCTACAGTGTTTGCAGTTATGAGAAATCACCAACATGGACATCCACCAGCTCAGTGGCCTTGTCGTTAGAGTGTCCGCCCTGAGACTGGGAGGTCGGGGGTTCAATTCCCTGGCCGGGTAATACCAAAGACTGTAAAAATGGGACCAGCATCAAGGGTTGGATCGGGGGGGTTGATCACCATTACTGATTCCTAAGCGTGGCACGACTGCAGCTCACCGGTCAAAGGTAGAGAACAAATTTCAAATCACAGCAATGTGTCTGACTATAAATAAATGTATGTCCTGGACTAAGCCAGCTCAAAAACATGGATTGAAACTGCTCAAATGGCACAGTGGTTAAGTGCTTGGCCACCACTGCAAAGGTTGTGTGTTTGCATCCACCATGGTGTATTTGGTTTTGTCTATACTATATATGAACACAATTCAGTAGGATACAACAGCAGTAACAACACACACATTGTGTGTTGTTACTGCTGTTGTATCCTACTACATTTAATGTTTGTGGGAAGGAATTCAATGGCATAACGAAAAAGGCTAACATGGCAAACATTTTCATGTCAAGGACCTTGATATGTATGTACTTATTTGGCCGCAGACCCCATCTGAAAATATTTTGTTTTAGGGACCCCCAATAGGACGTCATAACACACAAAATGTTTGTGGGGAGGAATTCAATGGCATAACGAAAAAGGAAAACATGGCAAACATTTTCATGTCAAGGACATTGATATGTATTTGGCCGCATACCCCCATCTGAAAATATTTTGTTTTAGGGACCCCCTTAATAGGACGCCATTTTTGGTGGCAGGGAATGTGTAAGAAAAGATTTGTGTTCAAAATGTCAAGGGTTTTTCCTAAATGTGTGCCGTGGCTGCGTGGCCTGTGAGCAGGTCGATTTTTTTAAGCTGAAGCATAACATAGAATTAAAGTCTAGCCTCGCGTAGCCAGGCTTACTCATCTGCGAAGAGAAAAGCCTGGTGACAATAGAAGGCAGAAGACGTTCTGGGAGGGGGGGCTGAATTTTCCCGGAAGCTGTATTTTTTTCACAGTGCGTTGTTCCTGTCCATTAAACGCAGCACTTCCGCTAGGAATTGTGGAACACACCGGAAGCCCTATTGTCTACAGGGTGATTAAAGCATAGAGTTATAATATTAAGGATTAAAGTCATAGAGCTGTTGTTGTGGACCCCCTGGAACACCCTCAAGGAACCCTGGGGGACCCTGGAACCAACTTTGAGAACCACTGGTGTAACGCTCCCAGTCCACTGCAGGTTTATAACAAATTAACAAAGTGCTGTTCTGTTCAGCAAATACAGGCTGCAATGTCTAATCCGTTGTGCTGAGAGGATTGGTTGTCTGCATTGGTGGACTTGTATTTCACTCCACATTTCAAATATTGTAGCCTACTTTTAGACTTCATACATTTCTAGTAAGACTAAGAGAAAAAGTACATTAACCACTTAAGGCCCTTTTAAAAGTGAAAAAAAAAAAAAGTAATTGCGATGCAAAGCATAGTGCTTGTTGATCTGTTATTCCCCCTAGGGCATAGGCTATTCGTGATATATATATATATATATATATATTTTTTTTTTAATATTTCTGGAAAATCAGCTCTTTTGAATAAGTCAGTATCTTCTAATTTCCATTGTTTCGACTGAAGAATAAAATGGCAATAGTTTTTAAAGTTGACCAGTTGTCTTTGATTAAGTATTGCAATTACACAAGATGTCCACAGGATGTCACCCTGCACACTCAGACTAACATGACTTCTAATGGCAAAATCAAGAGTTCTCAACATTTGAGTGAGCTATACCTTTATTAACTTTTCTTTTACGGAATGTACACATAGTTCAATATGTGAATCGTGATTTGGCTGAAAATTCTATACCCATCTATTGGTTTGGTTCAGACCAGTAGGCCTATGTGTCAAAAATTACAATGGCAGACAGTGGTGTCCCCCCAATGTCATATCTCCCTCTTATTCACACATTGACATACCTAATTAAATTGGTTAAACTAAATGAACAATAATACTATTATTATCGTAATCATAGGTAATTAGTCCTACTATAATATATAGTCTATTTATAACTGGGAATTGGATTTGGTTGAGACGGCTCATTTCATTTGCTCCCTTGGTAAAAAAAAAAAAAAAAAAAAAAAAAACATTGCAAAAGTTCAACGGCGAGGCTCAGTCTGGTTCTCTTCTCTTGAGTGATTTTACCCGCTGTTGGATACCAGAATGCCAAGTTTTGCCTGCCTCTCGTGGTTATGTCAGAGTCAAAGATCTCATCTGGGCAAAGCGCAGAACCTCCACAGTCCACCAAGACCACATTACGAGTACGACTAGGATAAGTTAACAATGTGAGAGACACCGATGTCTTTGTAAAGTCAGTCACCATCATTATCATTCGTCGTAGCCAGGAGGATAACATAGTGGCTGGATGGTGGTGATGACAGGCTGTGTGCAGTAGGTATGAGCTGAACGTTGCTGCTGGTGTTTGACAGGGGATGGGCGTTGTCCATCCATTCATATTTCTGCTTGTGTCGTTGACCCGCCTCTGAAAGGAAGGCTTCTCCAGTGGTGGGCCTATTTACATTCTTTACTCAAGTAAAAGTATCAATACTGCATCGTAGAAACTAGAAACACTCATGTTACAAGTACAATTCTGGAATTCAAAATGCACTTGAGTAAAAGTACAAGTAACTAATAAGTACAAGTAAAATACTTGGATCTGAGATGTAGTGGATACTAGTAGAAGTAAAAGGATATAGGAGAAAAAAGTACAGTTTCATGACAGTACAGATCACTGGTACATGGTCAACTAAAAGGAGATCCCAGTAAGCTTTTCGGCTTATTTACATTACAGAGGAACCACTGAAAGACAAATACATCAAACTTATACTAAAGTACAGTACACTTGAGTAAATGTACTTAGTTACTTTTACACAGCACTGGACTTCACTTCCCCTCATGCAAACTTTACAAAAACCTGAGACCGCAAGCACCTCCCCACAAGACTCCTCCAGTCTGTCTTCTCATTGGCATTCCCACTGTCAGTCACTGGTGTGTGTTCGAGGCGTCACCAACAGCATCAGGTTAGTGTGTTCATCATCACACCGGGGGCTGATAATGAGTGGGTGACGCGCGAACCCTATCTATCACACCACATACAAATAACATCGGTGATTTAAAAAGGAGAAAGAAAAGAAGAATACACACACACGGACCATAACAACCCATTGGACTGGCAGTGAGAGATCTGTGGAGTTTTTACCGATCTGCTCCGGATGACGTGTTTTGGAGATCAGCTCCAATGTGATGGGGGTCTTGTGCCAAACTGGACAGTGTAGCTAACTAGCCAGCTGACTGCAACATCAGTGATGGCTAGCTAAGCTAACGAGCTAGCCTGCTCGCTGCAGGGTGGGTGCCTCCTCGGTCGGCTTGCCTCAGTAACGTTACTCACGGAGTGGCTTTTAAACGCCGTTTTCCCGGCTGCTCGGACACAACGATGATCTTGTCAGCTCGTTCAGGCAGCTGATGGGCGGCTGGACGGCCACAGTCTTTGTCGCTGCGCGGGGTGTGTGCAGTGTGCGGTGTCGGTTTTGGTTTCGGGCGTGTTATTTGGGAATTGTGCCGATGTGTCAGTGGCAGCCAAGTATGTCCCGCTGTCTCCGGGACCGGTAGCTCGTAGTTTGTACATTTTAAACGTTCCATATACAGCGTATTTTGATGCGCTGCACGTGAGCTGGGCCGACAGGCTAACCAGCTATTTGGGAATTGGGTTTAAAGACGGCAAATTCAGCTACTCGGAGCCTACACTCTTGACGCTAACGTTGGCTTCAGAATTGGACGTGATGTTTTATTTGGGAACGTATGCATTGATTTCCTACAGGAGGTGACTGTCATCCAGTGGAACGTTAGGTTGAAGATTTAACACAGCGAGCGCACACGACTCGACTGAAGCTGTCAGTGTTTGACAGCGGCGGCCCCAGGCGTCAACAAGGAAGGCCACATTTCGCATCAAGCCTTGGAAGTCAGCATTCGCTGGGAAACTTTGTGAAAAAAAACACTTGGTTTTGCCATCATCTCGCAAAGAAACGTTCTATTTATACATTGGCTGTTACTTTACGTAACGTGTAGCTCCAGCAGGCTCCCTATGTAAGACGGACTGCCGGATTGCTGCGGTGATGACTTTAGAATCCATGATGGCTTGTTGCCTGAGCGAGGAGGCGAAAGAGTCCAAACGGATCAACTCCGAGATCGAAAAACAACTACGGCGGGACAAGAGAGATGCTAGAAGGGAGCTGAAACTTCTTTTACTGGGTATGTGTGCATGCAAAGTATTATTCTCCTCCTCCTCCTCCTCCCACCCCCGTCTCCATCTCCCCCGGCCCATACACACGCGACCAAATATGTATTGCCGAACATTTACAGCAGTGGACGGTTCTCAAACTTTAAAGGTCTCCCCTTAACTTTGACGGGTCCATTTGGTTCCATTTGTACATTGTCAAAGTTACAGACTTGTAAGGGTCAATTTTTAGACCCCCACAAAGGAACCTAGAGAGTCCCTGAAATTCACTTTAAGAACCACTGGTTTTCAGTATTGCTAGAATACTCCTGGTAACCTCGCCATTTCCATGAATGTAGAAGACTATTATGACATGCAAAACTATTGGCTTTTAAAGCCAAGGAAAGCGTTGGCTTTATTTATTTAAAATGCGTGAGTCATGACACATGCAAACCCAAACTGGTTTCAAATGAATGCTTCTTTATAAGTTGAGTATGAGGCATGATTTTGATGTTTTGTCATTTGAAACTTCAATTAAGAGATACAGAGCCTGTTCAGAGTTTGGGATGTCCTCATGCACCCCGTGTGCCTCCAGGGCTGACATAAAAGCCAATTGACAGTGACATGTTTGTAGGGCAGCTGCTCATAGGATAAGAGAGAGGACATCCAATTCACTCATTGTTCTTTCTCAATGAGGAACTTGTTGCTGTGTTGCCTTGAAGTTTTTCTTGGTAGGGTTGCAGCCTATAGTGCCATTTTTTGTTTATTTTTTCTTCTTAGAAACCTTTTACCACAGTTCATTGACGTTTAGAACCTCATTTCAGCAAGGCCTTTGCAACATCTCACAGAACCAAGAAAACTGCTTCCAGACTGGACAGTACAGTGAATGTGTAGCAAGCAAAGTTTCAATTTAACTTGACATTCCAGGATTCCAGGATCAAGTTCTGCGATTCACTGGCAGTATTTATTATGATTTGTTGTAATAGTGAAGACTGTTGTTTAGGTCATCTTACTGTTTATGGTCTGACTTGCTGACTGGTGGTAATTTGATTTGTTTGTAAGCCAGTTAATTATGACTTAAAACCATGAACTTAATCTGGATCAGGTGGATAATCAGGCAAAGGGTTTTACCAAGCAAAGCTGGTAGAGCTCCAGACCCTGTTTTCTATTTTCCCTTTTCTTTTCATACAATGACATTACTATAGCCTAGAATAAAATGTTACTTTAATTATAAATGTTTGACATACTAGCACAATGTTTAAGGGAAAAAAGAGAAACAATGCCAATGTTGCCTACTTTATCTTTATCATCAGAAGGCTACTGATGTCTGGAGTCTGTTCAGCTCCATGTCAATTCTGAGTCTCAATCCTACATTCTCTTAAACCTGCACATTACACAATTAACTGTTTTTCACCCATCAGAAAACACTAAAGCCAGTGAAGTACAGGGAGTTCCTCTAGCGCTAGAAGCAGATACTTGGCTGTCCCTCCCTGCTTCTACCTTGTGTACAACTGTGTTTGCTTCTTGATACAATTCAGACCACATGTGTAGTGAAGCAGTATTGACGCTCGTGAGCTGCCACCCATAGCGCCAACCGCCAACTGAAAGCGCCCTGGCTATTGTTTGAAGTTTTACAGTAGTACGGCCTTGTAAAATGCATCTCTCTGATGAGAGATTGAATCTGTGTGTGATCTGCCAGTCACACCACTGAAAACATGGGTTATTTATATTGACCATAAAAATGCATGATTGTGATTCTGGCATCCCTACTCATTTGCTTCTTGGAAGCTTCGTTTTAACTAAACCCTATACTTCATTGACTGGAGTCGCCCAGGGGTCAAGGCAAGGCCCCCTTCCTTTTTCTCTCTACACCACTCTTTGCCAGATATAGGCAACCTGCTATTCTGTGATGTTTGCTGAAGATTCACTACAGAATAGGGATGCTTCTGTGGTTAAAAAAAGCTTCATGTCAGAGTCTAGACCAGAGGTGGCTTTCTCTGGGGAATTATGGGTTTCTAGAGACTAGGTTATGCCCTCCAGACTCATTTTCAGGCTTAATGAATGGTAACAGAGCCGGCGTACCTGCTGTTACACTGACTGACTGGCTAGTCAACAGCTCTGTTGTAAAAGCTTAGTTTGCTTGTAATTCTTTAATTATTGTGCTAACAAGAGTTCCTCCAAGACATAAGTATATTGTCATGTATTCGGGCAAACATAGCGGCAAATACTATTATCAGCAACTTTCCATAGCTTTTTGGTTGAGGCTGCATTGAATGTAGATTTATTGGAATGTTTTCATATGGACGTGCTATAAAAAAAAACCTCTTGACTCCTCCCCGTATTGCCTGCTAGGCCTGACTCATAGCCAGTGGTAGCAAACGTTCTTTCACCAACTTTGCGTCGTAGTCGTACCACAACTGATACCTTGACCGTAACTGTAAAGAAATATATATCTAAGCTATATACATACTCTATATACATTGTCATTGGCAGAAATTGTAGCAGGTACAGTATGTACATGATTTAAGACATGAGGGTCAGCAATAAAGTGAGGATAAAAATAGCAGCAGGTGCAGAACATAAGGTGCAGCACTAGAACAGTGACAGATGTGGCACACAGGCCTCCGTGCAAGCAAAAAGTCTCTTGTGCAGTGACGTAATCAACACGGGGTGAATCCACATAGGTAAGCCATCAGCCAAGCCGGATGCACGCTGTGGTAGTCTGGTGGATTCAAACCATTTAACTCTGCACTGAAGGACAGGTACAAGCAATATGAAGTATGGCTTTAAATGAGATCGGCGGCACAGTGGCACAGTCGGTAGTGCCCTCGCCTCTGCTGGGGGCGTGTTCTCTCCTCCGCTTCATCAGTGCCCATATCCTAGGCTGGGTTGGCGAAAGGGCCATTTTGTGTGGAGTTTGCATGTCCCCTAGCGTAGGTATCCTCACAAAAAATGCAGTAAATCCTGGTCTCTATACTGCCTCTATAAAATAATGGTTATGATTTTAAGGGTCCAGTGCTTGGCAGTAAATGTGATGGAACCGGCCATACTACTCCAAGACTTGGCAACATTATTGTTTGAAATCAAATAAATAAATAATAAATAATGTTGTCGTCTTGTCTTACTTTTACAAAATGCACTTGATACAAATATGAGGAAGCAGGCAATTAACTCATTGAAATAGATTGATTTATTAGACATACATAAGGCATTTTCTATGCAGTGTTTAAATTTAAATTGCAGTAGGTAATTGTCTGTTCCTCTAACATTTATTCGTATATATATATATAAAAGACCAGCCACCGTATAGCCACAGTATGAGACTATGAGTAACAGTGTGGTTTGCAGAGCTGTCATTTGGCATCTATTATGTAGCTCTCAGATCCTTTATAGACCAACCTCCATGCCCATTAAAGCTTCCTGCTAAGATAAACTACTTCACCCACCATTCACAATGGTTGTTGGATTTGGATCCCAAATGTGCTTACATTTGATCAGCCAGTTTTATGTCATGATATTTGAGTATGAATGTACCTGTTAACTGAAAATATTAGTTTGTTGCCAATCTGGAATGGCTTGTGTAGTAAACTAGTAGGCACAAACGAGGCATGTCAGCTGCTGTTGTGAATATGGTGAGTCAAATATTTGATTAATAAATGGTCTTCTATTCTTTGTTGTTTACAATGCTCTTCACTTGTTACGAGACTTGCCTAGGCAGTGGTGGTTCTCAACCAGATCAGGGCCCACTTGAAAATCCCAATGGCATTCCCGCCCGGCCCACCCAACTGGCCAAGTGGTCAAATGGGTGGGCCGCTTGCATTGCCAGAGCTTGTTTATTTTAATGGTCAGTTAATCCATTGGATCAATGGAACTGACATAGTGTACTTATCCAGCCACCATAATGGCACACCACACCAGTAGTGCAGTTGCCTATACACAAATATACTGCATGTCATGGGAAATCCAATAAGATTCATATTTTCTGTACACTTTTTATTTATATGAAACTACTACTACTATTGCATAACATTTTACCTGAATTGCTCTTACTTTTTTTCTGACTGGCCATGCATGTGAAGATTCTGTTCCGCTGTGGCCAGAAATGCATGTGTGGTGTGAGAACGCGCGAAGGCTTATTTGGTGAGTTCGAAGCAAGACACACAGACAGAGATCTTCATATATGGCCACATCAGTTGGATCACCGGTGCAACATAGTTGTGAGGGCCGCAAAGCGGCCCCAACTCTAGATGTGAGGGCGCCCGAACCTCTAGACCAGGGGTCCTCAATAGGCGGACCGCGGTCCATGTCCGGACCGCGAGGCACCGCCGACCGGACCCAGGACGAATTATAGTTAAAAAAAAAAAAAAAAAAAAAGTGGAAAAACATCTCCACGTTTTTGTTTCCACTTCTCGTATTCATTCACTTTCATTGCATGCGCTGAGTGTGTGTGTGAGAGAGAGAGAGAGACAACGACGCGGTGATTGGCTGATGCCTGGCAACAAAGTATTATGGGCTGTCATGTCTTTGACAACGATGCGCTGATAGGCTGTTGCTACAGACCGCGGATGTTTTCGGAGCAGCAGCAACAGCAGCAGCCACCAACAATGCAACTAGTTATAAATCAGTGGGGTTTCATTCACGCTAAACATCATCAACGTGAATACGTTTGCAGGATTGTAATCTTATCTCCAGAGTTTGTCGCGACGTGCCACGGCCCGACGACGGCCCGTGACGGCTGCCTCTCTTTCTGCATGGATGTTGTTCTCCCATGGTTCTCCCCACCGGGGGAAATGGATGTGCTGTGTGGCAGCGCGCCGCATCCAGTTGGGGTTACCGTGCGGCACAACGTGCGTCGATACCACGATGCGACGCTGCGCAGCCGTCCGCGTTCAGTGTGTGCTCCCCTGTCTCTGACGTGCGACACCTTGTTTTCATATCGATATTCACGTTGCGACACAAGCATAAATTATTCGAAGATTATCCCAGTTTGTTAAAAGAAACCAGAGCACTAGCGCAAAATTTCTCTGCTCCATTGAACATTCTGTTCTCCCTGCTTTAATGGGTTGTTTCTCTTCAATCAAGTAATGCCCCCAAATGATTTTGGAGCCAGCCCAGATGACAGTGAAGTCATAATTTAAGGACCCTTTTAATAAAGAAAGAAACGGGAAAAGACCATTACTGCATGAAGCCTGGTGGGCGAGGTTATTACTGTATCAACAAACTACTACTAAAAAAAAAAAAACAACACATCAGCCATTGTAAAAAAAATAAAAATAAGAAAGGGATCCCTAATTATGTAAGATGAACAATAATGAGGGCAAGTGGTCATGACCTGAGGGCAAGTAGAACATGACCTGTACTTTCCAGACGGACAAGTGCCTCTGAGACCATGGTGTCAACCCCTGGTTGGTACTTTTTTGTATCTTAGCCTACTATTTAAGATTGACCGACATAATAAAAATAAGCGAATATAAATATATTTTAATATATATATATATATATATATATATATATATATATATATTAATTGTTTTATTTTTTCCCCGGACCCGGGTTTCAAAAAAATATTTGTGGACCTTCAAGATTTGTATTTGAGGACCCCTGCTCTAGACAACTTAATACAAAAGGGGACCAGAGGACAAAGCCATCATTTACCCTGCCCCCTCAGGCAGATAATTGCAAAAGATAGTGAGCAGTCCACCCTATGCACACACAAACTAAATCTGGGGACGCTGACATTTCAATATACCAAGGGCTTTTGTTGTGCAGTAAGAACTGTGCTGCTGCTGAATCCACCATTCTCCGCTGGTGGACGGGGATGACTTTTGACAGTCGGAAGCCTCCGAGCTTCTCTTGGTTAACGTTCTGCTCTTGACACTCTGAGGGGAGATCTGTGATGTTAAGACATGGGGTACTCTCAGACGGAAACATTGCACGAGGCTAAGAGAAGTGAGTAGTTGGAGTGTTCTATGTTATCCTTGCCCAAATACAGTAGGTTGAAATATAGCATCTTGCAATGGGCCTGGTATACAAGATACACTACACACTAATTAAGATACCCATGTACCTGTCAAAATTACCCTACTTACCCTCCCCATGACCCTTCTATTGTAAATATCTACTGTATATATTTTCCTGCACTGTTTTTATTTTTTATGTTTTCGGACTATCTACTGCATAGTACTGTGTTCTATCCTTCTGTCATTCAATGTTGTATATATAGGGTGCTTAAGTGGTTTTCTGTGTAAATAACGACAAGTGCTCCGGTTCTCGATCTAACTGATTCTCGATCTAGCGGTGACATATACCTAACGGTCGCTTATCTCCCGATTAGGGAGTCTTACTGGTATATAGAATAGTTCCCATCACAGATTAAAAAAACATGATATTGTTTTTCAATTATTCGTTTAATTGTTTTATTAATTATTTTAAATATACAGGTTGGGAATCACTGGCCTTGGGTTAGGAAATACCTAGCTTTCTGTAACACATCTACTGCCAATAGTACTAGGGGCTTTATCTGAAGTATGGGTCATAATGTTCTCTGGTCCTTTGTATCAGACTGGCTCTTCTCATTGATGTGGTTAGCTAGTTCTCAGCTGACAGGCAGGCTTAAGAGCTGAGTAGGAGGAGCAGACTGCTGCCTGTTCTGTAGCTAATGGAAGTCACAAGTAATTAAATGTGTACAGCCAGAGCTGGGGTAGCTGCGGCATCCGTCTGTGGGCTTCCCTCAGTACAGCCTGCGTGCGTGCGTGCGTGCGTGCGTGTGTGAGAGAGGTTGAAGGTACCTTATTTATCTTATTCTTGTGTACAGGAGAGTACAATTATTTTCTTCTGGTCCCTCATTCTTTGTACCAGCAATAAAAAGGAATAATAGTAACAGCAGTACTTCTAGCTGTAGTACTTGGGAGAAGAACAGTTTGTCTGTTGGTTGTACAAAAACAGTGCTATTTCTAGCAGTAAGTGACTTGTGCCAGTGGCTTTTGGCATTGCACAACAACATTGTTCACCCCTCGTAGTACCTCTGACTTCACTACAGAGTGTACAGACAGGCGAGGTTAGCTTTTTCTATTTTTTATTTTATTTTATTTTATTTTTTAAACTTTATTTTTCTCAGATTATTATTATTCTTTTTTGTCTGATCATTAATATTTTCTACAGGAAGTAGCTATAAAGCAACGATCTACTTCCAGTAGCACCGGCTTGTAGCAAACTGTCCGTGGTTGGGGTGGCTTTCCGAGCTTTTTTGACAGTGATTATGTCCTTTATGGAAGGGAGGACGCATCCGCTGCTGCACTTGGCTGTTTGCATGACCCCCTGCATTGCTTTGCGGCTGCGGACTGTACAGTTAGTGTTGCAACCAGTCAGGGTGCTCTCGGTGGTGCCTATGTAAAGAGCTTGTAGGACCTTGGGGCCCATACCAAACCTTTTCAGTCGGTTGAGAACATTGAGCCGTCATCATGCCTTCTTCACCACTTATTGTGTGTGTAAGTCTCAGGTGAGTGAGTTTCTCAATGATGTGGATGCACCTCGCAGATCCACAGTGGTGCCATTGCTGTATAGTGATCTCTACACCTGTAGTGTAGTTCACCATACCTTTGGTCTTGTATGTAGACGACGTTGAGTGCCAGCTTGTAGAAAGGAGCTCAGAATACGGCTCTATGGGGCTCCTGTGTTGAGGCCGAGGCTTAGTGGGACATTGGTGTTGGAGAGCATCCTCATTGCCTGGCATCGCTCTGACAAAAAAAATCCAGCTGCCCAGGCTGGTGTTGACACCTAGGTTCCAGAGCTTGGTGTCAAAAGGGCACTATGGTGTCTGTTGAACGCTGAGCTGTAATCTATAAACGCTATAATCTATAAATTCTAGGGGTGTAACTAGGGTTGGGTTCGGTAACCGCCGTACCGCGGTATACCGAGGTAGGTAAACAAGCGAGTTTTAAAACGGGAGAAGCGAGGACCGCATGCGCTCCATGCCGCTCTGCTCTGGGCCGTGTACCACACGTTTGGAAGCCACATACGTCACTCAGAGACACAGACAGTCAGACCTACACAGGGCAGCACAGCAGCCGCGTAGAGGAGTACAGAGAGCAGCGTAAACTTTCTCTGTAATCCACACGACACAAGGATGTTAATACATACCTTGTGTTGTGGCATAACTTTTTTTATTCATACGGATTACTGGCGGAGCGCGAGCCGTGTGGACTAAAACCGGAAATGAAACTATTTTACTTTTTCCACCGCGTCGCACGTTGTGCCCCGTCCGGCGGCGCGTCGGCGATTTTATAACCTTTTCTGTCAAGTCTTGTAACTAAAACCTGTATATAGCAGCACTCAATCACTGCGATTTGAGAGTTGAGACGTGACGTGAGTTTACAGAATCACTGTACAAGATCTGACTACACGTCCTCTTCTGGTTTGTTCACACAGCTGTTTGTGTCTGAAAAGCCCAAGTAGCTAGCCTACGTTACTATGGTAACCCGACAGTGCAGATCTAAAAGCTCAGAACGCGTCGCGGATGCGATGTGTTGTGAGCTTGTAGATCTGCTCCTTTCAAAGCCAGACCCGCTGTGCTGTACGGAGAAGTATAACTCGGGCAGTCAGGCTGTGGAGAGGCGACTTTTGGGAAGATGATTGCAATATTTTGACTTATCGCCGAACCTTAATTAATTGATACGGGGGTGCGGTAATTACCGCAATACAGGCGGTAAATGGGAAGACGGTAATCGTGGTAACAAAATGTCGATACCGCCCCAGGCCTAGGTGTAACGATATATAGTAACGAAATATCGTTTTTAACTTAAAAAATCGAAGTATATCGAAATTAAAACAGCTAAAATTGAATCGTATCGTTTTATTTTGTATTGAATCGGCAGTGCAAAGAATCGATTGTATCGATACTACTTACTTGTGTATTGTATTTAGCATTTTTAAGAAGAAAAAATGAAAAGGAGGCTTAAATTACTTCTATCGATAAATGTGTGTAATCTCTGGGTTCATGTCAAGGTGCAGGTTTGTCAATATACAATGTCCATGTATTTGGCAGATAATCACTGTTTACTTATTCATATCCATAATAATACATGTTTCCCTTAAAAACCTGCACTATCCACAACTTTCACACAGATTTAATGTCTTTGTTAAATAGTTACTATATCGATTTAAAATCATTGAATCGAATCATATCGCCATGAATGAACCAATATCGTCCATGTATCGTATCGTCAACCATGTAGATTTGTGACATGTATCGATTCGCTATTAAAATGTATGGTTACACCCCTAATAAATTCCTCATCTCCAGGAAGGAGAAAACAGTGAAGTGTTGTGGCTATGTCTATGCGCCTATGGATATTTTTTGCCGGTAAGCACATTCATGACTGTCTTGGGTGGGTGGCAGCCTGCTGTTGATCAGCTTCTCAAAACATTTGCTCAATGGTGATGAGAGCTGCAGGACGTCATTTAGAACAGTTAATTTGCTCCTTTTTTTTTGGTTCTGGAATTATGGTAGTGTTAAAAGAGTCAGGGATACTATCTTCTGAGAGGGATTGATTATAGATAAAACCTGATAGCAGGCAGCGTTGCATATGCTCTGAACACCTGACCTGAAGAGGGTGTGTGTGTGTGAGCACATTGTGTGATGGTGCCAAGTCAACCAATGTAGATCATCACGCATCAACAATGAGGGTGACATGCACAGATGGCTGATTTAGTGATTTCGCATATCATAGGATGCCAGGTGAGACATTTTGATCAATGTTAAACCTGTTTATGAAGCAGTGTAACCATATAGGCCTGCCAGTTTAGCCAGAATGGTCAAGGTTTGTGATTATTATTTTTAAAAGAGTCATAAATGTACCTGTAGCTACTTTTATGTCCAAAAAAGCCTCCTTGGAGTCCGGAATGACACTAAAATAACATCCCGAAGGCTAACGCAGGCTGGCAATATTATGTTAGCATGAGTTTTTTTATTGTCTTTATATAATTCTATATATATTTTCTTTTATATTTTTATATTGAGTGATTGAGCACAGATTACAACCGTTTCTTGACAATTCAAGTCCACAGATACACAGAAGGCATGAGTTCTTATTGACATGCATACATTTCATACTGGAGATGTTGATGGGGATATTCCTTCTGTCCTCCTGGTCTGATGACTGGACTAGTTATTTTGTGCGCGTGTGTATACGCCACTTCTAAACGTTGGTACCTGTTCCCAGGACATGAACACATCCTCTTATACATAATAGCAGTGTGGAAACAGAGACTAGTTACACATTGTAGCAGTGTGGAAACAGTCCCTGGAAACACTGACTTCCACCTCTCCCATGTGGGACTGATGTTGACTGATGGTCCGTCTTGTTAATTCAGTCATATGGATAGAAACCTGTTCAACGTGTATTGGAACAAACAGTACAAATCACATGTCATGGATTTATTTTTATGTTCATGTAATGAATAGTTTTTAATCTTATGACTCTATACGAATAACATTTATATAAGAACTAAAGAAAGAGAACTAACATCAGTAGTGCCTCAAGATGATCTCAATTATGTCCCGTTTCCTTTTCATTTAGGGCAGTTCCGTGACAGCAATTACCTATTACGTGAACGAATCTCACCATTGCTCTTCTTAATCTTCTTAATACCCTTGGCCTTTATGTCCCATAATAAACTCTGTTGACTATCTTGAATTTCATTTTCTTCTAACTTGCATTGATTATAGACATTTATGATCTGCTTCCTTTTTCTGTCTCTCTCAATACTGTATTTGTTTGCAGTCTCTTCCCTGTGTTCTCTTACTGTCCTTCCTGAACTCCCTATTGATGTCAACTACTTCCTTTTAGGTATTCAAACCATTACTTATCAGGGCCTCGTTCAGTTCAGTCAGTGTTTTGAGGAAAAGTCTTTTAGGATTTTATAATGGCATTGTGGAATAGGGGAGGATGCCAAGAGAAATGGGGTGGGGAGTGTGCTTTAGCACGCTAAACCCCAAAACATCCTTTTCCCATGAGATTTTATTTTAGAACTTAGAACATGAACTGTGAGTTTGGAAAGAAAGCACCAGGCACACTTTTTCTGTCAATGTGCTCGCTATCAATCAGTCTACTATCTATCTAGGCTAATGTCTGTTTGTTTTTTGCAAAAGTTAAACTCAAGGATGTCTCATACGTAAACGCCTGCCTACGCCCATTATGGTTTCTCTTTATAAGTCTTATAAGCTAAGCCAAGGAGATCAGCCCTGTTCTAGCTGTGTTTATTTGAATCCTGGGTAGTTGCTGCCAAGGTAACAATTCTCATTCCGGGGTTCCGCATAGGGATGGGACGATACGCGATATTATCGTTTATTGTGATAAAAAACACTCACAATAATTGTATCGTGGAGATTTCATTTATCGTGATATCGTCCTCCGTCATGAACTGGGATCAATTAACCTTTTATTTGCCGAGCTGCATATCCGGTACCTCTTAAACCCATTATAATTGGTAAAAGGTACTTACAATATACGTACTTGATACAGTCTTTTTTCACTCTCTATCAAATGCTCACGACGTGTTGTGAACTTGTAGATCTGCTATTTTTTGGCAAATGTTCCGCTCCAGGTCCAGGATAATGGATCGCGATTTCTTTTGTCACAATAATCGTGATATGACATTTTCATGTCGTCCCATCCCTAGTTCCGCATAGCCTAGCCGACATCACTGCCACACAAAGATTACCCCCCCCCCCCCCCCCCAAAAAGGGAACTGGTTCCCCTGACATCACAGTGATTATTATATATTGGCATTCACAGATAGGGGCTTAATATTGATGACATCAGGGATCTCCATACATGGGCATAAAAGGGATTTGGTTCCCCTGGCATCAAAGGGATCTCCATATCTCCATATATGTGCATAAAAGGGATTTGGTTTGTTCCACTGGCATCACAGGGATCTCCATATATGGTAATAAAAGGGATTTGTTCCCATGACATCACAGTGATGTCAGAGCGTGATGTCAGTGTGAGTGTCAATCAACAAAAAAGACAAGTGTTAACCATACGGACAGATACTGTCAAGATGTGACGGTTCTGATAGTAAACTGCGCCCTACGGTCGCAATTAAAGCCAGGAACTGTTTCCTTATTTTGTTTTGAACTGGTCTTTTCAGACATTCTGTTGGCTCTCACAACACGATGTGCAACAGTCCTGCACATCTGATTCTGAAGCTCTGAAAATTTGAATAAAATAAAGCGCCATACTATCAACTCACTCACTGCAGACGATCATCTCACACCACACGGGACTGCCTTTGCATTACGTTTGGTGCCATGCAAATACAAACGTAGCCACAGCATTTACATTTCATGCAGTTATAATAAGCGACTTATCAGTCTTCACTGAGGTTGGAGACTTTGTTTGGACAGGATTTGAGGCCAACATATCGGACCTCTGGGCCTCTTGATTTAGTTTAAAGTAAATAAATAAAATACCACGTAAGATTTCGACTGGGTGTCTTGTGGGAAGAGTCAATATTAGGCTATTTAGTACCCAGGCTACTTAAAAGAAGTTGGTAAGTAACGTGTGCATGTTCTATGTTTGTACTTTTGTTGTAACGTAGTCTGGGGCCAACTTCGTGGAGTAAGCTCACAGGTCAGGTCTGCCATCTTCCCCTTGCTGATGGGCATGACTTTATTTCAGTTAGCATACATTGTCCTTCCTTTACAATTACAATTAATGCCATCAGTACTGAATATATTATTGGCTACATTTTGTGTGTGTGTGTGTGTGTGTGTGTGTGTGTGTGTGTGTGTGTGTGTGTGTGTGTGTGTGTGTGTGTGTGTGTGTGTGTGTGTGTGTGTGTGTGTGTGTGTGTGTGTGTGTGTGTGTGTGTGTGTGTGTGTGTGTGTGTGTGTGTGTGTGTGTGTGTGTGTGTGTCAATGGAGAGGCTATGATCAATAGGTAGCACAATGGGCAATGAAGCAAGCAACTGCTATCCACTTTGGCATTAAGTATGCCTACCCTACCAGCCATTTTAGCACAGCCAGACAACCTCTTTTAGTAGAGGTATACTTTTAAACACCAGCTAAGCCGGTGTATAACGACGTGCGTTAGGTAGCTAAGGCAGATAGGTGTTTGTAGTTCTGTTCTGAGCCATGTTTGTCAGGCGGCTCTGTTAGTTGAGCAAACAATGATGTTGACACACCCAGGAGTTTCGGCAGTTATGTGGCAGACAGGTCTGTGAAAGACTGCCCACTCCCTCGCATGTCATCGTCTGTCTACTAGATTTTCATGACTGACTGATGTATGGACCCTCTTTATAGCGGCTTCATAACCCTATATGGTCTGGATATTCTGTGACAACAGGGTTAGTGTCTGCCAAACTGCTAATTTCATTACATTTTGTGGTGAAGTTAGGGTGAGATATTCACAGCAGCTAGACAACGACAATGATAGATTTAGACTTTTGGCTTGTGATATGGCAAATGCTTTTTAATTCTAATTAAAATTAAACTGTTGACACTGTTACCTATACTTATTATAATTAATCATCTAACACTATGCATATTTCTAGATATTGACCATTGTGTCATCCCTGTTAAACCAACATCACCGTGTGTATGTGACCATGTGAATAGCACATCAGTCAGTGGTGTGTAAAGGCCAATTTTTGCTCTGTGTAAAGTGTTGCTCAACACGTCGCATGACTGCGCCAAGCAACATTTTGGGTTTGAGCATATACTGTACAGCATGTTGTGCCATCTCTATTGTAACGAGAATCAGCAAACTGACATCTGCTAATAGTGCTTCAAAGCCCTCTATTTTGACGAAATGGACGAGTACAGAAAATAAGCTTTTCTATAGAGAAGCAATCTAACTATAACGTGTATCGTTCAGCAGCTAACTGAAGTTGATGGAGATTGAGTGGCGATCTCATCATCCCTTATCCCAGATATGGGACAATGGGGGGGTTGATTCATCGATTACTAATCGAAAAGTGCTGTAGAATAATCAATTTTGATAAAGGTACATTTTTGGCATCCCTAGTAGTAGACAGAAGTAACCTAGATTAGGGATCAACTTATGTTTAATGCTATGCCATATTGAATGTTTGCGTGGAAATCATTAAAAGTCATTGTCAAACTTGAACCAAGAGTTTTCTATTTAAACCTAATAAGCATTAAGCAATGATTAAGCAATAATCTTTTATCAGTTTCTTCTATGACTACCCACTTCAACAATGACTTCAACAATGATAATTCTGAGAGCTTTACCTATAACCTCTCCTTTAGATTTTTAACAAGGTATAAACTTTACATGGTACGAGCCTCTTCCCCCTGCTGACTATGTTTATTTATACAACATTGTATGACAGTGTTGCACACTGAAAACTAAAATAACTGCTATATTAATCTTAATCCGTTTTTGGCACATGGCAGTCATACGACAGATTATAAATGCAAATGGCTCTTAAAAAGTAATCTACATCACCTGAAGGCAACCCCACTCAGAAAACGACACCAGACCAAACGGCACAAGTCTCTCCCTCTTCATCTCTCTCTATTATTTCTCTATTTATCTTCCCCTTGTCTGGCTGTCTACCCCACCTTCCCCCTCTTTCTCTCTTTCGCGCATTCACGCACGCACACAAACACACTGTAAAGTTCTGTGGTGTTCTTAATACTGGATTTGTTCACAGACACAAGTAACCGTAAGCAACTGATGACTTATGTTTTTTTTGGAGCGGTGAAAGCGCTCCCAATAGACAGGTATGTCCGTGGGTATGTGGGTGGCTGGCTGGGTGGCTGGCTGGCTGGCTGGCTGGCCGTGTCCGTCCGTAGCCTGGCAATACCTTTAGTGGCCACACACAACACACTAGTTAAAGGAGGGGCGCTGTTTTGTGCAGGCCAGGCACACTCACCACTCACTCACACGCGCACGCAACACACACACACGCACATAGAACACAGAATCAAAAACATAGATCTAGAACACATAGAATCAAAAACATAGATCTAGAACACATAGAATCAAAAACATAGATCTAGAACACATAGAATCAAAAACATAGATCCAGAACATATAGAATCAAAAACATAGATCTAGAACACATAGAATGTAAAAACATAGACCTAGAACACATAGAATGTAAAAACATAGACCTAGAACACAGAATCAAAAACATAGATCTAGAACATATAGTATCAAAAACATAGATCTAGAACACAGAATCAAAAACATAGATCTAGAACATATAGAATCAAAAACATAGATCTAGAACACAGAATCAAAAACATAGATCTAGAACACAGAATCAAAAACATAGATCTAGAACATATAGAATCAAAAACATAGATCTAGAACACAGAATCAAAAACATAGATCTAGAACATATAGAATCAAAAACATAGATCTAGAACATATAGAATCAAAAACACCATATAGAATCAAAAACATAGATCTAGAACACATAGAATCAAAAACATAGATATAGAACACAGAATCAAAAACATAGATCTAGAACATATAGAATCAAAAACATAGATCTAGAACACATAGAATCAAAAACATAGATCTAGAACACATAGAATCAAAAACATAGATCTAGAACACATAGAATGTAAAAACATAGACCTAGAACACATAGAATGTAAAAACATAGACCTAGAACACAGAATCAAAAACATAGATCTAGAACTAGGGATGGTCCGATCAGGTTTTTTGGAACCGAGCACCGATCACAAAAGTTTGATCACCCGATACCGATCAATCACCGATCCGATCAAGTTATTATTTATATTTTCTAAATGTTAATGTTTTAACTTTAATTAATTAATTCACTCATGAATTCATTTATATATTTGCCTTATAGTTATTTACCAGCATTACTATGTATTTATTATCATAGCAGTAACTAATTATTCCTTCAGCACTGTGGAAATCAATACCCCAAAATGGCCTCAAGTGGGCATACTGAACGGCTGGTTGATCGGATGCACCGATCGGATCGGATCGGTGAATTTACCTTTTGATCTAAACCACCGATTATCGCCGATCACGCTTTGATCGGCCCGATCCGATCCATTGCCGATTGATCGGTAACATCTCTACATATAGTATCAAAAACATAGATCTAGAACACAATCAAAAACATAGATCTAGAACATATAGAATCAACAACATAGATCTAGAACACAGAATAAAAAACATAGATCTAGAACATATAGAATCAAAAACATAGATCTAGAACACAGAATCAAAAACATAGATCTAGAACACAGAATCAAAAACATGGCTCTAGAACAGGGGTCTTCAACAGGGGGTCCGCGACCCCTAGGGGGTCCGCGGAAGTACTGCAGGGGGTCCGCGAAATTATTGCTTTAAAAAAAAAAAAAAAAAAAAAGATTTCAAAAAATGTTTTTTTTTTCACACATTTTGATTAAAAAATAAATCATGATTCTATCCATTTTGAATAGCTTGAATACATGATTACTATGCAATTGACAGTTTGTTGATATTATTGACATTTGTTCTCAGTTAATAAGTAGTATGTTTAGAAATGGTAGTGGTACGGCCCACCCTGCTCGCTGTAACTTGTACTTGTTTAAAATAAAAAAATATGTCGTAGCCCCGACCCCCCCACCCTACGAGGTGGTAGGGGGTCCCTGCTCCATCTCCCCATCAGTTTGGGGGTCCCCGGCCTGAAAACGTTGAAGACCCCTGCTCTAGAACACAGAATCAAAAACATACATCTAGAACATATAGAATCAAAAACATAGATCTAGAACATATAGAATCAAAAACACCATATAGAATCAAAAACATAGATCTAGAACACAGAATCAAAAACATAGATCTATTAGAATCAAAAACAGATCTAGAACATATAGAATCAAAAACAGATCTAGAACACAGAATCAAAAACAGATCTAGAACATATAGAATCAAAAACACCATATAAAATCAAAAACATAGATCTAGAACACAGAATCAAAAACATAGATATAGAACATATAGAATCAAAAACATAGATCTAGAACACATAGAATCAAAAACATAGATCTAGAACACAGAATCAAAAACATAGATCTAGAACAGGGGTGTCGAACTCATCTTGGGGTGAGGGCCGCATTGGATGAAAGGCGACTTGATGAGGGCCGAACCAGTCGCGGATCGGATGGCATGCACACTCGCGCACATGTTCGCTCTGTTTTTCTTCCTGTCGTCTCAGCCACTGCTGTAGCTAGCAGTATAGCAGTATATCATTTTACAAATTGTGTTCATTATTAAGTAAAATAGCTACTTTCATTATTGGTATTACAGTTGCAGTTAGGTACGAGAGATGCTATTTGTTTAAAGGAGTTCATCCCCAAAATGACTTTTTGGGGACTTACTCACGCCATGGAGAATTGAGTTCAATAATATATTTTTATTTTATTTGTCGCATTACTAAGACAAAAATGTGATAATAGTACACTTCCCCCCATTGATTCCGGATGGGGACCCAAATGCATTTGGGTCCCCATCCGGAATCAATAGGCATGCATTTATTGTAATCAAATTTCTGTTTTAGGAATGAGTCTACATTGGCTCCATGGCATTTTGGGGGTGAACTACTCCTTTAAGAAGTGCCAATAAGAATAAACCATTTGATAATAGAATAATTCAATTCCTGATAGTCTCCAGTACGCTATAATTTGTAAATGGCTAAAAAAAATATTATTGATGCAGGACAATAATTATTTTTATTGTATTTTATAATAAAAAAAATAAAAGTAATGAACAATAATGTATTCAGAAAATATCGGAATAATAAAACTTTTACATTTTTATTATTATTATATTTTTTAAATAAGTTATTTTTTTAACAACATTAATTTCCATCTCTAATATGTGTAATCTTTGAGTACAGTTCGAATATTGTAGGTATGTTCAGGTATTATTCATAGCCAGACCAACCACCCTATTCCTAGCAATGCTGTCATCTTCAAAGAGAGAGAGAGAGCTGGTCACTTAACATTCCAATCAATCAACTCAATCACTGCCAGGTGGGAGAAACCTAGCCTGCAGTGTACAGACATTAGTTAGGTTCATTCTTAAAACAATCATAACTCTTGACAGGAATGGGCTAGAGACTTACTTTTTTTTCTCTAAATGCTCAGAAATGTATGCTCTAGCCTGGGGGGCCGGATTGAATCATTCGGCCCGCGGGCCGTATGTTTGACATCCCTGATCTAGAACATATAGAATCAAAAAATAGATCTAGAACATATAGAATCAAAAACACCATATAGAATCAAAAACAGATCTAGAACACATAGAATCAAAAACATAGATCTAGAACACATAGAATCAAAAACATAGATCTAGAACACAGAATCAAAAACATAGATATAGAACACATAGAATCAAAAACAGACACACACACACACACACACACACACACACACACACACACAGGGTATAGCTGCTCAGATTCACCGCTCCACTTCGAACCGAGGTTTGATTTTTTTTTTTTTTTTTTTTACAAACTTAAGTGTAGAGACATGAAGTGGAGTACAAAAATAGAGCATAGAGATAAGACAAAGAGAGACATCTACAGGTTAATTTAAGGCCAAGCATTGTCAAGGTTATAATAACCTACTCAATACGGTTTGGCAATTACCAAGTGTGATTTTCAAACGGCGGCTATCCAGTTACTATGAAAAGAAAGCACAGTGGAACCTTACTGCCCAGGTCCATATTACAGCCCAGGTCTATATTACTGCCCAGCTTCAAACCCATGTGAGGTTAGGTAAATGGTTAGGTACCAGAGAGGCTATGATAGTCATAGAGATAACAACATAGAAGTGACATTTAATTAGGAATCCTCATTCCAGAATGGTACGATTGTAGTAGCCCAGGACGAGTGGAGTCCTGTTTTTGCTATAATTCTAACCTATGGTGCAAGAGGCTTATGTCTGTCCATGTTGTTTTGTAACAAATATCAGCACTGTTCTTATGCAATAACACAAAGTAATGCATATACATTATATGCCATATAATGTAAAACAGTAGGCGGCAGTGGCTCAGGAGGTAGAGCGGTCGTTTAGGAAACGGAAGGTTCCTGGTTCGATCCCCAGCTCCCCCTGTGTTAGTTTCGAAGTGAGGTGATAGCTCTTCACCTTGGACTATGATAGAGGCTTTACTTGTTTTATATTATCTTAACTAGTTGTGATGAATAGACTATCTGGTAAAGGCCCAGGCCAGTCCCCCCATTATTAGCCAATTTTAATATAGGATATTGCTCCTGGTTTCTAATGAAGCAACTAGACTATCTGGTAAAGGCCCAGGCCAGTCCCCCCATTATTAGCCAATTTTAATATAGGATATTGCTCCTGGTTTCTAATGAAGCAACTATAACACATACACAGTAAAAGTGGACAAAATGTAACCAAATGTAACCATTTGGTTTCATTTGTACACTCTGCGTTAAATTAACATGCAGGATTATAGAGTGGGGGGAAGTAGGTCATCTTGTGACAGGGTCACGGGAAATGAATAAGGAAGAATTTTATATCTCTCCCACACACATGCTCCGTGGGCAGGCTTTGCTGAAATTATCCAAAGCAGCCGTCCTCTGTAGCATCACTCGTTCAGTCACTTAGCTTTGCTGCACAGAACAAACATGCAGTCAGTCACACTTCTTGGTCAAATTGATCTTGGTCAAATTGATCTTGGTAAACTGAACGGTGCATCTCTAACCAAATAGACCTGGTTATTATATACATTTGTTTACAAATGCATAAAGTATACTCACAATCAGGCTTGGAATTTCATCATTTTAAAGCAAGGCCACTTGGCCTTTGGTGTTGTCCAGTTTTTGAGGGAACAAAGGCCAACTCCCAGGGCCGGGAGGCCATCAAATAAAACAAGATTTTAGCCCATTGAAATAATTAATAATTAATTGTATAATATGTATAATATCCGCTGTGAAATAAATAAATGAGTATTTACAATCTGATGCTCAGCCCTGCACAAATCAAATATACTGGATTCGTTTAAAAATGGGGACTCAACAAAAGACACGGGTGTAATGTCTACATAACAAGAGTCTACATATTGACAAGACAGACAGAGGAAAAAGTAGTACAGTCATCTGGGCTGGGGCATTAAGGCCACTCTGGCCTCAGGGCATGCCATTTTTTGGAGGGGCACAAGGCCAAGCTGAGGGGCAATGGCCTTCATGGCCTGAATTTCCTTCCCTGCTCACAATCTTACTGCGTACATCAAGTTTGAACAGTGGAACAGTCAATATATGTGTGTGTGTGTGTGTGCCCTTTCAGTCAGTCATTTGGTGGCCTGGAGGTAGTGTGTGCCTCAACATTCTGCTGAGGTGGTCAACACAGCCTTGTCCTCACTATGCTAGGGAGGAAGTCTTAAGGAATAATTTACCTCTCACCAAGACAGGGCTTTCTCCTCTACGGGAGAGCGACTGCGGTTTTCCCAATGAACCTAAGCACAGCGGTGGGGGCCATTGGTGGGCAAGGAGGTAGGGAGCGCTTCGCTGTGTTCACTTGGACCGCACAGAGGTGCCCAAAGTCGGTGGGAGGAAGATTTACTATTCTGTCCATAACGGCACATAACTCGGTAACGGTGCTGAGTCGGCTCATGCGACCGTCGCAACGCTCGACGCGGCGACTCGCTCGCTACCGCCTGAGATGGCGGGCCTCCGTCGTCATCACCCTTGCAGCCCCCCGCGCCCCCACCGTTGCGCTCAGGGTCATTGGGAAAACCGCGGTCGCTTCTGTCAGATTCACCACTTCTCTCTCATTTTCTCTAGCTTTCTTGCTCTCTCTCTCTCCCTCCCAACCGCACGCACGCACACATGCACACAGAGTCACTTACAGTACTAACTCATTCCTTCTTTCTTGCTTTCCCTTTCAGCCTGTTCTCTTCTCTTAAACGGGGAAGTCAAACTTTGCCCCAAGTTATTGGCATCCATTTAATTTGGAGCGGAAGTACCTCCCGAGGCCTCTGGCTGAATGGACAAATGAAATGGATCCGTTTTGACCGTGTTTTTGGTCATTCCGAGTTAATGGTTATTCAGTAGAATGAGTAACGTCCTGTTTGGTGCATGGCATGGGCATAGTGACACAGTTCTACTTCAGTGGCCAGACATGGCTGTGTGATCACGGGGTTTCTCCTTTCCCTGTGTCTGTTAGGAACCGCTGCGTCGTTGATTTCACTCATTTAAATCTCTCCCAAAGCTTGAGCACCTTAGCAGAGTCCATGACACAAGATCATTGGCATAAAGAAAATCATTAAAGTATCGGCTAATATTGTTTGTAATTGTCTCTGCCAGGCTGAAGACATGGTCAAGACTGTTTTGCACCCTTTTCCGCATGTGTGTGTGTATGTGTGTGTGTGTGAGCAGCTAATCTCCGGCACTGTTGACCCTATCAACGTGAAAACTGTGCAGTGTGCACTGCAGTCTGTGCACACACACACTTCCTGAATGCCAGATCCTGCAGAACCTCTGCCCCAAATATTTCACTTGGGCCTGTTATTTTTGCAAAACACATTTCTTGATATTACTCCTACATATCTTGTCCATGCAAATCAGTTCACTGAACACTTGACTTGACAAAATAGATCTTCCAATTCATTATTTTGGAGTGGTTTATGAACTTGCCCTTTGATCATTATGGCTTTGTAGAAATACAGCGTGTTGGGATGGGACCATACTGTATGTGCATTGACCACATTGTAACATCCTGGGCGGCGATGGAGATGATTGTTGCATATCTTTACTCTGCCCTGTCCTGTGTAAATATAAGAAATAGAGCCCATTAACCCGTCAGCTGGTGTGTTCTGCTATGTGTTTGAGTGAGTTCAATCATACATGAGATGCCATGGGAACTGACATCGTGATCCCCAGGAGTAACAACATTTACTATAGAGTCAATTCTGCAAAAGTGATTTCTTTTGCAGAATGAGAATCTCTTGAGTTTGGCTGAACATCTCCCCTTTGGTAGAGGCCTTTATTGGTGGTTGGGTGTGTGTATGGCTATTGATTGGTCATGTCTATAGTCTAGGCCAGTAATTTCAGTGGATTAAACAAACATGGATAGATTTTTTTTTAAAGACAGCTTGTTTAAAGGCAGTTTATTTTATCAAGACAGAGATTTTCAGTCTTGTGATATTTCTCTCATGACACTCTCCTTCTTCATACTCTGTATTTTCTCTCCCACCACCTCTCCTTACTCTGCTCTTACATCACATCCCAGCACTTCGTCCCCCCCTGCCCCAGCCCCCCACCCCTTCTCAAGGGCTGAGTCTAGTTGCTGCTAATTCTATCCCGGGATCATGGACATATTATGTCTGAAGGGGAAACTCCAATGTTGCCTGACCTGCTTTCTGCTGAGAAGAGATCCTGTCTGGTAGAGGCAGACAGCCCTCAAAGACTCTCCACTGTTCACCAGGGTATTATAGTGAACGGAAACTAACGCAAAAACTAGAATTGGAAGAAAAAACATTTTGTTGGCTTAAATGGAAAAAAAAGAACTGAAACCATATTGTGCTCACAAACTAACTTAAACTAAGTTTTATAAAGTTAACTTAGTTTTAGTCTGCCAAAAAAAGAAAATACTTCAAATACTCACCGCATCGGATCGTGGAGCATTGTTACCTTGTTGAATCTTCTCTAATCCATATTCACGAAAACTAAAACCTATGAAAATGAAACTAAAACAATGCATTTTCAAAAACTCAAAACAAAACTAGAAAACCCCCTTAAAAAACAAATCGAAACTAAACTGAAATTGAAAAAGTCAAAGAGAAAGACAATTAAAACCAATGAAAATGTTCGAAACTAAAACTAAAAACCTTGCTGTACAGGTTCGACAGTGCTTCTGTTCATCATCCATAGAACTTCGTTAGAAAAGGAACCACTTTTCCTTGTTGTAGTTTCCAATAGGAAGCACGCATTTTATCTAATGATCAGCCACTCGGGTGATAATGCCACCCACTTCATGCCACCCACTTCACCCTCATGAAACGTCTGGGATAACCCAGCTGTCTGACTCTTGTTTGTAGGTTTAAATACTCGAAACCCCCCCCCCTGGACAAGGGAGATATTGGGCTACAGGACGACGACACAAGAGTCTGTCTCAAGCCAGCCGTAGCTTTTAGGCACAAGTAAGTCCAATTGGAGAGGAAATCTCCAAGCATAAAAGGCCTTGAGAGAGCTTAAAAGCTACAGCAGCCACTCTGCTTAAGAAAACGGTTGTTATGCAATGAGCCTATTTCATTTTACTCTCTGGTCTGGCTTGCCCTGGCCTGTCATTTGGGCCAAGACAACAGAAGAAACCGTGAGCAGCTACCATTCAACACAGGAAGCAGGCAGAGTCAGAACGAGGAAAAAGAACGGGGAGCTAGGACTAGGAGTGAGTGAAAAACAGAGGGAGAGCGTAACGAAGAAGGTTTAGGGGAATTCCCATCAATCTAAACTAAAATGGTGACCCTAGAATTATTGAATGCTTTAACCAGTGAAAAATAGCAGATATACAAGCTCACAGCGCGGCACCGAGTGCAGCGCTGCGAGCTTGTAGATCTGCTATTTTTGAAAAAGTCGTGAAAATGTGTGCAAATCTTTGAATATATGTATTTTTAAAGCGAACGTTTGTAACTAAAATTTTGCTTCTGGGTGGTCCCTGGAACTAGATATTTTGAGATGGGGGGTCTGTGGCCAAATAGATATCAGTTTGGGGATCCTTCACATGAAAAGGTTTGAGAACCACTGATATAGTAGTCTCTCAAGAACAGACCAACTGAGCTCCAGTTAAGTGAAAAGGACCTTTTCTTTGACGATGGCTATAGCCAGATTGCTGACATAGAAAACATAGGTTTTTTCAAAAAATCTTAGAAGGATTCAAAAGACACTTATAGAATCGGGTCAAAATTCTAATTTTCACGATTTCTCAAAAATAGCAGATCTACAAGCTCGCAGTGCCGCGCTGTGAGCTTGTATATCTGCTATTTTTCAATAGTTAAAGCATAAAATAATGATGAGCCTGGCAAGAATGAAGAAAAGAGTACATAGTAAAGAAACGGAGAGGAAAGGGGGACTGAGAGATCATCTGACAGGTGGGGGGAGACCGCGAGCTAGGATTAATAAGAGAAGGATATCACACTGGGCGTGTCCCAGCGTGGTGCCGGGGTATTGCACATGCGCAGTGTTAACAGGAACTGCCATGGTGGAGTGTTCCAGCAGAGGCACTAGATAAAAAAGATCATGATCCGTTCTCAGTAGAGCGAGGTGTGTGTTTGTTTTGTTCTCTCTCCACTCATCACCTAAACAGCTGCAGGTTTTCTTATATTTTCTGCATAGTGCTGTGTTTTATTTTTTTTAAAGGACCCCAATTGAAACAAGCCCAAGGCTCTTTGAAGGTGTTTATCCTTTTAGTTGACCTTGTACCAGCTGTTATGAAACTACCTTTTCCTATGTAAACTTCTAATAAAGTTTTAAATCAATCAATTGTGGGAAATAATTGGTCTTCAGAGGGATGCTTTTATATAATCCTGTACTTTGAAGTATATGTCAGTCTAACTTGTACTGTGTGCCGTACTTGTAGTCAGACTAATGTATGGTGCAAAAAATTCAACAGACGCACAATTTAATTTATTTATAAGCACTTACACAAAAATCAGTAAAACAGCAGTAGATGAGAATCCGATGGATTTCTATAACTTATATTCATTCAGGATATGCAACAATAAGCCTACTTGTTTTGTGGCATAAGAACATTTAATTTGAGCAAATAGCAAGTCCCCAGCAGGCACTTAAAGTAGGACAAAACAAACACTACCATTTAATGGTCACACGCCGCCATCTACTGAGCCAAAGTGTAGGAGCGGGCCAGATTGTACTGCACATGTGCCATACCCCGGTACCACGGCTGGGACACGCCCAGTGTGATATCCTTCTCTTATTAGTCCTAGACCGCGAGGAGCACACAGAAGTGGTGTGTGTGTGTGTGTGTGTGTGTGTGGGGGGGGGGGGGTCATTTGTAAGAGGACACCTGAGACAAAGGGAACAAAGTGTTTGGGAAAGCGAGAGAGAGAGACATGCCTTTGGAGAGAGAGGTGATGAAGAGGAAGAAACTGAGTGAGAGACGGACCAATGAAGATAATGAAGATGCATGCAGTGAGATGGAATGCAGGTTGAAACGGGGTTGGAATGCTACCTAGTGATGTTGCTGCTCGCAAGCTCAGCTGCTAGTTCGCACTGTTTATTCCAACAAGACACTGACATCCCTCGAGTCTAGATCGGCATTTTGGCATACCAGAGAATATGTCCATATAAAGATACATTGAAAAAAAGCTCTGGATGCTCCTCTGGGACAGTTGGCAGACATGCTTTGGCCAAAACAAACATATTATAGGGTTCTCAGTGTGTTCATACCCATTTGTTTCACAAAACATTGTTGCACAGTGTGACAACCTTTCTTTGCTGTGTGTGTGTGTGTGTGTGTGTGTGTGTGTGTGTGTGTGTGTGTGTGTGTGTGTGTGTGTGTGTGTGTGTGTGTGTGTGTGTGTGTGTGTGTGTGTGTGTGTGTGTGTGTGTGTGTGTGTGTGTGTGTGTGTGTGTGCGCGCGCAAGAACTGACATCTGATCACCTTGTTCTCTGCTAAACTGAAGTGTGTTGTAGTTGTACAGTTTCTAGCTTAGAAACAATTAGCTCAACAATGTTACAATACTAAACCTATAGCAAGAGCAAGATCTCCAGTTTGTGAAAATGAGGAGGGAATATAAGCTAAGTGTAGAAATATTGCCACAAGAGAGCAAATGATCACATCTTGCAGAAGCATATCGCTGTATACACTAACACCCAATACGTCTTTGTTCTTACTGACATTGGTTTTGTACTGTTGCAAGACAGACTGACATTTTCCACTGCTGCTAGTGCAGCTAAAATGACAAATATTTATACTTTTGCTATATAGCCAGCCGTACTTCTATGTTTATTCGTTTGCCAACCCCCCACCATGTTTCTGTGCTCAGGTACTGGGGAGAGCGGCAAGAGTACCTTTATCAAGCAGATGAGGATCATCCATGGGACCGGCTACACAGATGAGGATAAGAAGGGCTTTACTAAGCTGGTCTACCAGAACATCTTCACATCCATGCAAGCCATGATCCGCGCCTCTGAGACACTCAAGATCCAGTACATTTATGAGCAAAATAAGGTTTGTAATCTTTTTTATTTATTATTTTGCCAAGTGCCATTTTATTTAGTACGTGCACAGGCCTTTTCCACCAGCAAACGTGTTTATAAACAAGTCAATGGAACTCGACAAACACATGACACAAGCACCTGGCTTTGAAACATATCTTACAGGGATGCAAAGTTGCAAACATCTCACTTTTTCCATGAATGTTTGTATTGCCCCAATCCGAATATTTAGACATCTTCTTTTGTTGGGTTGGGGGGGCTATGGGTGAGGGACAGATGAATCACTTTAACGATTGTGTTTCTGTCAACGCTCGTATGCGTGAACAGCATTGAGCAGAAATTTCTACTCAATTGTCAGGCCCTGTTGTGAGGACCTCACATTACATCATCGGTTACGTGGTTGTTTACATGCTGGACCGTAGCTGCATTACACACCATTCTCCCTGGACACACATTTTGAGAGCAGCGTCCACTCCTCGCAGATGTTGAAGTCATCAAAGGACCCGTCAATATGTAAATTACCCGACTCCGGGCCCGAACATACAAATGACCCCACACAGTATAACAGAAAGATTACACACACGGCAGGGCTTTAAACATAAAGGATGGCATTATATCTAAACCACAATGCTTTGGTATATAATAAAGTAAGTGAATCAACAATATGTGGCAGTTGATCTTTTGTTGTGGTGAGTATTAAGTTGTGTATGTGTTTTATTTATAGACCTTTTAGATATATTTTTCCAAAGTGCTGCTGTGTAGCTGCGGTGTCTGCACACAGCCGCACACACACATATTCTATTGATAGATGCAATGTATGAGTTGTCACAGGCAAGGAAATATAAAGAATTCTGACATGTTGGCTTTGTTGCAGTCTTTCGATATGTCACTCTACACAATGAAAAGACTCGAGTTCGTCTTCTCCAACGATTCCTCATGACTCGCGTCACGGCAACCACACTTGCAATTTCCCAGAATTGCGTCTTTCTAGTTTTGAAAGATATTTTTGGGGGGGCTTTCTGAACCTTTATTGATAGGCACAATGGGGTGACAAGAAACAGGGAGAGAGCAAGAGAGTGACCTACAGTAAATGTGGGAATCAAACCAGGGACAAACCCCAGCCACTAGGTCTTTGGTTTGCCCCATAGATGGACTAATTTGGTTTAAAGGACAACAAGGATTCATATTTTAGATTGTAATTAGAGAAAAGAACAGATGCGTGTTAAAATGTTTTCATTTACTGCTTTGTATTGTTTTAGCGATTTTAGTATTTTGATTTCAGTGGGTGGGTGCGTACATGTGGCTAAATATGTATTTTTAGACACAATAAGCTATCAATTTCTATATTGGCCTACTATTTACACCAGCCCCCTCCCCCATAAGTCATCTGCCCATGAAAGATTGTGGTGCATCTTGGGAATGGGCCTACTGTGTCTAAGAGATATTTAGCCTCTTGCATGCATGCCCCCAACCTGGGGGCATGCATGCAAATCAGAATAGTTAAAATCACTAAAACGATAGAAAGAAGTAAATGAAAACATTTTAACACTCATCTTTTATTTTCTCTAATGATTATCTAAAATATGAACCCTTGTTGTAAAAAAAACAAAGCTGTCCTTTAAATATACTACTTTAGCACGACACACTGCATCTGCCCATTTGACAGTTGGATATTTTCTTCTGGATTATTTCTGGCAATGAAAATACAAATGTACTTATCTCTGAACTGGGCGCCTTTCGTTTTTTAACCCTTTTTATGTGTTTGCATCCTTGATCTTATCATCCAAAGACAACTCCTTGAGCTTCTATACAGAGCATACGTAAATATATTCTCGATTATCATTAAAGGATTGGTCCAGAGGCAATTTTGCCAACCAAGAACCTTTTTTCTTTCTTTTTTTTTTCTTTTTTTGGATCGGTGCAAGATAAGGTTCAGGAACCAGCTGCAGCACTGGCCCTGTGGTCAGTGATGATACCAGTGTCTATATGCCTCTATTTATGACTTAATGCCTCTATAAATGTAGTCATTGTCTTTGGCCATATGAGGCATTAATCCAGCTGGAGGACATTGTTTAATTTAACAACAGCAGAATATGAGATAAATAAAATGAGCTTCCTCCTTTGCCAGTGAATCTCTTTTGAACTGTAGTTAACTTCATACAGTTAACTTCATTAACGCAACACCTCTCTGCTAAAAGATCAATGCTCATCCACCCTAGTTTTAACCTCCTCACTGCAATCTGAGCGTCCAATTAATAATAATAATAATAATGGTAAGATAAGATCTGACCTGACTTGACTAGCATACTCTACATACAACACTGACCTTTTCTCTTTTGCTCCATACCTTCAGAAAAATGCCCTGGTGGTGCGTGAGGTGGATGTGGAGATGGTGTCGTCATTTGACCAGCCTTACATTGGTGCAATAAAGATGCTGTGGACTGACCCTGGCATCCAGGAGGCCTATGACCGAAGGAGGGAGTACCAGCTCTCGGACTCCACCAAATAGTACGTATACATGCAAGTACATACCAGTAAAATGCCATAATGTCGAGTGGCGACCGTCAGTCTTAAGTCTTTCAATTGTGCCTTAATTTAATTAAAAGTGATGTCTCGACCCGCAGGTTGTATACAGTTGTACATATTATTTGGACTAGTCTGTTTTTATTTATACATCAATGAATCACATGATGATTACGATTGATTGAAGACTTTGTACAGTAGAATTGGAAACAGTACTTGGTACAGTAAGTCATTAAAGCTAAAAGGATAACACAAAAACATCCTGGGGACTTGTTTCCATTGAGGAACTATGCCTTTTGTAATGCTATGTTGATGAATTCAATACATTCGGCTTACTGTTAATACGCGCACGCACGCACGCACACTGCCACAGAGGAGTAATAGCAGAGAGAATAGTCAAGGAATAGGAGGAGGAAATGTAGACAGGCTTATTAACAAATGCTAATTATATCAGAACTAATTCCACTTTTCATTAATCCAGTCTAATATAGTTGACTGGGGAGCTGAGGTCTGAGATGATATTGTGCTGATAAAAGGTTGCATTTGGTACCCGTCTGTCATTATGCACTTTCGCACTTGATCATCCACACTGTGGTCAACCGCGTTTCATTTCACATACAGTACATTTTTTATCCGTCAACCTTGGTTGGACTAGGCATTTTCAGGCTTAATTTTGAATCAACTAATAAACGGACACACACATTTGGAGCAAATCTTAGAGCAGGGGTCTTCAACGTTTTCGGGCCAAGGACCCCTTAGTTGAGAGAGAGATGAAGCAGGGACCTCCACAACACTTTTCATAGATTCCATAGTTTCATTGTTTGACAGCACAATCATCAGTGTATTTTGGAGTATGTCAATTTGTGTCTTCAGATATTTAACCACTTGAACCGTCAATACTTAATAAACTTGACCTTTCACTCTGCACTTAGTCTGCTCTTTCCCCCTCTACTTCAAACCTTTTTGCCGAAAATAGCCGATCTACAAGCTCACAACGCCTCGCGCTGCGAGGCGTTGTGAGCTTGTGGATCTGCTATTTTTGGCTAAAGTTCTCAGAATATGGACGCTAGGATTCAAGTGGTTGATATAAAAAAGGAGAAAGAAATCACACAGATTTGGAGGATCCCCCATAGTAACTCTGAGGACCCCCTAGGGGTCCCGGACCCCCTGTTGAAGACCCCTGTCTTAGAGTAACATTACAACAGCTGTAGAAGAACCACGCAAAAGGGAAAACGATACCTTAACTTAACCTTAACACTCGAGGACACGTTGCTCCATACGAAAAGAAAGTCTGTAAAACGTAAACACTGAAAGAACACCATGTCCCGTGTTGTTCCATCAAGCTGTTATATAGTTTCTCTTCCCTAGATGTTAATTACTTGTCCAATTTCACTGTCAGAACAAATCTCTGTCAACATTTGTATTTAGCCAGCTTAAGTAACTCCTTAGCCAAGTAGCTAGGGAGGTGGCTGGTGTATTTGTGTTATGTTGTGGAAGCTAAGACTACCTCAACCCTGTTGTTTCCAACAAAATGATTTGCCCTGAGTCAAGCACTTCCGGCCCAGGTTGAAAATAGAGCGCAACAATACCGGTCAGATGATTTCATTTGGCAAAATTGGCCTAAATATTATTGGCTATCAGCTACACTGACGTTTTGGCAGAAGAATAGGCTTTGGGTAATTTAGATATTCTATAATATTTTTTTTGCAATTATAGCCATTTGTAATTATTACATTCATAGTGAAATTTATTATTACAGTTCACTGATGAGTTAACATTAAAAAAGGAAATTACATTTAAACCTTTTTGTTTACATAAATACATATACAGTATATGAATTTCTTTCTCCATAATCGGACCCAAAAATCCAGTATTGGTCATTCATTAGAAATGAATTTGGCGAGAGTTGAATGTTTAACTTGCGAATGTGAAAGCACGTCTAAATGTGTGTATTTATTCAATTTAATTTACTCTTGTCAGTGTAAGACAGCACATCTACATTACATACGGTTTTATTTTTATTGGGGAAAAATGTGAGAAAACGGATGTCTGTGTGACCTCACAGTGTTGAGATTGTGTCTTTAGTGACATGTCCATCCCACTTCATTCCACAGTTACCTTAGCGCTTTAGAGAGAATAGCATCACCCGGATACATGCCCACTGAGCAGGACGTGCTGCGGGTTCGAGTGCCCACCACCGGCATCATTGAGTACCCATTTGACCTGGAGAATATTATCTTCAGGTACTGATGGCAAATGCTGCTGCTGTCTCTGGTTGGTTGGTGGGTGTGGTAGAGTAACCAGCCATTTAGAAACCGCCGATGCCGCCCGCCAATGTTCTTTCTCCACTGCTGCACAGCCCAGCTCGACACTATCGCTCAAACTCATCCCTGATGGCGCACTCTCTAAGACCGAATTGAGTTTTTAAATCATCATTTTGTGCACTTTAACTATGGAGATGAGAGAGTACATTTTAAAATTGTTCAGTCTTTGAGAACTGCCATCGAGGATGATGGTGTGGGGTGGGGAAAAAAGGAAATGTCCCCCCACCCCCATAACTCTTGGGAATGTTTCTGGACTGCTCTGCAACTTTTCCTTTTTAGATGGGGTATACCGGCTGCCATGCTTCACTTTCTCCTTCTCTTTGTCTCTCTTGTTGTTGTTGTTGTTCTTCCTTTCCCTCTAGCTATCTAAGTGCTCTGGATCGTATTGCTGAACCGTTCTATCTACCAACCCAGCAAGATGTTCTTAGGGTTCGAATCCCAACCACTGGGATCATAGAGTACCCTTTCGACTTGCAAAGCATCATTTTCAGGTAGAGGAAGTACTACACTACTTTTGACTAACCACTGTCTCCCCATTTGTCTACCCATCTGGTGTTGTCTTCAGCTAATAAAAATGGCAATGTCCTCTCCATGTTGGTGTCGATGTAAATAAAGATTAACCGTACTTTTCGGATCATCCGTGGCTCGCTTTTACAGTGGTTTACTCATTTCAGCCCAGTGGTTTATGTACAGTATTAGAGTATTAAAGAGTTTTACTTGTTAGCAACTCCCTGTAGTCTAGCCTTTAATTAATCATGTTGGAAATCAGTGCATTATTTTTATATAGTCTGAATTTCAGTGGATCTGTTCTGAGATCGGCAACACCCGCTTGGGCAGGTTTCCAGGCTGCTGTGTGCTAAGAAATTTGGATTGTAAATCCGCAGTAGTCCCAGGCAGCATTGGTGATGTAACCAGCCTGACAAGTGTTCTGTGTCGCCTGGGGCAATCAGCCCCCTGGACTTTGCCCAGGGAGAGACTGTGGAATGGTCACCAGCACACAAGGCTGCCCCGGTTGATCTCTTTTTCTCCCCTGGAACGAGAGAGATGATCAGGAAATGGAGAGGAAGCCAGAGAATGAGAGCGATTACAAAAGAGTTCAAGTAGATTGGAAGCCATCGTGTCAGCCCCCTCCTACACTTAGCAAGATAGTATGCTCTGCTCTGCTACAGGTGAATCACTGTTTGTTCTCTGCTGTATTCAAGTAACAAACAAATCTGAGGTATAGTTATAAATATGAGATGTACACATTTTACTTTACACATAATGCGGAAAGAGGTACCACCTCCTCTGTCTGAGGAGTGAATATTCAAATTAGGTGTTAACAAAACATCTAAGCCATAGAGTGAAGTTTAGGAGGAGCCTTGATACAAGGGGAAGGGTTTCCCTGCAACCAGCTAATAGTAAGTAAGACACAGTATCAAAGCACATGATACAAGAGCTCTCTGCTGCAGAGTGGTGCTTGCGGGATGCCAGCTTCAACAAGGCAGCTTTTCATTGACAAAAATCTCCATTAGACGTGCTTCCGACTACTTTTAATTGCGTTATTGAAGTACTAGAAAATGCAATTCCTCCGCGCTCATCCTCTATAGGAGAGCTTATCATTATAAGTAGGCCACTCATCCTTGCTGGAGGAAAAAGAGGTCGTCTGATGTGGAAGAGTTTTATTTTAGGAAGACTCTTCCGGAGGACCCCATTTATCAAACCCCTCCCTCCAAGCACACAATCACTGGCTCGGTCTACCTTTACGCTGAGTGATGCACATAATCCCCAGCGCCACCGGGAATCAGTCCGACGCTATTCTGTGTTAAAGGAAATACAATATAGAAGGGAGTCTTTAACAGATTAGCGTAATCAGCGTTCGTCATCGGTAATAGCAGAAGATGTTGAGTTGTTGAGCTGCCAGCCATAAGGGAACGCTTTGGGGGGAGGAGCCTCAATTGCATCTCTTGCCCGTCGCCCACATTCGTCCCTCCGTACCGTACCCTCGTTGCTTTTTCTAAAAAGCAATTTATTCGTATAAAAATAATTTAGTTTTCCATTTCCCTTCATGTTTCCCTTTTCTATTCTTTCCTTTTCCTCCCTTCTACCGTTCTCCTCGTCTCTTACTGCTCAGCTTGTGTTCCTCCCTGTCAGTCTTGTGCTTCTATTTAGACCAATGGGCTGCAGACTTTGCTTTTTGGGCGCACCTGCATCCACTTAGTTGAGAATGACTACACACACACACGCGCACACACCACACACTTCTTCCTTTCATTTAGAGGCCAGCTAGACGAATATGGATCTTTTGTCGAAACGCACATTTCTTTTTTTTTGGTCGCTAAAACTGATCTTTTTGTAATTCATTTGATTGATAAACAACATAAGAAATATTGTGATTTGTACAAAGTTGACTTGAGAGATATGAAGCTAACTGCAACCTTGCTTGTTCTTTGTCCTGGTTCTCATTGGCTGCGCGCGGTGTCCCCATCTTGGTACAATTAGGATGGTGGATGTGGGGGGTCAGAGGTCGGAGAGGAGGAAGTGGATTCACTGCTTTGAAAACGTCACTTCCATAATGTTCCTGGTGGCACTCAGCGAGTATGACCAGGTCCTGGTCGAGTCAGACAATGAGGTGAGTCACAGCTATTTGGATTTAAGCACATGCTGTGGGAAATACAGCCATTACTACAGTATATGGACAGTCCCAACAGTTAACAGTATCTGCTGAAATATCCTTTCTCAGCTCAATTCATTCAAACTATACTGAAACATGTTGTATATCTTACGGTACTCTGTTAAATACTGTTGTATATCTTACGGTACTCTGTTAAATACTGTTACTTTAACTCTCAAAGTGTAAAAATGGTTATACAAATTTATAAAAGTAATAAAATGTATGAACTTGAACTTCAATTCAATTCAAATGAGCTTTATTGGCAAGAGAAAACATACATTTTCATTGTCAAAGCAAGTGTCAAAAAACTGTTGAAAAAGGGAAACATATATACAGTTGTAGTGTACCATTGTGTAAACAGAGCTACCGGTATGTCACATTTTGGAGTTATGTACATGTTATATATACAGGGTATAAAGCTTTTTGGAACAAATTGCAGCAATCATTTGCATCGCTTTGGGATAAATAAAAAAAAAGCAGTATTTCTTTTCTGAAAAAAGATTTTAAATAGCATACAGAAAAAAAGCCTCAGATTTAAAATGTGTTTAAAGGTAGCAGCTCTGTTTATATGTGGAGTAGGTCTAGACTAGAGGTCACTCAATGGTTTGTAGTCCTTAGGGTGGTTGTATTCCATTCTCTAGCCTTCTTTTATCACAACGGTTCACAAATCTTGCTGCTGTGTTCACACATTCTCCCAGGGAATGTGTTTGTGTGTGGTATGGGAGTTTTTTGTCGTTGGTCATGTTTTCAAACTCAATTTGGGTGTGTGTAATCTGTGGGAAGCACGTGTGTCTGATGTCTTGGTATAGTGGGCTGCACGATATATCGTTATCGTATCGTACATGAACGACATGAACATGCGCGATGTGCATATCGCAAAAGTCAATGATGTTGACGATATCAAATTTCCCCAGTATGTACCGCTAAGCCAATGAAAACATACGTTTTTACTCTTGCCCTAAATGTACAGCTAAGGCCAGCCAACCACAAACCTTTCCTTAGACAGACAGCTGAAGCCAACCAATCACAAACATCCCCTTGCCAAGGCAGGAAACAACATGCTGCTGCTGCACAGCGCAGTGAGCGGCTGAGCGCTCAGCCCCACAGCGGCGCACACACAGTCAGTCTGTCTCACACACGGACCAGGACCACAGAACAGAGAAATTAAAAGCATAGAGAAATGGATGAGGAAGTCAACGCCGGTGCATAATTAGCTGATTCTTCAGACTCGGTCGTGACAAATAAGTCAACCTCCATTGTTTGGATATACTGTATTTCGAGTTTAGAATGGAGGATGTAAAAACAGAGCGATCATGTGTTGCGTAGGTCGTCCTGTCCTCCGCATTGTCACAACAAAATAAGGCAAGGCAACTCCAAGACTGAAGCCTACAGTTCAATGAGTGGTCATTTCCCCATCAAAATAAATACATTCCACAAGCTTACGATACAACAAGTCGCCACGATCCGCGAGACCGCGACGTACCACTAAGAGTTTAGAACAACAAGCTTTTTTTTTTAGATAGAGAGAGAGGTGAAGCAGGGACCCCTTAGCTGAGAGAGTGAGAGATGAAGCAATATTGTTCAGAATATTGTTCAATAACACGGTTATTAACTCATCTAGTGCCTTTCGCGTGATGTCACGCAATAAGTACTAGAGTACGTATAGTGCCGAATGCGCGATGTCGCGCGAAAAGTAATATATTACTGTAACGGCGAGTAAAAATACCTAGTACAATGGCCGACGCTCCGGAGACGAAATCCGCGCTGATTTGTCATCATCACGGCTCCACGAGCACACAATAGTCATCCCATAACATTGAGGTGGACGGCCGATCTCATCTTTAATGTCCATTATCTCAAAACAACACTTTAGAAGCGAAGATGGAGGCAGATGCTCGCTTATAAAACACATGTATAAACGCTCCTATGCAATCCAGCATGGCACCACGTAAACAATGATCGGTTCCGTTGCAGGATCCGATGACGTCAGACCGGAAGTACTTCCGGTCTAGACTTCTGGCCTTCAAAATAAGACAATGGCCGTTAATGGGGCCGGGAGGGGGCACTCTGGACCCCCTAATCCGTTAATGTCCTGGGCTCTGGATGAGTTAACACAATTCACCCTCTGAAAGGTATGGACGAAACAGTTGCAATCACTCAACCTTGCACAACAACAACATAAAATAAACCAGACCACAACGAAAATTGTCTTTGTTGTTTATAAGTCACACTCACACACGTACAAACATACCACTGACTAAACTTTCTATAATGGTCAACCAGCCTGCTCGGCGTATGCTAACAATCTTTCTTTGTTGCAATTGCAGCAGTAGGTAAAAGCGGTAGGTAATTTTTACTGTTGAAGTAAGAAAACACACACAATATAATGTCAAACGCAGGATAAGCAATCAACTGACAATATTTACATAAATAGAGTATAAAGAACATATTTACTATTATAATAATTTCACGTGCACTTTACATACCGACTGACATGTCCAAGAACCAACGGAGAACTGAGCGCATATCAACTCCACGCATGCGTACATTCGTACAACTTACCCCGCTCATCTTAGAAATAGTAAATACACTTGTAATAGCCCCTGTACATCCCCGCATCCAACACTAGGGCACACCCTTGCCCTAAACACAGGTCACACGCCGTCTGCTCATATAACAACACTGAGCATGAGACCCATATTTCCCTGGGACTTTACTTGGACAGCCGAACAAATATAAAGCAGGGACCCCTTTATAGAAGGTAAATAATAAAAGTCCGTTGCACTAATGTGCTGATGAGTCAAATATTATAACTATTATTAATATAGCTGAGACAGATGAAGCAGGGACCCCTTATAAAAGTCTGTTGCACTAATCTTCTGATGAGTCAAATATTAATATTGTTAATTTATTTACACATTTTACAGTGCTCTGTTCTGAGCAATAAAACAGCACATTTCCACGTCCATTTATTTGCTTTTCTTTTCTTTTTTTGAAGAATGTTTAGTTTTCACTGTTTCTACAGTTACAAGTGTAGCTCTGTTTCCACCATATTTCGTGTGCAGTGGGTGCATAGTCCGTCTTCCCTCGGGGTTGGGGTCTGTCTGTGGCGGCCTTTCTCTGTTGCAAGGCTGTGATCGCCGAGTCTGTACCTAGTCAAGGCTTTCCTTAGTTTTGGGTCATTCACCATGCTCAGGTATTCTGACAATGTGTATTATCTTTTTAGTGCTAGATGGCATTCCATTTTGCTTTGGTTTGGGGTAGTCTCTTTCCAATATGTCAGGTAGCTTTCTTCTTCTTTTTTAATAATCTGGTTTAGTCCAATGGGTTTTTCGGTCTTGTAGTTGTGCTTGCATTTGTGCCCCAGAGGCCCTGGGCCAGCTGACTGAGAGGGCCTCCCTGTAAGTTTTCTCTATGGTTGAGGGCTATGTTATGGAGCGTGTCTGGGTTGCTTTCTTTTAGATGGTTGTAGAATTTAAGTGCTCTCTTTATTTTTAAGATGAGTGTGTCTGGGTATCGTCCTAATTCTGCCCTGCAGGCATTGTATGTTGTTTTTCTATGGGTGCGGAGGATGGATTTGCAGAGTTCTGTGTGCAGAGTCTTGGTTTGGTGTTTGTGATTAAAGGGGCACTCCACCACTTTTCAACCTATGTTCATATAATTGGTCCTCACTCAAAAATAGTAAATAAATATTCTTTTTTCTTTTTTTTTTCTCAGGAGGGCTGTGGGCAGGTCAGAAACCCATCGTCTTGTGACATCATCGATTGCCAATCCATCTTATAGAAACGGCAGGCTTTCTACTCCTGAAAAGTTGCAATTTTAAAGTGGACGCCATTGTTCTCACAATAATAAAAATCTAAATATTATTTTCAAAAATATTTATTATTTCTTTTTTGGAAAATGATGATGTCACAAGACGATGGATTCTGAACTTCCCACAGCTCTCCTAGGAGACTTGGACTGAGTAGAAAAAAATGGTGATATTTTATCATGAACATTAGTGAGGACCTATTATATGAAGACAGGTTGAAAAGTGGTGAACTACTCCTTTAAGTACGTAACACTCAGTTAAGTTTTTTTTATTGGGCATTCATTTTGCCATCATGCTGTAATACACTGTATTACAGTTAGAGTAATTTGATTAATTCCTCATAACTACTTTGTTTATCTGAACTTTTTTTTTTCTTTCTAACAGTAACCATGAACAAACTGGTGCCATTTACCTGGTTTAAGCGCCTACATAGAACACTGACTTGGATGTTAATGGGGAAAAGCAGTGGGTGAGAGTTGGGTGTATGACATTGGGATTATCAAGTGGGGGAAATGTAGGGGAGGAAGGAAGAAGATATTTATTTAGTTCCAGCAGACCTCAACAGTAAATGATGGCTTTCCAGAGCCACCTCCTTTCCCATATACTCGGCATTGATCAAATCTAAAGTCACCCGCAAAACGGCTATTAATGGAAATAGCCTTTCAATAAGTAGCCCACCATGATTGTTATTGGTGATACTATTGATAATACCCTCACAACACAGGGCCCCAATCCATTTATCAAGAAGTTTCGTTCGTCAGCTCTGGCCCCTCTGACTGTAGATGGAATTACAGCTAATGTAATCAGCCTGTGCATGTATTCAGCTCCTCTCACAACAACAACCCCTCTCTCTGACTTGGTCATATGACAACAAGGGGTCATAAACTAGGAGACTGCTGCCAACATGTGTCTGTGTCTGCTGTATATAAGCTCAGCTTCAAAGATAACCATACAGTACCAGACAAGGACATCAGTCACCATCATAATGATTATTGTCTGTGAACAGCCAATCTGGGATACCATTTGGTAAAAAAATAAATAGAAATAAAAAGAAGATATATTTCTTTCCCTTGTTTCGCCTCTTTTGCTTTTTGTGTTAAACTCGAACTTGGATTTGTCTCCTCTCCTTTTCAGTCCGCTCCATCCGGGTGCTCCTGTTTATATTCCAGAACAACATTACATGTCTAAGGCAGTAGCGCCGACAGATTCATGTCTTGAGAGATTAGTGAGCAGCTAATCTCCAGCAACATTGGACCGATCAGAGTGAAACTTTGCATGCACACTCCCAGTCAGTGGTGTGCTGTGGATCTTTTAGCTAGTGGAACTCTATTTTAATGACGTCAAGTGCGCGGCCTGCCGCTCGGTGAAATATTGAAATACTGTATTCAACACACGTGATGGAAAACATTTTTTATGTAATTATATTTCTTATTATTTTGTTACATTGTTAATTTGTTTTTATTTTAGTTTCAATTCTTAAATTTTCCTTTTAGTTTGATATAAAATACCTTTACATAGACTCACCCAAACACATACAGTAAGTACTTAAAATAATCACCCCAACTTGTCTGGCGGGTAGGCATAGCTTTTGAATCCCTACTCCCTATGCTTTCAGCGCTAGCTTAGCTTGGACGTGGTGCCCATGGCACGGCGGTCGGCATTGTAGATACCAGGCAGGCAGTAAACACTGCAGAGAATAGGCCAACGTCCTATTGGCCGTGTAACTGAGGATGTAGGTGAGGCATGCCCGAGAATTGTTATGCAAAGCAGCCAGTAAGGGGATGGAAGTGTTGACACGCCGTCACAAGGCGTGTGTGCCGTGCACGCATGTGCATGTGGGGCGCGCCGCGCGTGCGTGCAGCTTATAAGGTAGTGGAACGGCGCTCCACACAGTTCCACCGTCATCTAGGGCTGTCACGATTATGATATTTTACATGACGATTAATTGTCACTCAAATAATTGCGATTAGTGATTCAATTGTGGTTTTCTCGTTGACAATTACATTTCTGTTTGGCTTTTAGGCTTTGAAGTTGCACATGGTAGATATGACAATAACACATAGAAATTACTGACATATTTGACAACTTTATACTTAAAAAAGAACATTGATAGTGGAAATAGCCGATCTACAAGCTCAGTAGATCTGCTATTTCCACTACTTTTGTAGCCTGACACTCAGCCTGAATTGACATTTCGTTTCACTTCATTATTCAGTCTGAAAGTGCTTTCCCCCAAGGCGATTGCAGGGATGGGCGTTGCCAAAAAGAGGCAGTCTTCAGCGATTGGTTCACAGACCAACACATGACATAGTGTGGCTGGCTAGTGGCTAGCCTGTTGCTTGCTAGTGCTACTTGCTAACCAAAGAAACAGTCAGAATAGGAGCACTACGAACTAGTAATCAAACACAACATAACATGCCTGCTACTGGTGTTTCATAGCGAGATCGATACGATCGCATTTTACCGCAATTTACCGCATTTTATCGCGACGCGATGCGCGGTACGGTACGGCGGCAGCGCTGGTGTACTTGGAAACACACATGAGTTCTGGGAAACCCCCACCCACGCTGATCACAACAAGACACTGATTCACGACGCTGATTCGCCGTACGGATTTTCAACCGAGGGAGGACTCTTCAATGAGAGCACTTCTAGACCCCTGAATCGCCAAAACAACATTTTTAAAGGGGTGTGGCTAGCGATTCAGAGTCTGGAACTAGGCTACTACTTTTGACTTTTAAAAAAATATATGAAGATCTTTCAACATGGAAACGATTATGACGATTATGTAAAATAATCGCGTTTATGTCAAATAATCACGATACTGTAATTGTGACAGCCCTACCGTCATCTCACCCCTGCTCCCAGTAGAGTAGACCAAGGAAGAATCTCTGCCTTTTATGTTTTTAATCTCTTTATGTCCTTCCAGAACCGTATGGAGGAGAGTAAGGCTTTGTTCAGAACCATCATCACATATCCCTGGTTCCAGAACTCCTCTGTCATCCTCTTCCTTAACAAAAAGGACCTACTGGAGGAAAAGATCATGTACTCTCATCTGGTCGACTACTTCCCAGAGTTTGATGGTAATTGTTCTCTTCATTAGAACATTGGAAACCATCTCATTTGGTTGCAGCACTAACATAGATTAAAATAATTACTATTTCCATCTGGTTTTATTTGAACAGTAAAATACAGTAGGATTTTAACATAAGCCACCAGGGAAATGATGGCAAATATAGCCTGTAGCTGGTACATCTCCCTCCCATACTGTGCCAACCACTCTGACAACATGTTTTTGGTGGTTATTTTTCACTCAAAAAACAATTATAATTGGCTGGTTAACATTTGGAAAACAGTGACCAATGCAGTTTGCACCCAAAAGTATGTCCTACTCTGAATAAATACCCATTTATTTTTCATTTTTTTAATGCTGTAACTTACTGTATGTACCCTCAATATGAGAAGGATTTGCTGTGGTAGAGTGGCATCTTGTGGTGAAAGTGTCAAACTGCAAACAGCACAGGGCTTAAATGGTATGCATATGGCTTTGAAGTAACTACTGTATTTGTCCCCAGGTCCCCAGTGTGATGCTCAAGCAGGACGGGAGTTCATCTTGAAGATGTTTGTGGACCTGAACCCAGACAGTGACAAGATAATCTACTCCCACTTTACCTGTGCCACTGACACGGAGAACATCCGATTTGTCTTTGCAGCTGTCAAAGACACCATCCTTCAGCTCAACCTCAAGGAATATAACTTGGTTTGAAGGAGCAAAAGGGAGGAATGAAGGGGGGGCACCAGACCCTACTTATATGATATCGTGCTCCTGCATACACACATGCATCAAACCTATAACAGGTGATTGTGATGAGTAGCGTTTCATCAGTCCAATTGCGTCTCTGTTGGCTCCTTTGCATTTGATTCACCCATTTTTAAAGATCTCTAGAGAGGGTATACACGTGACATCATCATACCCGAAAACGCCTACTGAGTGGCAAAAAAACGACTTTCTGGCCTTGAAAGCCCATACGTCCAAACAGAAAAGTCCTACCTGATTGCATTAAACAACGTTAAACCCGCTTTGCCACTCGATTTGCCATTCACTTTATGCATGCGCATACCCTCTATTTACTCTAAAGTTACAATCGGTTCGACCCCAGCACACATACACACACCACACTTTCTGCCCTCCCTTGCCACTGTTTCGCCTTGTCCCTCTGTTGGTACATCATCTACTTTGGGCAGCTGTGACAATGCCTGTGTGTCTGACAAGCTCCTTGCATGGCTCCAGTATCAGTTCAAACCTTTGCTTTGCTTACCATCACTAGTAAAGTAGCAAGGGCTTTCACTACCATTGGTGCTGGTGTTCAAGGGGGTAGAGTAGGGCATTGTAGGCAGTGGAATGAGTGTAGAGCAAGGGCTCTCTCCCAAAACTGCAGCACCGGTTCTGTATCCTGGGCTCCAGATCGTGTAACCCTCCACCTCGCATACATCTGCCCCATGAAAAAAGAATCGGTCCACTGTTGAATGTAAATGAAGTGTTCATGCTGCTCACAAATGGTGAGGGCTGGGAAGAGAAAAGTTTCCAATGATGTTTATTCATCAACGTTATTTCTCCTACCACTCTTGGGGGTTTAAAAGTTTCGCTCATGAGGGGTGATTGATAATTAAAAAGAATGAAACCTCTCAGAAGCACTGAGGGTTTTACACTACTTTCCATATTCCTGCTCCCTCATTTCTTATTTTTATATATGGTGAAACAAAAGGTATGAATATATGGCAGCACTATTTCCATGTTTCTTTTAATATTTCTTGTCCTTGTAATTCTCTTATCGATTTGCCAAATTTAAACTACTACTTTGGTTTGTAAATATTAAGAAGTTGCCAGTTTCCAGCTCATCCCTTAAATGGTTCACATACTGTATGTGCAAATCCATTCTGGGAAGTGGGTGATCACTTGGAGGCCAACATGTTTAAATATAAGATCTTGTTGATATTTTGAAAATGTTAAATCACTAACATAATTTAACTCTGGTTTGCCATTTGTATTTCTTTTCGAGCAGTCACCCAAGTTGATCACGATTGTAATCACACCTTGATCTTTTTTTATTTGAGAAAGGTTTGCGTAATATGAGGATGACAAAAACAATACTATGGAGCAATAGTTATTACAATTTCTTTAAAACAAAAGTTGTTATGCTGCCAGGTAACTTAAAGTTACAGGCTTGTTTTCATCAGAATAGCTTCTGTCTGTGATTGGCTTTATTTCACCACATTATTTGGCCAGCATTTGATTAAATCTAATAATTACTTAGACTTTTTAGTCTAATTTATGGACCAGACCTATATGTTCATAACATGAGTGGCTATTTCTTCCTGGACCTAGCTTGAAATATTTTCAGCTGGGAGATGGGAAGAGATTTTGTACTGCTGTAAATGAAAATCAAGACTATTTTATGGACAAGTGTTCTATCTTTTTAATAATACTTAATATATTCAGTTGTCGCAGTTCTGCTCTGAAATGCTTGAAAATGGAAACTATGGTTTCCATTTCAGGTCGACGCTTTATGCAAATTGGAATATGAAAACAAGAAAGCAAATCTGTTGTTAAATATTTACTACGATGCTTGCGGTTTTGTAATTTGTATCCGTTAGCTATTGGTTCTAAACCCATATCTTGTCTTTTGCCTGATAGTTCCATAGAACTGACAATAATGTCAATAGATGGCTTTTTTTGTCTTCACTATGTAATTCAGGTGAGTTTTCATAACTTTTTCATTACAAGGGCTACTATTAGCAACATTAATAGAATGAAAGGACGCTATGGATAACATAGTGTGATAGGTGCAATTGAGGGGTCTATAGATCAGGGAATAGAAGTCTGTGGGAGTGTGTTGGTAAATTGTTGAGAGCCACGATCACAGGTTAAGTGAAAGAAGAGTGCGGCAGTTTGCAGATGCCTGTAACATTCCTGGGGGGAATTCTGGCTGTTTCTTTGTCCACTTTGTCCACCTGTTCATCCATATTTAAAGGTGAACAGCTAAATGTCAAGGGCGGGGGTCCCAAGGGTGTTGTATAACGTTATGTCCTAAGTTGTCACCACTCTGCAACCATTTTGCTCCCCATGATCTGTGCTGATCAGCTTGATTTTACTACATTGTCCATTATGTCTGTACATATGAAGTTTATAATCTCTTTGTTGGTAGTGTGTTCATGTTTGATACTAGCATTGCCAGTATTGGACAAAAGGGGTGTGTGAGGGTTTCTTATAGGTGCTTACAAACTCTGCATATCTGCATACCTTATCTTGGTGGTGCCAAAGGCTATTGAAGGCAGGCTTGCTTGTCAATATTTCTTGAAGTCGGTTCAGTTTTAGCGGAACGCGTGTTTACAATGACTATTGTGTTGGCAGACAGAGCATTATTTACAGTTTGAATCACATGTGCCCAGTCACATTTTCAGTACCTTTGTGTTGTCATACATTGTGTGCCATGAGCTAATGGCTTACTAAAAGATCTAGTTACATCCATTATAAAGTAAACATACTGTACAGATCTTTTATTGAGGGTGGGAAGTATTACACCTCTGGGCTATGAGTTTCAACAGTTGAAACAATATTGAGAGGTGTTGTAATGCTTGGTCTATATGATGAGCCATTTCCGTTGGCTGTGGTATTTTGTTTGCAGTTTGTAGTAGGAAAGGGTTAATAGTTGGTGTTTCATGCAACATTGTAAGGCCTTTTGTGTAATGTTACACAAGACAGACTGGTACTTCATACACCCAATAGAACAATATAATTCCATACAACATGCAGACATAATTTCATTCCACAGTCCACAAGTCAGCAGACTTTGAAATCCTGTTTAGATGTGCTCTTGTGGTGTTTATTACAATTAATGTATTATTTGAAGGCCTTTCGTTTAATAAAATAAAAAATCAGAAGCTCTCTATCAGGAGTAGTAGCTTGAAGGCAAGTTTAAAGATCATATGATTATAATGGTACTACAATTCTTAGCCAATGTGGCAGCTTGTTTTTTGTAATGAACACAGCATTAACGGGGTTCTGCTTGTGATCTCCCAAAGCACACTCCTCTTTTGGCCTGTGTGTACATCTTAGTATCTTAAGTTGTGGGGCCAAAGATGTATGTTCTGCATACACTACATGGATTTGTCCTGATCCTCAATAACTGGCTTGCTGTCTATTTCATTGACGGTGCAATCATTTTGCCATGTTTATGTTCCAATCGATTTATGTGAGGTGTTGTGAAGGTAGAAAACTCATATCTATAAAGAACTACTTAATGATTGTTATTGGGCACAGCACTCCAGAAACTAATTTTAACCACAAACTGTCTATGTGTATCCCTTGTCTAACACTAAACGACCAGCACAGGAGTAATGGCTTGGTAGATACACTATTAAGTGATGGGGTCATGTCATAGATTTAACAGCAGACCTGGCTTCGTTATTAATTCCTTTGAATTATTTGGTGTTTGCTTTAGTGTGCTTGCTGTGAAAGTTGGTTTCTACTTTTAAGGACAATCCAATTGTTTCCGGTGTTCCAGACAAATCAATCAATCTATTTTAAATGCCAATTTGACCCAGGTCTGAATCACTGTTTATTATGAGATGCACTAACTCACTATTGCATTACGGTTCCCTTGGTCTAAATGAAGCTTGTTCATTAAACTTCAGTTTTACTGTATTTATTTAAACACTTAAAAACTGAAGGTACTAAAGTTCATATTGGGTGGGTTTATCAATGGATGAATATGTGTGGTGTATTCTGGGGTGCCGGCTTCTCTATTTTCCTTTACTTGATCGGACTGTGTAATCTTCTCCTCTTCCTGGGTCGATGCACTGAAACTGCACCACAGCAATGGGACTGCTTGCATTCATGCAACTTACATGTTAGTTAAAGCACGTTCGTTGGTACTCTTTGGATGTGTGTGTGTATACATTTGATGGTTTATTGCTTGTGCTTGAGGTCCATTTTGATGAGATGAATGGATAAAGTGATATTAAAGCTATCTGCTATTCTTTTGTAAGGCTGACACATTACCCAAACACCTGTATTTTGGACCACTCAATATGATTTGTTTATTTTTCAGATGGGGTTAATTAACTTTGTGTAGTAATGTATATATTTCTTCTCCCCCCAAGTATACCAAATGTAAATTATGTACAATGAGTGTGCCAGTCCCCTTTCTTTGTAGAGCCAGACTCTTAACAAGTGCCAATGTTGTGAAAACTCATAAAGGGGACCTTTGAATTTCATGGTCCAGTTTTTAAAACAAACACTAAGTATGTGAGTAAATAATGAAAAAAAGGACAGTTTATTCTATATTTAAGTTTAATGATGATGATGAACTGCTGTTTCTAAAGAAGTGTCATAATTGCATGTGTTTGCAGGGCTGGGGAGGGAGTTGGTAGTGAGATACTGTATTCATTCAACACCCTCCTGAAAAAGGGTCTTAATTGTTATCGATTTACAGTGTTTTAGCCATATTTCTCTTTTTATATGTTTCATTTCAACCACTGTTGCCTGAACCTCATTCAAACTCCAATGATTTTCATAGCCTTCTCAAAAGAATTATCTGTTTTAAATTGGAATAAAATTTGTTCCTATATTCTGCGTTGTATCATTCATTGCATCATTCCTGTCTGAAAGAATTTCATTCGGGAATTCTTTGAACGGTTTACATGTAACTTTGGAAATCATAGTTGTACAGCTGCTCAGCGTGGGTCCAGGGACTCAACTAAATGGAGTAATGGAACCTTATGTGTCTAATCCTCCATAGTGTAGAAATGGAACCAATGGGGTATGTTGTGGTTCCATTCATACCAGGGGTAATCAATGTGTCTGTGGCTAGACTTGTCCTTGTCCATAGCAAATACTAGATTTTGTTTTTACATACCATTATAATGTCCTTATTTTGATCATAAGAGATAAAACCCAGTTACTGAATGTCAAGTCTCCAGGATTTCTTTAGAATATGTCTTGACACTGATTTACTATGACACGGGTCCATTTCTACACTCTCAGTCAGTTAGAGACCCATTATGGTCATTCAGGGCTGTGTTTCTGCTAATATTAGTGTCCACTCATTTTGTATGTCTGCAAAAGTGGAATTTTGACAAAAATGTCCACAAGCCTGCATGGCGATGTCCCCTGATTCTTATGATCTCAGTTAAAATAACCCTAATGATTTTACATTGTAGTTTTGGGTAACAATCATATCATTCTGGGGTCCTGGACATAAAAATATATATCAACCCACCCCAGGTTGCTGTGAAATTTGTCAACTAATCCACTGGGGGCGCTCGATGCTCAGGCTGTTTGTGGTCTGTTTAGATAGAACTGCATGGCATAGATCTGCCCAGCGATGTGCTCCATCCATCATATGTATTTCTGTGTGGGGCGTTATGTGGCGTTGAGCCTGGAATGACTTCCCAGTTTGCCACCACACTATCAAATTCACACCATTTCTCTGCAACCCAGATGAGGGGAAGCTATTCAACTGCAATATCAAGTTCGTCCATTCCAGGCTATAACATTGCATTGGTGATTTTTGGACCGTTTTGTTTTTAAATTACATTTTATGTTTGAAGAAACGGGATTGAACTTAAACATATCCGGAGACATTGTTAGTATTCTTTTTTGTTGTTGAGAATCATCAGCCTGTGTTTTTTTTTCCTCCCTTCTTTTTCTTTGTGGTGTTTTGCCCAATCGCCCCAGCACCAGGGAGGGAGTTGCAGCGGTCTGTCAAAGTAAACGTTCCACCGCGGCGAACAAAACGAGCATACTGCGTAGCGTAACAGCGTTGCTCCTGCTCGTGCGTTACAGCAGGCGGTGAGCTTCGTAACAGTAATGAATCATTTTTGAGTGACACCTTTTTGAAGAATTAGCCTACAGCTACCAAGGGAACAAGTAACATCGGCGGTGCTTTAACAGTTGACGTGTTAAAATACGGGACTGAGTGGGACGGAGTGGCGTGGCATCATCCGCACATCGACTTGATTTGCGTCCAAGACGCCTGCAAAGAAGTGTATATCGCCTCTGTTTTGGGTGCGAGTCGCTAGCTAACGTTCGCTAGCCTTCCTGCTATCGCTGGTCAGCTCGTGTGTTTGTGGCTCGTCTGGGCTAGCTTGCATCAGCTAGCTGTGGACAAAGAGGACCAACGCAAGGCACAAGGAAGAAGGGGAGAAAAAAAAACAAGGGCCAGATTTTTTTTTAAATTAGATTCTCAATATTCATCGGATACTGGGAAGGACAACAAAAGAAGGGATTGACATGATGTTTCCACAATCCAGACATTCAGTAAGTGTGTATTTTGATTTTCAGTTGAGAAATGATGTGGGTAAAAAAAAAGAAAAGCACAGATTTGTTCTGTCTACTTATTGTGCTTGCAACTTGTTTTTGTGACAGTGTGCCTATAATAATTCATACACTGACATAACAATGATGACGGTCTGTATAACTACCGGTAATGTAATTAAATTCAGTTATTGTCAACAACTGGTGTTCTGTAGTTCTGGTAAGTTCTGCAGAGGGAGGGTGCTTGGTAGCTGGACAGTCATCACCATGGATTGCATGATTAGACTGAAATCCTAGATTTGAATTTAAATCTGTCAAAATACTATATAGGCGATACCATCCTCAAACAAATAAATCTAATCGCTGCCAAATGTTTTACACCTCGGTGTCAGCTTAGGTTCTGTTGTTTTTCTTTGGAAACTTACTGTAGTCAAATGTACTTGTAAAGCAATCAAGGAACCCCGAATGGAACAGGACAGGTACTGTTACTGTCTGATGGTCTTCAATGAAAGCCTTACACATTGAACACCACTCTGTATAGTGGGTGCTTTTTGTCATTGGTAAATGCATTTTACATTTCCCATATTCCCCTAATCTCAAGTTTCCATGGTAACAGAAACTCAGTCCTGTGCGTGCATTCACCAGGGAGGACTTTCAGCCCATTGGTCAGGCATCTAAACTGACTGACAGATTGTGTTTTTCTTGTCAGAAATGGTTCAAGTATTTGACGGAACTAAAATATTCCAATGGATCCTGGTCCTCCTACAAAGAAACAAATCGCTTTAACCTGTTTAGTTATTTTTTGCAAATAAAGGAAATTGACTTTCTCCCAGCCAGGGAACAGAGCTCAAATAAAACCCATGTCACTCTTGTTGAGCTAAATGCCAGTGGCCAGGCTGGCCAGTAGACAAACAAGCAAAGCTGACTACTACTTAGTACTTAGTAGTAGTCAGTGAGTTTTAGTTAGTAACTAACTAAAACTCAAATCCAATCTATAGTTTTGAGTTTCAGCCTATATAACTTATGCATCCAAGTAGACACAGGCTGCAGTCCTGCCTCTTTAATGTCAAATAACAGAATCATAAGTGTCAAAGTACAAGTAAACACAATTGTTAGAAGACATTTATGTTGCCAGAGACTGTTCTACTTTTCCCTAGCAACGATTTGTATGTTGTAGCCACCTCAAGTTCCTTTGCCACTGAAGGGGGCGGGGGGTCGTATGCTGAGGCTAGAGCCCGTCTTGTGTGACATGAATGTTTTGCCCTTTGGCAGTCAGTCAGTATAGCAGGCTGTCTGTGCTACACTGAACCGTGCTGCTGCTGTGGCACAGCCAACCTGTGTTCTCTCACACAGGCTAGGAGGGACCAGTCAGAGATGTTTCATTGACATCTGGTTATGTACAAATTAGGTAGTATGTCATCATGTCAGATAGACCAAAATACATATTTTTTAACAATTCCAAAGATAATCCAAAAATGTAAATCCCCATCTTTGAATTACTGAATTATTGAACAACTTGATTATTTTACATGGTTTAAATTACTTTTTATTATTATTTTTTTTATTTAAAAATGATTTCCAGTTTTGAGTGTCATTTTTGTTTTCTTCTATTTTTAACTCAGCACATGGTCAACCCATCAGTCTTCAACCTCTCGATCAAATTTTATTAGTGCAGAACATATAGCAAGCTGTTTGTCTTCTGTCTTACTTTAGTACCCAATGGTGTCCTGTCATTTTCCTGCTGTCCACCAACCAATGTAAACAAAGTCTGGATGAGGTCCTGGTGAATGGTGATGAGGTTGTTAAGGGACAGAAGGGATTTGAGAACACGTGCCCATTGTCACTGGTCAAGCTCCTTTCAGACAGTGTCTACACTTGGACTATTCCATGTCATCTACATATAATAATGAATGAATCTGGTCACTATTAGACTATTGAACATGTTTGCTAGCTACTGTAATAAGACTTAATCAGTCCATTAATCAGTTAACCAGTTAATACTTTTGTGTGTTTTCATCATGGTACATGTGTTTTAAGTAAATCCAAAACCTTGAGCACTTTAGAAAGTTGACAACGTAATGGGTGTAATTTTGTCACACTGCATTTGCACGTGAAATCTGTCCTCTGCCTTTAGCCCTTCCTAATTATTAGGAACAGTGGACCCACGGGTATGAGTTACTTAGGGGTTAAGTGTCTTCTTCGGGGATACTTCGACACATAGACCTGGGGACCTTTTTGATTCCCAGAAGTTCTCTCCCGTTGGACATATTTATGATTAAGTTACGGTCTAGTGTTAAGTTCAGTTGTCCATACAGAAGAGACAGACCAACCAAGTAAGACAAATCTATTACCTTCAGAACAGTGTGCATATGTAAACTGAAAAAGAATAGTGGCGCCTATATCTATGTCTGAGGCTAAACAGCTACACGGTGCGTGCTGCACAGGGTGCAGCTGGCAGTTGTTGAATTAAAGAGGTGACGGCATTGTTGGAAGGTCAAGTCTGTTTGTAACAAACTAGAGCTTGCCCAAAGGTGGGTGTTTTGTAATGCAAAATACAAGTTAACAAGCTGTGTCTGTGTAGCTTCTGTTGGTTGCCACTGTGGGCATGCACCATGCACTGTGTTAATGGGCTTGGAGGACTTGGGCAGACCAGATCACTTAAAAATGTATCCATTGTATCCATTTGAATGCATTTACAATGAGGAGTGTCTTTTGTTTTAGTATTACACCTCTACTGCACAGTTCTATTCTGTGCTTATGTCTCGTTCTATATGGAAGCAAATGTGCTGTGCCATGTATGTGCTTTAGGGGATGTTCCTGTAGACCCCTGCGGCTACTATATAATTTCCCCTGAAGCAGTCGGCTCCTATTGGTTGGTGCCTAACTTGCTGGTGTTCCATCACCTTCCCAAGGTGAGAGAACACTGGCGCTCCACTTCTGCCAGGAGGTTACTTATCTAATCCAATTGAGTGCCCTTATGCTGCTTGATTGCAGTATTAAGACCCAACACACAGGATTAAAAATGAGGATTATGGATTTAACGCGTTGCTACGCTAGAGCTGCAGCAGTTTGTTTAGCCTTTAACCAAAAGCAGTCAGTCCGCTCTGAGGCTTTGCCTTTATCATGCTCTGACCACCACCTCTCTCAACTCATCCTCAGTGATGTTGGGTACACATCCTGCATCTTTAGCTCAATAACACATTCAATGCCCAAAAATGTTGTTTTTGCCCCCTACCTTTGAAAAATCACACGTGCACGAATCTTTTAGTAATGCAGGAAAAAATCCTTATGTGTGTGCGATGCTCTGTGAGGAAGATCGGCCTGTCTTGAGTGCTGTGATGAGATCGCTCCATAGACAAACATTGGAAGAGTTTTTTTGGAAGCCCCTTCCAAAACTTTTTAAAAAAGCGATGCTTCCGGTTGCGTCATGATGTCATCGGACGACGTCCCCCTGAGTAAAAATACTTTTGAGTAATCCAGTATGGCCAAGGATCGCCTAGATTAGCCGAGAATGGCACATACGCCGAAAACGTGTTAACATGTCTTGGGTATAGAAAGTGAAAGGCGCATTAAACAGAATAGCAATGCATTGACACATGCTATTTTTACCCTGATAATGATACATTGTATCAAGTTTCCCTACGCTTTGCATAGAAAAAAGTTCACAGCAATTTAACTCTTGTGTGTGTGTGTGTGTGTGTGTGTGTGTGTGTGTGTGTGTGTGTGTGTGTGTGTGTGTGTGTGTGTGTGTGTGTGTGTGTGTGTGTGTGTGTGTGTGTGTGTGTGTGTGTGTGTGTGTGTGTGTGTGTGTGTGTGTGTGAGAGAGAGATATGTGCACGAATGTGATTGCTCCGTCTGTTGCCCACATCTCCTTACCTGCTTTCTCACCCCTCGTTGAACCTTAATTGCTAGGCATGTCATTTGTTCCCTGTCATTGAAAAGACCTAACAGCAAGCAGCTTACCAAAAGCCTTCCATTTACTGCAGCAATTTGTATGACATGAACGATCAGTGATGTTCTGTGAACATCAATAGGATATTGCATATCATGTTCGTCAAGTAGTGCAAAAGTAAGTTTTTGAGTTCCGTTTGGGTCACTTCAAAATAAGAGCAACATTGACTTGACTAATATTGTGTAATATATTTTAACAACGCACTATAGTACTCATCAGGAATATGTTTTTTAAACAATAATCAAAATAATTAACTTGTCATGTGCCCGGGGGTGTGCACACTGCACAGTATGAGGGATTGAATGTAGGAGTCTCAGAAGTAATGTTGGAGAACCCAGACCGGTGCCCGTTGGGCAGCATAGTCACCACCATTGACGTCCAGTTGTGCAATACCATTTTATCCGTCTGTCTGTCTGTGGAGTGCATCTCTCCACTCCGACATGTCTCCTTTCCGACATGTCTCCATTCCGACACTAACCCTAACCCTAAACCGAACCCCCATGGGAGTGTCGCCACTCCGACAATAAGAAGTCAATTTCGGAGTGGCGACATGTCGGAATGGAGAGAGCCTCCCCTGTCTGTGTCCCTATCTCTGTCTGTCTGGCTCTCTTTTATGCCCATATATGGTGTTCCATGTCCAGGCTAGTCTGTGATGTCCTATCCAAATGTGGGCACTAGTGATGTCAGTCAGTGATGTCAGTCATCTCCAAATTTGGTCACTTTTTCGCTAGTAGCGAGTCTAGCGACACTGTTTAATATCAATGAAGTCAGCATGTAGACAGTTTTCACCAGTTTATGCCCATATAGTGTTCCATGATGTCAGTCAGTGATGTCAGGCATTGTTTCAGCATGCGGCTGTTACCATGGTGGCGACACTGTTTAGTATAAGTGATGTCAGCATGTAGACAGACGGCGGACTGATTTTGGTAATTGTGGTTTCAAGCATAATATATATACGTATATTTGATCAAATGGTCAGAATTTACAGGAACAATGCATATTTCTGTAAAATAAGGCAACTCATCACTGCATTTTACTGTAGCACATAGTCAAGACGCGGACCGAACATGCTTACTCTTGTGCATCGTCACTCCCCATAAGCCAATTCTGAGTGCCAGTACCACTCCTTGAACCTCCACATGGAGATTGAAGAGCGAGTGAGGAGCAGTAGGAAGGACTTTTTCCTCTAGTCCAGGATGAGGTTGGAGGGGCTTCTTCAGTCCTTTGTGCCATTTGCTATGAGAATGTATAACGAAGCAAGCATAGGGCAACGGTAATTGACTGTGACTTGGTAGCATTACGGTGATGATGAATGACTATTGTAACATATATAACGTTACCTGTGGTTTGTGCTGTCTTTAACTAATAGGCTTACCTTGCTTTTCCCTTTCATGTTCTACATCAGACAGGAGGATTGTATGGAGTGTATTACGTATGTACATTATTTTATTCATATTTGTTAGAGGGGTCTTTATTGTGATGTTATTACATTTTCTTTGGCTGTATCTGTAACTTTCACTGCTGTACTATTTCTGGCCCCTAGATTTCCCCCGCAGGTTCAATAAAATATATCTTGTTAGAATTTTGTAGAATGCTACTATGTACCAAGGCATGTGAAATTAGGTTTTCTTTTGAAAATAAAGTTTTCATATTGTATAACATTTTCAGATACATTTTCAACATACATGAATATCACTATAATTTATAACCGTCTATAAATTGTGGACCATTTCGGATGACCACCCATGGATGGTCACATAACATAGAAAACCATAATGACATCTCTGCATCTTTTCCTCCTCTCTTCAAATGCTATTGCCGCTGTCACAGGGGCTTTGTGGGGGGGTGAGGGAAGTATGTGACAGCCATATAGATAGAACCCTCCAAGATAGCTGGAGGATAGGGAGAGATGGGGACAGCCACAATGATGATGGAGATGGATCCCTTGAGCTGCCTGAATCAACAGCACATCAGTCTCCCCCCCCCCCCCACCCCCCCCCCCCCCCCCACACACACACACACACACACAGACACACACACACACACACACACATATTTTAATTTGTGATTTTGTGGTTCAAGAGACGCCTGATAAGTTATAATTAAATGTACATGCTGGGAAGGTTTGGCTGTGTATTGTACCAAGCACTAACCTAACCCATCATTTGGAAGACATCTTCCATAATAAACTGTAACTAACTAGTCCATACCGGAGTTGTGTGCACCCAAACTATAATCAGATGTTTGATATGCACTCTATATACAGTACATAGTTTAGCTTTTGGAGAGGAACTCTGCTCTTCTGATCCTGCTGGCTGTGTCTGACCCGGGCCATTTACGACCTGACGTGTAATCGTTACCACAACCATGAGAAGTTCATGTTTACGTTGTTTGAGCTAAGCTATTTGTTCTAATAACATGATGTCGCACGTGTCACTACAGACATGTGTGTGTGTTTGTGTGTGAGCGCTATGGAGAGAAAATGCTTTCTGTGGACACTGCCCCTAAAACAAACTCCTTTATTACCGTATTTTCCGGACTATAAGGCGCACTTAAAAGCCTTTAATTTTCTCAAAAAACTACAGTGCGCCTTATAGTCCAGTGCGCCTTATATATGGATCATTCATTGACATTGACATTCCCTTTAGCACAGCTCCATCTGTTGGATGCATAACGCAACGGTAGCATCTATTATGTGCGCCTTATAGTCAGGTGCGCCTTATATATGAAAACAGTTTGAAAATAGACCATTCATTGACAGTGCGCCTTATAGTCAGGTGCGCCTTATAGTCCAGAAAATACTGTATATTTTTAGTTGCGAGCCAGGTCTGTCTATGCTATCCCAAAGATAGGTCCACCCTCCGGATACAGAGTATATAGCCAGGGACTTTAACCACGACGACAGAGCCTATAGCCCTTGGCCATGCGTTTAACTCGTAGTAAATCCTTAACTATATGGATTGCATAGCCCAAACGATCCACCTTTCTTCTTTATTTTTTTCTTAATTTACAGAAGCACAAAAAGCGTTGCTCGTGTCCAATCGGCGATCAATTGAAAAATAGAACAATATTCTGTGACTACTTGAAAAGGTAAGGAAAAACTAAAGATAGCTGGCAGTGGTTAGTGGTTTGGTTAAGTATTCTTGGCAGTCAGAGTGAATGATTAAATATGAGGAAAATGAAACGCGGCCATCGTCACTGTCTTCATATCAATGCCTGTGTGCATCGATTGGTCAAACCTCTGAGGAGAAAAATGTATTCAGAAGGACAAACGGAAAGACATAGAGGTTTCCTTATTTTATAGTAGGATAGGATCGTAGGATGTCTTGGTAAAATGGTGAAAGTGGTGCGCTTTCGGTATGAACCAACCACATTGTCCAGTGAACAAGAAAGTTCTTTCTCTGCACTGTGAATACGCCACTAATCTGAGAGAAACAGTTAAAGATGTCATGCTTTTTTGTTGGCACGCTTCATTGCGTGGGCAGTCATGCGTGCGACTGTTCTCAGCAAATCGGGACGTCTGGTCATCCTGTATACAGTGAAATGTTAGCTGGCATGTTTTTGGTGGCAGTCTTGAGCAGTTGAGCCCTCCTTTGGCAGAAAAGTTCAGAAAATGCAGACAACGGCAGCCCGCAACTGATGATAGGAGAAAAACATTGCACTCAATAGTACAATGGTTTCACTTGCCCGCAGGTGATTTGTTTACCTGCCCCGGGCATTCCATAAGTGTCGGATCCTGGCTTGAAATTAATCAAAGAATCTCTGTCGACAGAGAGGACTCCAACTGATTACTTAATTTTCAGAACCCTGCCGATTATTAGCACCACTATTAATGATTATGGCCATTCCAGGTATTTTTCCCAGCTGGAAATTATTAGGTCCCACCGGCAAAGTGTTTTGAATTGTATATATATATTTTTTCCTTTTCTCAAGGGTACATTATTGTGTTATGTTCATTTGGTGCAAGAGATCAAGAAATACTTATTTTGAAAGCAGCCTTTTTTGCCATATGTTTGGGGGTGTTGCCTAACCACTTAAGCACTATTTTATTGACAATTCTCGTCTATAATGGGGCTGACAGGTTGAAAGTTTATTCCAAATGCATCTCCAACAAATCTGTGCATGGGGTGAACTGTGAAAGTGCAGTGGAGGACAAAAAGGCCTGATGCCAAAGCTGTTGTGTATCACATGTAATGGAGGCCAAATCTCCCTTGCTTAGCCTCTAGTACAGCAATGGCCACAGGTTGTACACACGCGCGCGCGCACACACACACACACACACACACACACACACACACACACACACACACACACACACACATACGCACATGCATCCATTCCACACACACACACACACACACACACACACACACACACACACACACACACACACAAAATGCTGTCTGGCACATGCACACACACTTCTCCCGTTTGTCCCCCTTTATCATGCATTTCCTCCCAGATCTGATGTGGTTGTGGGAGGGTCGGGGGCAAAGGGTGCACGGGCATTATTAAGCCCACTTGAATTAACAGAACAGCCCCCAGCCTTTCCTCTAAAGCCCCCAGCTGGGGGGAGCTTAATCCCCATGGTCCCCTGTCTCGCCCATTAAACAAACTCCCTCCCACCCCTACTCAGTCGCTTTGCTGCACACTCACACACACTCGCACAGACCCAGAGACACATCCAGGCACGCAGTTTACACACACAGTATGCATTTGATCTTGTAGACGACGTGCACGTGCATGATCCATCACATATGTGCAAAAACACATACACATTTGCCTTACATGCATCCATGATTGTGTATGGATGGATACATGTACTCACACATGGCTGTGCTGCTTATACATAATATGTTTGTGTAGATGCATGTACATAAGAACTGGTAAATTAATAATATCAAATAAAATATTCCTTGAATATTGGAAAAAATGCAACCGTGTACAAAATATATTTTGTATTGGATGAGAGCTGCGTGCTGCTGACTCACTGTGTGTGACCCTTATTGGCCTGTGTAGTAGAGCGCTTGCGGTCTCGTGTCACAAGCCCGCTACAAACAAACTAGACTCTGGTTTGTATCCTCTCAAATATAGGATCTAAACAACTACTGTAGGCAGTAGCTGGCAGTAGCGTAGCATAAGAAGGTGCATCGGTCGCAGTTCAATAAGGTAAACATGTTTATTTGATTGAACGGCCCAAACTACCGAGACAACCCCCTTCCACATCTGAAGACGTTGTCTGATACTGGTAACTCTGCAGCCGCACTGAGGTGCTCCAAATCAGAATAATAATTAATAGACTTATGCCTCATTCACACTACAGATATATAGTTGAACGTTTTGCTTGGTAATTCAATGTAATCTCAATGGAAACCAGCTTTAAAGGCTGGGCATGTCGGCTGTCCTTGGAATCCAGCCTTTAAAGCTGGTTTCCATTGAGATTACATTGAATTACCAAGCAAAACGTTCAACAATATATCTGTAGTGTGAATGAGGCATAAGCATGAAATTCGCGACATCTCTGAAAAACGTTTGATTACTGTTTCCATCGTTTGCGCTGACTGCATACAGCGATGCTACACAGTGGAGACCAATATTCAAATGTAATTTCGGAGATCATTTTGCAGCCCAAATTACATGCTGTAGATGTACAAAAAGAGTTTTTGTTTTGTATGCATTGCAAACACAATGCATTCAAGTGGCCTCTCCTCTATTCTATGTAGTACATTTCTTCATTGTTGTAATGATTGCTCTACATGCAAATAATAAAGGTTTCTCCCCCTTTCACCCATACAACCTCAGTAACTGCACACACACACACACACACACACACACACACACACACACACACACACACACACACACACACACACACACACACACACACACTCCTTACTGGCCTCAAGGGTCTTATCTGCTTTTTGTATCTAGGGAACAAATTGAATGTGGAGCTTGACACACACACACAGCCCAGCAGATGTCTGGGTCGTTAAGGGCAGGCTAACTCATTAGCATGACAAACAGAGCCCCCACCCCAGACCTCCGACTCAGCAGGGGGCCTAGTTTTTGAGGGACTGAGTTGGGGCCACGGGTCACAGGTGATATTGATTTTTGTGGAGGGCCACACTGGCTGATTGTCAAAACGCTATGGGGCCAGAGGGGGAATGGCTCCAGTGAAAGGAGTGGACTGGGACACTGTCCATGCTATAGTCTGACCGATGCCATAATTTTGAGTCCGATCCCTATTTTGGAGAGTCCTAGATCACCAATGACAGATTTCCTTAGAAAAGTGATTTGAAATTGCCACGCTTTGTGAGCTTGTAGATCTGCAATTTTTGAATTATTTAGAAAACTATTAACATTTTCACCATGAATCACGTGGCCAAAGTATAGAGACAGAAAGGTTGAAAATGGTAAAGAATCAGGACACATTTAAATCCAGACCGATATATCGGTCAGACTCTAGTAGTCCAAGCCCTCCACCCCACTTCTTTCATGGACACACCTACACACCTGACTGACTCTTTCCCCTTTATTTTGGATTGACTGTTGAAACTTGAACAAACTGTCGATTATTTAGGAACTAATTCATAACGGTGACCGCCCAGGTATATGAGCACCCAGTGTGTGCAGAGTTTGGGTTATGCGCTGTGCACAGTATGCATGCGCAAATAAACACCAGTAAGACTCCCTAAATAGGCCAAAAGTTTGTTTTACCAATTATCAAGACATACGGGCAGTTGACAGTTTGCCATGGTTACTCATTGAATCTCCATATATGGAGATAACCTACGCATCACACTAAGTCTGACCTCACCAGCCCATATTTGGGCATGATCAACTTATGTCTCCATATATGGAGATATGATGACATCACACAGTCCTCAGCCGATGATGTGGCGTGATGTCATACAATACACCAGGGGTCCTCAAATACAAATCTTGAAGGTCCACAAATATTTTTTTGAAACAGGTCCGGGTCCGGGGGAAAAAAACATTATATATATATATAAATATAAATATATATATATATATATATATATATATATATATATATACAGGTATATATATATGCGCCCGACTGGCAAGTACAGTTCATGTCCTACTTGCCCTCATAACCTTAATTAGGGATCCCTTTCATACATTATTTTACATTGGCTAATGTTTTTTTTAGTAGTTTGTTGATGCAGTAATGGTCTTTTTCTGTTTCTTTCTTTATTAAAAGGGTGTTAATTAATTATGACTTCACTTTCATCTGGCCTGGGGACTCCTCCAAAATCATTTGGGGTCCTCTTTGACCCACAAGTTGACTCACTTGACTAAAGAGTAACAACCCGTTGAAGGGAGAACAGAATGTAATAAATCAAGGTGGAGCAGAGATATTTATCTTACGAAAATTATTTGTTTGCGCAAGTGTTTGTTTCTTTTAGCAAACTGGGATAATCTTCGAATGATTTATGCTTGTGTCGCAACGTGAATATCGATCCGAAAACGAGGTGTCGCGCGTCGGAGACGATGCGGAACATGGCTCACTCCTATACCGAGTAATGCGTGTGGCTCTCGCAGCTGGCTTTGCTGCATGGCTCGCTGGCTGCATATCCATGGAGAAAGAGAGAGGCAGCCATGACCTGTGGCACCTCGCGAAAACTCTCTGGAGAGAAGATTATAATCCTCATCCTGCAAACGTATTCACGTTGATGTTGTGCTTGTGCGCGAATGAAACCCACAACTAGTTTACAGCCAGCAGCTAATCGCTGCTGCTGCGTGCTCCCTGCCTCGAAAGTTTCCGCACTCCGCCGTCTGTGAAATGAACAGAGGCGGTGGTAACAGTCTATCAGCGCGTCGTTGTCATAGAGATGACAACCCATAATAGTTTATGCCCCGGCATCAGCCAATCAGCGTGGCGTTCTCTCTCTCTCTCGCACACACAGACTTCAGAGCGCATGCAATGAAGTGGAATACAATGAGAAGTGGAAACAAAACGGAGATTTTTTTTATTTTTTTTTATAATTCGTCCTGGGTCCGGTCGGCGGTGCCTCGCGGTCCGGACGTGGACCGCGGTCCGCCTATTGAGGACCCCTGCAATACACAAATGAGCCCTACAGTATAAAGGGGCAATTCTTGCCAGGAAAGAAGCATTTCTTCGACTCAGACCTTATCGCCAGGGTTGGCTTATAGCAGCTGTCGGTAGGACCATATATGGATTCTGTTAGTGTGGATCTCCTAACAGGGCATCATCTGGGATACAATCCATTTTATGCCCATATATGGAGATCCCTAACAGAATCCCTTTCATGCCCATATATGGAGATCCCTAACAGAATCCCTTTTATGCCCATATATGGAGATCCCTAACAGCACCCCTTTTATGCCCATATGTGGAGATCACTAACAGCTAACAGAATCCCTTTTATGCCCATATATGGAGATCCCTAACAGAATCCCTTTTATGCCCATATATGGAGATCCCTAACAGAATCCCTTTTATGCCCATATATGGAGATCCCTAACAGAATCCCTTGTATGCCCATATATGGAGATCCCTAACAGAATCCCTTTTATGCCCATATATGGAGATCCCTAACAGAATCCCTTTTATGCCCATATATTATGGAGAAATCCCTGCTCTGAGTATCTGACATCAGTGTGATGTCACCTGTTTATGCCCATATATGGAGATCCCTGCTCTGCGTATCTGGTTGCTATGGTAAACAGTTGGTTGCTAGGGTAAAAAAACATGGTTGCTATGGTAAACAGTTGGTTGCTAGGGTAAACAGTTGGTTGCTAGGGTAAAACCATGGTTGCTAAGGTGGTTGCTAACGTACACTAAAAGACCAGCAACAACAGACTGTTGCCACAGTAACGTACACAAAGGTTTGTGTACACATGTGGTGTGATGTCATACTGATGCGGAGATATGAGCAGGGCAAAGGTGTGACGTGTGACCGACGGACGGACGGACAGCCGGTGGAGGTTTTCATAGTAAACTGCTCCCTGACGGTCGCAATAAAAGAACGCTAATAAACAGCTTGAGTTAGGGAAAAGTGAAAAAAGTGTCTGCACATGGTAATGATCATTGCCCGTGTGCAAGTTCATATCAATTGCTGAACGTACTGAGGAGAATACATTGAACAGAGGTTTGTAGAATTATAGGAGGATAGAAGGATTGACTAGCAGAATTTATTACCTCATCATGCTTCTTTGTTGATATGAGCGAGTCTCACTCCAATGATGCCAAATCCTTGGGTCAGATGCTTTGGTCCTACACCATAGATTACTAATGTTTTGATTTAATTTTGTGGGAAATGTGCAAACTATAATCAATTTGATAACTTAGATTTGATTAAAGTTTGTTTAAGAAGTGAACATTTAACTTCTTAAAGGGATAGTTCACCCACAAAGTGACTTTTTTCTATCTCACCCCATGGAGACTTGAATTCATGGATATTGTTTTGTTTTTGTCACATTCCTAAGCCAATCATTTGACCAACAGTGGTTTCCTATGGAGTCTCCTTTGTGTTGTCTCCAACTAAAATATAAATGTTACACTACTTTTTTTTTTTTTGCTTTGCTGCAGCTGTGTGTGTGTGTGTGTGTGTGTGTGTGTGTGTGTGTGTGTGTGTGTGTGTGTGTGTGTGTGTGTGTGTGTGTGTGTGTGTGTGTGTGTGTGTGTGTGTGTGTGTGTGTGTGTGTGTGTGTGTGTGTGTGTGTGTGTGTGTGTGTGTGTGTGTGTGTGTGTGTGTGCGCGTCTGTGCAATATTTATTTATGCATAAATCCTGTGTTGTGGGGGTGGAATGCAGTATGGGCTGTCATTTTACAAATTCATAAGCAATTGACTGCTTTGTTTGTGAGGGATGGTCTTTTGTTGTCTGTATATATTAGTTTTTTTCCACCCCAGGGTTTCCTGCAGCACTTTACAGGCCAGGCGCCCCGCCTGGCCAGAAAACCCCCCGCCCCCCCAAGGGTATAAAAAAAAAAAAAAAAATCATTTTTTTTTTTTTTTTCAAAAAAACTTTTTGGACCTCCAACAATGTACTAGGCATGATCGCGATCGCGAAATTGCATGTTTAACCCCCATACCAACCCTATCTTTCAAACATGGCAGCCATGTTTGTTTACATTTGAAGAAAACATAAGGGCTGGTATCTCCTGAATGCCTGAACGGATTTCCAAGCAAATGTTTTTGTTTGAAAGCTGTGAAAAGCGTGTACATGCATAGTGCATCATCTGTGCACGAATTCGTACACCAGCGTGCACACTATTTTTTTAACCCTTTGGTGGCGAACCGGCAATATAAGTTATTCAATGTTGAATAAATGTGGATGATAGCATGTAGTTGTGTTTTCCGTCATCATGGGCACATTCATGTGTTTTTTATAGGGCAAAAATAAGAATTAATATTAAAAATTAAGTGAATTAATTACTCGAATTAATTAATTAATTATCAAAAAATTTCGATCCCCCCCTGGTCAAGACTTTTTCCTGCAGGAAACCCTGACCCCATGTACGCATGTACAGTATCTGTGTGTTTGTGGTGGTTGTTGCTCTGTTTGGGAAAAAAGCAAGGTGTGTGTGTGCGTGTGTACAGCGCTTGGAGGACTTGGGGGTGTATGTGCTGTGGGGTGAAGCGGCTGCATCAGTATTCAGCAGTGGCTCTGCCTGAGTAGGTGTGTGGGAGGAGGATGGGGGGCGCTTCACTCTGTACCCCGGAGCGAGGCGCTGGGCTGGAACAAAGCGGCTCGGCAGGGGTGGGTTGGTGGGAGGGCTGCTTGATTGGCCTGCCCAGGCTCATTCTGGCCCAGGCCCCCTAAACCTGCCAGAACCCTGTGCTTTGCTGCGCCAGGCTAGACAAGAGAATTAGCTGCTCTATCTGTCTACCTGAGAGCTGCCTTTTTGCCCACAGAACAGACTCTGACTGGAATGAAGTCAGGGGCTTCATCCCTCCCCAATGGGAGGATCCACTGTGAGACACTGCAAACTAGAGCCTGACTGGTTCTTTAGGGACAAAATACAGATGTATAATGCAGTAGAAAAGTCCTATGTACATCTAATGTCTGTCTATTTCAGACGTCAGTGCCCTAAACCAGGGGTCTTCAACGTTTTCAGGCCAAGGACCCCTTAGCTGAGATGGAGATGAAGCAGGGACCCCCACAACCTTTTTCGTAGATTCCATATAGTTTCATTGTTTGACAGCACGATCGTCAGTGTATTTTGGATTCATATAAATACGTTTTCAGATATTTAACCACTTGAACCGTCAATATTTAATAAACTTGACCTTTCACTCTGTACTTGGTGTGCTCTTTTTTCCTCTCTAGACCAAACCTCTTTGCCAAAAATAGACGATCTACAAGCTCACAACGCCTCTCAGTGCGAGGCCTTGTGAGCTTGTAGATCTACTATTTTTGGCTAAAGTTCTCAGAATATGGACGCTATGGTTCAAGTGGTTAATATAAAAAAGGAGAAAAAAAGTTTCTATCACTCAAAGATTTGGAGGACCCCCTGTAGTAACTCTGAGGACCCCCTAGTGGTCCCGGACTCCCTGTTGAAGACCCCTGCCCTAAACTTTAGCTGGAAATTAATTATAAATAATAACTATGTAAAATACACAAATGGAACAATTTCCTAATGTTCTGTGTGCTCCTCAGAACACAGGTCTCGGCCAGGCCGGGTTGCCTACCCAGGGCCTGTAAACTTTGAAAGGCAGTCAACGCCAGTTGGAATGGGATCTGATATATCAGACAAGGTCTTGAACACAGAGATATTGGGTTCCGATTTTGTGAAGTTTGGACTAAACTGTGGGAGTAGTAGCAAGAAACCTGGAAATGTCATCTTGCAAAAAATATAAAATCAGCCGCTCCTGGTGGCGCTATAACCTATAACTGGCTGGTGTGAAAAATATGGGACATTTGTTCTTTTTGGCCTCCTGGGAATGTGGATGCAAAGTTTCATGCAAATCGGGCCAGTAGAGATTAGCTACTCACGGACACATGGACAGACATAATGGAGTAGAAACATAGCCTACGGCTGTCCGGCCTGACGGAGACAAATACAATTTCATATCATCCATGCCAATTTGATAAGACTACATGTGAGTCTATCAGGCGTAGGGGTGTGAAAGAATATTCTATATTCGAAGATTCGTTCGAATGTTAACAATAAAAGAATATTCGAACGTAAAAAATGGAGCTTCGAATTAATTTATATTTAATTAAAACAAATCTACCGCACTTCTCGCGAGATTCTGGGCGCATGGAACGTTAAAAGGTGGCTGGTCTCGCAAGGCAGAAGTCTCCATTCGCTGCTGCAAAAGTGGGTTGATCTACAAGTCCACAATACGTCGCTGATCCAATACGTTCATTACGTTGTGAGCTTGTACATTGAGGGTGCCTATTTAGCGACACCGTCATACAGCGAAGAATAAACCTCCAGCTGCTTCACTTTCCCCTCACACTGTCACTGGCCGTCACATGTCGGAGTGGAGAGATGCACTCGTCCGCCTCGCAGACAGTGCACAGTGCAGCGCGCACACACAGTGCTTTTAAACTGGCTCACGTTGATTCAGAATGATTAACGAGTCGAGCTGAAACGGGCGACTCATTTAGTAATGACGGGAAGGCATACAAGAGACTTCCCCACCGAAAACACTATAAAAAAGCATGGATTTCTTCTCTCACCGAGTCAATCTCCCCGCACGCAGCCACGCGGTAACGGTAAAACTTCCTCCGTCACTCACACTGCTCTTGTTCAAACCAAAACATAATCCATTGGTGTGATTGATTATAATTGCTCATTTCATGTCGTGGCTGTTCCAACTCAACTCAATCACAGCTGCTGTGAGTGAGGCACGCTTTGCAAGACGATCCGATTCTGCTCTAACGCAGGCAGCCAGGCACGTGCACACATACATCAAACGGGGCTTGAGCCCCTGCCCTTTTAACAGAGAATTGTCCACCAAAAGGCCCTTTTAGAAATGTCAGCCCCTGCCTCTCTTAACATTCTTTGCACGTCCCTGACCAACGCGGACCTGCACACAGTAAAAAAAAAAAGCGATAGAAGCGACTGTCTAGAATAAACAGCTTCGAATTGCGAATGCTTCGAATTATTCGTTATTTTCGAATATTTGAATTTATTCGAATATACGGGGGATTTTCGGGCGAATATTCGAATGCTATTTTTGGCACATTTTCACAGCCCTAAATATTCAGGCGATACAATTGACCACACTCGGTCTCTACAGCAAACTCATATTAATTGAATACCTTGTCTTGGATACTGGCTACCTGATCATTCCAGTTTTATAAAAATCCATTTTAACAAGGAAAATTACATTACACATAACGGTATATTACATGGGAGTCTGCGTCGCCAGTCGTAATCTCAGCAGGCGAACACTGAGCAGCTTACTGCTCTTACAACTATTCCAGGAATTCCCTCAGACCATTTCAGTCTCTACACACCGCCACGACTGAATCTGTCACCACCGAGACTAATACTTTGTTTTCCATCATGTACGTAACACCAACCCTGTCACACACCCTATAGACTCATATAAGAGTGTAAACCAGTAAGACTCCCTAATCGGGAGATAAGCGACCATCAGGTGCATGTATACACAATTTGGCCTTAGCAACCTCATGGTTGTGCTAGAAGAGGGGCACATCAGGGGTTGAGGTTGTGGTTTGCCAGCCAAGGAGTGTGTGTGTGCAAAAAGTTTGGCATGGATAGGGGCAACGGTGCCGGAGATAACAGATATGAATCTTTTCCATATTGTACAGCCGTATCATATCATGTGCAACCCTCCCCAACCACCCTCATTCAAGTGTTTAATGAAATTTGTCATTACAAAAATCTTTGAAAATAGCAGATCAATGTACAAACTCACAGGGATTGGTGAGGGAGTCCTTGCTCCATGTCAATCACATCCTGGGACTTCCTGCTGTCTACATTCATTGTCCCCGTATTTGTTTCTGAACCTTCAGAGTAATCTTCCCTCCCTTACTCCCTCCATCTTGGACCCTTGTAAGTAATAACCTTGGTTTTTACAACCAGGCATCAATCATGGACACAACTGTGCTTGGTGTAATCTCACAGCCTCCCCTTCTGCCAGACTGGCTTTAATCTCAGCCATGGTCTCCAAGCCCACAGCCCTGTCGCCCTCACTGCTTTCCCCACTCCTCCTGACAAATTGCCCATTTCCCCCTGGGTTTGCACTCTCTGCCTGTGTCCGCTGTGTGTATGTTTGCGTTAACATGCCTAACCCCCACCTTATGTCGTGTGTGTGTGTGTGTGTGTGTGTGTGTGTGTGTGTGTGTGTGTGTGTGTGTGTGTGTGTGTGTGTGTGTGTGTGTGTGTGTGTGTGTGTGTGTGTGTGTGTGTGTGTGTGTGTGTGTGTGTGTGTGTGTGTGTGTGTGTGTGTGTGTGTGTGTGTGTGTGTGTGTGTGTGTGTGTGTGTGTGTGTGTGTGTGTGTGCGTGCGTGCGTGCGGAGGGCAGCGTGGGCTCGAAGTGTCATGTTTGTGTGTGTTTTGACTTCCCATGCTTGACTAGCCTTGCATAGGGGAGGTTGGTCAAGATAGTTCAGCAAAAGGGGAAGGAGGCCAGGCTATGCCAAGCCATGCCAAGCCTATGTTTGCGAGGGCACTTCACTCGAAGTGATAAAAGTAGAATAATCCCCTTTAAAGCGTCTTAACGAGGTCAAATCTGCTGGCCTGTGGTTGGGAGGCGAGGGTAGTGGAGGTGTGTGTGCAGGGATGTGATGGGATAACGCTGCAGAAATGTGGGTAAGCCCTGGCTTGGGCCGTGAGAGATAATAATCAAAATCAAATTCCTGGCCCAAACAGGATTAAGCTCTCCCCGTGCTCTATCTAAAGCCCCTGTCCAGAGCGGCTGAAGACACAATCCTATTTCTCAGGCCCCCACCCCCAAACACACACACACACACACACACACACACACACACACACACACACACACACACACACACACACACAAACTCAATCAAAGATATACTGTACACACAGGGCCTGACACACTAACACTTATTAGAAGACGTGCATAAACAGAGCGGCTAACATAGGGAGCGTTGCTCAGCCCAAAGCCGCGTTGGCAAGGGTGAATTTGGCCGATGGCCAGTTAGGCTTGTCCCTCTCTCAGATCACTATGCCTGTACACTTTACCAGCACACTAATCTGGGATATTTAGATGTTATTTGGCTGGAGCTGTTCTTATAGATGTCTTGTTTGATGCTGCTTATGTATTAGCCCAAGGCTTAAGCCCTTCAGCTTTTGGTTCAGTGAGTGAACTAAGTCACGGAGGATAGAGTTTTACCAGTAACACAACAGCTCTCTATCCCTCGTGGTATTAAGCAAAGGTGGGTCAGAGGGTTCGGGTGTATCTGTCATTGGTGTTTAACAAGCGGGTACAGCGTCCTTGGTTGAGTCTGTCCTATGACACCTCCCGAAGGCAAAACAGGAAATTCTAACATCCTGACAAGCACCCCTTGTGTACTTCCCTCAGTATTTATAAGACATATACTCACACAAACCTACAAAACACTGACATTACACATAACACTGACATTACACATAAACATGCACTCACCCCACACCCTCACACAATAATTCCCACCCTCTCCACCATCAACCAGAGGCTAATGAATATTTTTGGTTTAGGCTGTAAAGGATTCGTCTTTCTCTCTTTGTCAGCTAAAGACTCCTTTATCCATGACATGAAGATAAAGAAAACATTATTGTCCATTAAATTTAACATAAAATGGAAATGTGCCTTTGGCACGCTGGCATCCAGTATACAAACAATAAAAATGCAACTAATACATAAAATACACAAATTACAGTGTTATTTAAAATGTTCTTATTTAAAATATCCACTACAGATAGCACAAACAAATTCTTGTAACCCTTATTTTTAGTTAACGATACTCTTAAGCAGGGCTTGACATTGACTTTTTGAGGCACTTGTCCTTTGGACAAGTACATTTCTCATTCACTTGTCCGGGCACAAAAGTCACTTGTCCGGATAAAAATGAGACATTTCACAGTAATTTCTTTCTTAAATGCATGCATAGGAGTCAGACATTGAAATAGAATAAATAACGAAAGGACTGCTAACGACCCCCCTTGCTCCCTCCACCCTCCACCACAGTATCGCCAGTCCATAGTCTGCATACAGCACAAAGCTGCTAGGAGCGTAACAGAAAAAGTGAAACCAAGAGCCACTTGTCCAACGGACAAGTACATTTTTTATGAGCTTGTCCGGAAGGATTTATTACTTGTCCCGGACAACAGGACAAGCCTTAATGTCAATCCCTGCTGATGGTAATGGCTCAAATGAAGGGCAAAGAGAGTGGGTAGAGTCGGAGCGGTTGTATAAGTTGTAAATGCAGTATGCATCTCCATACTCCCACCATGCTCTGTTCCTACTGTCTGAACCATGGTCAGAGAGGGAGGATGGTTGAAATGGCATCCTTGATTCCGTTGCTATGGAGCAGACAGACAACCGGGCGTTTGAGAAATAGGCCAACTGTTAGTCACTGCCAATCTGCTGCATTCATTTAAAAGTAGGAGTGAGATAACATCCAGCCATTAGTGAGTGATTACAACGCCCAGGCCCATCCTCATCCCTCCCCCCACATATTGTGTGCACACAGACACACACGCTCACTCACTCGCACGCACACACGCACAGATACGTGCTCACACTCAAGCTGAGATGTAAACAGTTAGATATTGCTCCAGGAAATACAATCCTTGCACACTGCCTATCCCCCTCAGGCGGGATTTATACCAAGGAGGATGTTTTCAGATGTTACCCACTGTGTGTGTGTGTGTGTATGTGTGTGTCTCGTTTGCGGCATGTGTGTAAGCAGATATGTTCTGCAAACTTGGTTTGTGTATGTGGGTATCATCTGATTGCTTGCACCATTTGTTTATCTACACTCTTAAGTGTGTGTGTGTGTGTGTGTGTGTGTGTGTGTGTGTGTGTGTGTGTGTGTGTGTGTGTGTGTGTGTGTGTGTGTGTGTGTGTGTGTGTGTGTGTGTGTGTGTGTGTGTGTGTGTGTGTGTGTGTGTGTGTGTGTGTGTGTGTGTGTGTGTGTGTGTGTGTGCGCGCACATGCGTGCGGGATCGAAAGAAGCAAAAGCCCTCTCCCCCTCTGTAATCTCTGCCATTGTGGATTGATGTGCAGGGCAGAAACATAGCATTGACTTTGTAATCCTTATTTAAGATAGACATTAAGTTCAGAGTAGATTTCACATGGATGAGACCAGATGATGGGGAGGGGGCTTTCTGAGGGTTGAGGGTGCAGGGCAGCAATTTCCTGAAACGATGAATCCCATTTATTTGCTGAAGACCGTCTCAATTGCCCCACCAGTGCACAAAGCTTTTTAATGCTTTAATTACGTCTCAAAGGAGCTGGGCAGAATCAAATTAGAGATTGTCCTACATTGTGCGCGCGTGGGTGCGTGTCTGTGTCTGTGTGTGTGTGTGTGTGTGTGTGTGTGTGTGTGTGTATGTGTGCGTGCGTGTGCATATACTATGCAAATTGAGCATGAGAGAGTGAGATAGTGGGTGGGCTGTTCGATGCTGTGTGTATATGATTCATAGCAGTGAATATTTACTCCCTGTGGCAGCCAAGCATCGCATAGAGGCTTATCACACTCTGCATCCACACACTCACTCACACCGTCAACACACGTGCGCGCGCACACACCTTCCCTTCTCACACCAACACATTTAGAGTCACACAGCGTACTGGCACTTTTTTTCCCCTTCTCGTCACAGCAGATGGCATGTGTCACCATATTATGGCGGTATTTCATTAACATTATGGGCATCCATCTGTTGTGGACTCTCAGGCCTCTGTAGAGCACCTTGTTTTGGTCACTGAGAGAGAGATAATTAGCACTGTATAATGCATGATACAGAGAGAAGATCATACTCCTTGCATACTGTCAGTGGCCATATGTGTGAATGAGACGGAGAATGTGGATATAACCAAACCAGGCCCCTTACATACTGTTTGGATAGATTTCATATACGCTCTCTATATTATGCGAACGTTTGGTGAGGTCATGTTCAAATCGGCATCATGGTGGCCGCTGTTACAGGCCCTGTCACGTTTAGGCCTATAACTCTTACCTGTAGGTAATATAATAGTAAAGGTTTTCTTTTCTAGATTCCTTGGATACGTTTTTTTCTCTTCACCAAATTAGGTACAAATGGTCTTAAGAGTCATGACATTTGACAATGCACCATACAGTATGTTGAACTTGTGGAAACACCATTCCCCTCGCTTCCTCAGGTTCTGACGGCAGTGCAAACCATGACTTACACAGCCCTGAGTATGCAACCCAGCCTGGCGGAGATATGCGCTCTGCAGAGCACCTCTTTCTATTTTCACGATGCTGTGTAGATGTAGTGGTGAAGACTGAAAATATAACCCAAGTTCCTTTGGTCAGGGATTGTCTGCTTTGAGTCAATAATGTCCAGAGAGAACTGAGTTGCAATTCTGCTTCGTCTTTTGCCATCTGACTTGCGGGGGCCCTGACTAGCCTATTCTGCCAGCTACCTCCAGCAAGGCAGAGAAAATTAATACCAACTGTCAGCCAAAAATGTCTATTTTGGCTCTGGTCTGAGCTGTTTTTTTTGTTTTTTTTTTTTTTTATATACTTTTTTGTCTACTGGTATAATCAGCCAATTTTGGCTGGCTGTCAGCCATTGTGTTAGTATTACTGTAAAATGATGTATTTTTGCTGTTAAAAGTTCTAAAGCTGAGCTTTTATTTATCTATTTTCATGAAGTAAATTCACAAAATTAGATCTGGTAGGTGATAATGCTTTTCCAGCCAAGCCAGCAACCGTCTAAGTGTTATGTGAGGATTACTTAGCCCCTAAGTCTCCCGTTCTCCTCTATGATCCAGGGGTTGTAGAATATCTTGTTTCTGATATTACTCCAGGCCAGGGCTCTTTTTTCTTGCTTTCTTTCATTTGCAATTTTGCTTTGCACGGTTTTCTTTCATTCATTCTTTATAGCTTTGTATCGTTTTCTCTTTACATACTTTCTCTCATTTTTGTGTCTCCCTCTTACTGAATGTCTGTCTGTCTGCCCATCCATCTCTCTCTCTCTATATATTTCTGTCACTCTCTCCATAGAGTGGAATGTTCTACCTGAGGCTATTGCCTGAGAGAACCTTTGGTATTTTAAACTTTTGCATGCTGCACTACATGGCGAGGAAATCAGATCTAGGGTTATGACGCCGCCTCTAGCGCAGGGAACAACCTGCACACACACACACACACACACTCACTCTTGACTCTTCTGAACAAACAAATTCAGAAAGAATCCATGCCACGGGACAGTGGGGAGCAAGTTGGCGCAGGGAGAGTTGTGTAGCAGCCTGTAGTTGACTGCCTTGTGTTTACTTTTCACAGGATTTACATGGCACAGACCCATGTAGCCTAGCTGATATATGCAGTGTCTGAGCCACGGCTGTCTGGCTGACTGGAGAGATAATGGAAAAGGTTACACTGCTTTACAGGCTGAGCCTTTTTCGTCTAGCCGAGGCCTGGTTTGAGCGGATTGAGGCTTTATGTATGGTGGCAGCATGACAATGTCGGCAGTCAGCACTTCTCAGGACATTTGAAAGTGTAATAGTTCAACTTGCTGCACCCACTACTGTTTTTATGGGCCCCTGTCTCTTAGGAATGACTTCCCACTCTGCCAGAGTGCACCAGGGAGGGAAACTAACCCCGGAAATATGATAGTACATGTTTTGGTTTGTCTGCTCTGGTTCCATTTTCCAATTTGCTTGTTCTGTCAAATACTTTGGTCTGTTACCTGTCTCTTTTTCTACGCAATGTGCCTCTTACAGTTTAGGCATTTAGCATTTTTACCATTTACCATTTTAAAAGCGTCAAAATGGAATCCGTCAGCCAACTTGGACCAGTGAAGAAGTTCTTCTAGATTCTTGTTCTGTCATTGGTCAATTGGCATAGGCTATGTATGCAGTACATACCGGTACTTGGACACAACTACACCGTAGACCATGCCTATTTATTCAACCTGAAGAAATCCTGCTGTTCAGCATATTTCCCAAGTCCACGCCCCTGGAATACCAAACAGCCCTATTCATAGTTAAAAAACGAACCCCGAGTGGTGTGCCGTGGGGAGCAGAGTACAAAGCGACAGGTCATTTCTAACGGTGGCTAGGCTGCCTCTCCATAAGTGCTGCAATCAGATTTCTGAGGCTTTTTATGCCCGCTCAGTAGTAGTGGGGGAAATGTCGATTTCCCACCTGACCCATTATGCAGCCTGCTGAGAAATAATGAGATTTCGTCCCTATTTGGGTTTGATGCTCGCTGCGTGGCTGGCTCCAGCACACAACCAGGCCATCCGCTGCTGCCTGGGGAATGAAGTGTGCATGGAATGACAATAAGTGCTAACAGCAACACAGTCACAGACCTGCTTGGAGAGCTATGATATAGTCTCACCATGCAGGGGCCAAAAAAACACACCAAATTCATGGGTAGCCTACATTTTAGGCATTTAACTGAAGCTCTTGACTTATCTAGAGTGACTTGAAGTGAGTGCAACAGCAGGCACAAGCCCCAGGTTTCTAGACCACAGACTTTACAGGCAACGGTTAGGTATGAATGGAAGGGTCAGTACCTCTCCACTTGAAGCACACTAGATTATAGTACACTGTATAATCCCCAGTGCTAATTTTACTTTTAACTCATCCAGAGCCCAGGACATTAACGGATTAGGGGGTCCAGAGTGCCCCCTCCCGGCCCCATTAACGGCCATTGTCTTATTTTGAAGGCCAGAAGTCTAGACCGGAAGTACTTCCGGTCTGACGTCATCGGATCCTGCGACGGAACCGATCATTGTTTACGTGGTGCCATGCTGGATTGCATAGGAGCGTTTATACATGTGTTTTATAAGCGAGCATCTGCCTCCATCTTCGCTTCTAAAGTGTTGTTTTGAGATAATGGACATTAAAGATGAGATCGGCCGTCCACCTCAATGTTATGGGATGACTATTGTGTGCTCGTGGAGCCGTGATGATGACAAATCAGCGCAGATTTCGTCTCCGGAGCGTCGGCCATTGTACTAGGTATTTTTACTCGCCGTTACAGTAATATATTACTTTTCGCGCGACATCACGCATTCGGCACTATACGTACTCTAGTACTTATCGCGTGACATCACGCGAAAGGCACTAGATGAGTTAAGAATGCACAAATGTAACCAAATAGATCCATAAGGGTCTTGGTTACATTTGTGCGCTTGGAATTACAAATGGATAAATGAACACTGAGGATTTTACTGTGAATGGCACTGACTGCAGAATGGTCATGTATGATGGATAAGGGTGAGGTATATACCTTAACTCAGCGGGTGCCCACGAGGTGTCTACACGCCAATCTCTTTGATGTCTCTGGAGGCCCACGACGCGTTGACGTGTTTGCTGTATTTACAGTATTAACTTTAAATCTCACCGTTTGGTTGGGGCTGCGCCTGGATGTAGCCCATTAGCCGCTAGTCGCTTCGAGTCGACGCTGAGAGCATCGTGCGGCCGTTTTTCTCCGTATACTCCAATGCATTTCCCCATCTTTAACGCCCTTTATCTCTGATGTTTGTTTTATGGCTAAAACTGTTGCGTGGTGCGGCAAAATGTCCAGATTTTGATCGGCAATGAACGGCTATGATCAACACTGGCCCATACAGTAAGTTACACAATAACATCCTGTCTGCGCTCATGTGACCAAGTGACGTCATGACGCATGCATTGACGCAGCAGGGCCGGATTCAATACAATGGTGGTGGGCCTGGGCAGCAAGAGGGGATAAATGGGGCAATCCAGGGGCACCCGATGTGTTAATAGACTACATGTTTTAGACACCAACGGTTTGGCGACAATGGTGTATCTATGCAACCATAGCACACACTTATTTTGCATTTATTTACAGTTTTGTTGTCACAACAGGCATGAAAGTAAATTCCTTTTTCACATGTAAGCTACGTAGTAATGAAAGTGGTAAACCACTTAAATCCTATACTTAGTTGGCTGGACTCCCAAGGACTCTATACTAGGCCCCCTCCTGTTTTTGCAGTGTATTCAATATTTTCACCAAGCTCCAGACTAGGGATGCTAGGGTTTAAGTGGTTAATATGTTAGTATTAGGCTACCATATTCATACTCGGCCCTTTAGAGCACAGAACTGAAACTGTTCGATTTCATGGCTTTTGTTTTATTGATCCTCTATGCCAGTGGTTCTCAAAGTGGGGTCCAGTCAGTGACCCTCAGGTTTCCTTGAGGATTCCAAATGGACCCTTACATGTCTGTAGCTCAAAGTGTATAAATGGACCCTCACGGGGGTCCATTTGGTTCCATTTGAACACTCATGTTCCTCTTTGAGTGGTGGCTGCCGCTCCAACATTTATTAAATTTTTTCCACGATTTTTGTAACTCCTTTTCCACCCAATGCCCATTTATAGTTACGTATGGTTGATTTTGTGTACGTTTTGGGTGAGAGAGTACGTACAGTAAATCCGTCGACATGCATAGTTCCTCTACGTTATGTACGTGCCGACCTGCTCTCCGTTGGGCCGCGCGCCACATTGCGCCTCGCAGCACAGAACAGAATAGCTAACAAAAGCGAAGCATTTAGCCAAAATATCTAGAACCACAGAATGTCTTGACCTGACGTGATGTTTGGTAATAAGTAGTAACAGTCTGGACTGGTTCTGCTGTCTGTCGGCAAATGTTGTATCGCGGATTCACGGTAAATGTAAAACTCTGCGAGGGTACAGATTTAACCATATATGGAGCCGGACCAGGAGTAATTATAATAAAACACACCCGCTAATTCCCAAGTATATGATGAGCCGCTGAGCTAATTAATCAGCTCTTGTGTGCCTCGTCTTGCTGTTAGAGGATAGGCGGTGTGTGTGTGTGTGTGGGTGAGGATTCAACAGTCAAGGCGTCCTCTTCACGTGGTTGCGATGTTCCTTTTTTCCCATTTCTTGATACAATATTTCTCATTGGGACACATAGTTTGAGAACCGCTGTCATAGAGCAGAGGAAAAGTAATTTTCCTCACTACTGCGCCTACGATTGACAACAGTGGCCGCGGGTACTTCTTGCTACGGATACATCTTGTACATCTTGTACGTTCAGTCCGTCCAGTTGGGAGCTGTACGTAAGGGTCCGTGTACGGACCTAAATCATCCGGAGTATTACATACTGGGAGACAGACCGTACGTGAACCGGATCAACCGGACCAATTCTCTCTCACCCTCCATTTCTTGTTTATTCCTGCGGTCCTTATGTACTACTATGCATGGTACTTTAGCTGTAATCCTGGGAGCTACTCTCCCTCTGCCAACCTGGGGAGAGACCAAAAGTGAGCTCATGCTTCCTTCAATGCATGAGGAGTGAGCACCTACCCTAGGGGACACAGGGAGAACATGCCGCTCCAACATTTGACCAAGTGTGTGTGTCTGTATGAGCACGGCAACAACAGCTGCAGCCAGCCACCCAGCGGTTCTGTTGAGCAGCCTTGAAATGAACGGGGATTGAAAAGGGATTTAACATTGCTCCTCTAGTTCATATAGCTTAATGACATTAATCATCAAAGGCGCCGCTCACTTCACTGATCCTTCACTTATTTCTCCCCGACAGGCTTCATCACAGCAGCTGAAATTCACCACCTCTGACTCATGTGACAGGATCAAGGATGAGTTCCAGTTCCTCCAAGCACAATACCACAGGTACACGCACGCACGCACACACACCTCACGCTAGGGATGGGATGATAATCGTTATTATCGTTTATCGTGATAAAAAACACTCACAATTATTGTATCATGGAGATTTAAATTTATAGTGAAATTGTCCTCCGTCATGCGCTGGGAACAATCCACCTTTTATTTGCCGAGCTGCATATCCGGTACCACTTAAACCCTCTATAATTGTTAAGATGGACCTGGAAATAACGTGCTTAACACAGTCTCTTCTTTCACACTCTACCATATCTCTTTGCCAAGAAATAGCCGATCTACAAGCTCACAACGACACGTTGGCGGGAATAGTCGAGTACAGTACTCTGGCTAATGTCCCGACTCATGATAATGGATGTTGGGGATATTTAGATTATCGCGATATTATTGTAAATCGCAATTTCTTTGGTCACAATGATCGTGACATGAAATGTTCATATCGTCCCATCCCTAACACACACACACACACACACACACACACACACACACACACACACACACACACACACAAGAAGCAGTTAAAATAGTGCAGCCTGCAAAGTGCTGCTCTTTATAGAGAGCAACATATCTTCAGGCTGTACACGTACCGGTTTGTTTTTCTTTATTGAACACATTTCCTCCCTGTAGTTACAATAATAAACAGCAGAGCAAATCAGGATGGATATATATATATATATATATATATATATATATATATATATATATATATATAATTACATATATACATAGACATACACATACACACATATGTACATACACCACAGGAAGCGTACTGTATTGATGCGTGTGCATGCTCTTTTCTTCAGCACACACACTTTCATTGGGAGCTGTCCAGTACAACATATTTGGCAGCTAAGTAGCTACACATGAGTGTGTAAACCTTTTATATCGGTAAACATTAACCTGATGCCTTTTATTTATCTCTGTGGAAAACCATGTCTATTTTCTACAGTCAGCAGGTCTCACTCAGGAATAATGGATAGTAGATTGTACTGTTGGCCTGCCTTGGTAGGCAAAAATCACAAATACACAGCGAAATCCTGAGTGTTCATTTAACTCTTGATCGTGTAGAAATGGTATCAAATAGACCCCTATGAGTTAAATGAACACATCATATTATGCAGAGGCCAATGTGGCAGCCTTTGTCTCACTGTTGCCTTGCTTTGCTTCCACATTGTCCTCGGGCTTGGAGTAAAGATATGTTATTGATCCTTGCCTAAATCAATCCTGTTTACCCACAGTTATTGATCTGTTTGACTGCTTAAATACTGGTGACAGAGCTGGAAAGTCTGGGACGCTTCCAAGTTGCCATGTATGAATTGCCCCGATACACAAGATTTGCAGGCATTGTGTTGGTATATTTGATCACGTGTGAATGTGCGACCAATCTTGAGTGCTTTGGACCTACAACATTGCAGGCAAAGTCTTTGTGGAAAGAAAGTGTGAACGCCGTGCCGCAGCATCATGATTGTTCTGAGTGCAACTTGTGTTCAATATTAGTTTTTATTTTACATGAATGGAGACGTGTTCAACAGTTGAACACTCGTTAATTCGCGCAAGGGGATAAAGTCTGATTACGTTTGTTAAATAACTTAAATGTGGATGAATAAATCCATAACCAAATAAGACTCAAGCCAAAGGACTATATCAATAAATTGTTGTATTTTGAAGAGAGCAGACAAGGAGGACAAAACACAGTTAGCATACCATCCTAGTGGAAGCTTTCCTTCTCTCTCCCATATCATAACAAGAAGACAATATTTTCTTCACTAGTAACTTTCCACAGTAGTAGATCTCGTAGTCAGGGTAACCACAGTCGCAATGACCTGTACTGTACATCCAGACAGTAGTTCACATAATATAACTTTTATGGTCATATGGTCATAATTCATATCCATCACCATTTTTAATTGTTTCTTTCTTACTTTTACAATGCATCGGTCTCTGCTACAACTAGTCCATCTCCACTCTCCAGCTAAAATGATACTCAACGTTGGTGACGGTTGGGTAGAGCAAGCATGCTTTAATAGTGAGAGAGAGGGCGTACAACCGCACAGGTGTACTGCTTACTAAAGATAGAACAAGCAAGTTGACATTACAAGATATGCTGCAGGAGAAGCAGCCCACCTCTGTTAACCCCAGCATCCCTGTGATAAAGAATGACGATCGTATCACTTTATTATTCTGCCTGTAAATGGTCGCTTTCATAGCTGTTTACTCAGCAGAAAACCATTCATTCTCCTCTTTTTTTTTTTTTTCAATGGATTAAGTTGCAGCAGGTCTGCTTGCAGATGTATGGATGCTTTTGAATTCTAATCGCCAAATGCCTTGTAGGGATGGGACAATATGAAAATGTCACATCACTTTTGTGACAAAAGAAATTGCGATTTACGATATTATCGCGATAATCAATATCCATTATCCTGGGGCGGAACATTTGCAAAAAAATAGCAGATCCACAAGCTATTTTGTGGCAAAGACATTTGATAGAGAGTGGGAAAAAGTACCTTTTACCAATTATAGAGGGTTTAACTCGTCCAGTGCCACCACTAGATGGAGCCAACTCCTGCTCAATGGCCGGGCTAAGGCCCATAGACCAGCGCTGTAGCTGCGCAAGCCCTATGCGCCGGAAGGCCTTGGCTTCCATTACCTCTAGGCTAATGTTATTGTTAGAAGCAAATCTTTCGGCTATTTTCCCGGGAATAAAGGCTGTCCTCTTCCAGAAAAGCATAGATTCAGATAAAATGGGTTTCAAAGTTGTCCATCTGCATTGGATTACATACTAACGTTAGTAAAGGTAGGACGACCTCGGACCACCTACGTTTTCAATAATCAGCTCACGGTAAGGACCAAAGCAAGCCAACGCTTGCCGACAAAATGAGCCGAACTAGTTCGGGATCGGCACTCCGAATTGCCTCGCTAGCTGACAAATTGAGCCGAACTAGTTCGGGATAGGCACTAGAAGAGTGGTACCGGATATGCAGCTCGGCAAATAAAAGGTGAATTGATCCCAGTACATGATGATATCACAATAAATTAAAACGCCACAATACGATTAGCATGAGTGTTTTTTCATCACGATAAACGATAATATTGCTTATCGTCCCATCCCTAATGCCTTGTCTCGTGTATCTGGAGCCATACCTCACATGAGTAGCAAGTACTGTACTCTACTATTCCGCCAAGAATGAAAACGGATCATACCGCAAACTGTACAGTTAAATAGGACATGTGAGAGAGCCTCTCCTACTGCCTATGCCTATTATGTTAATTAGTTTCCCGAAAACGTAACGGTATTCACATCTGAACATGGCTTAAGTGACCTCCCTGCCTCCGTTTTGACGGCACATATTAAGGTAAGGGAGAGAGAATGCGGGTCCAGCGCCTCAGCCAGAGATCTGTGGCTTTGTGAGTCTGGCATCTTTTGAAGTGGGGCTTTTCCTGCCTGAGGAGGACGTCTCTCTTGTTCCACCTGTCCTCTATGAACCATCCCTCTGCCTGCTACATAGGCTCATTGGAGACGGGCGAAAGCAGATGAAAGCCTGGCATAAAGTGTGTGTGTGTGTGTGTGTGTGTGTGTGTGTGTGTGTGTGTGTGCTTGTGTGAAATTACCCACTTTGGGTGTGATCCGCTTGTTTTTTTTCCGCCGTGTTTTGTAGCAGCGTGATTCAGCGCTGTCTTTTTTTTCCCGTTTTTGACTTTGTTTTTATGTGTAATTCCCACAACGGCGATGCAACGCCCGTTTAACCCTCTTCAGAAAGCGGGGGCGCGCTTGAAAGACTACTTTTTTTCCCGTCAGTGCGTTCAGAACCTGCATGGGGGGGGGGGGATCGGGGTACAGGGGGGCTCAGGCGCCACAGACGAGGCTTTGTAGCTCCCCGCCGCTGTGCTGCGCTTGTCTGTCACCGACGCCTTTAAAAAGGCAAATGTACTGCAGGCATTCCCAGGAGTATAGTAGCGAGCATTGTAGCTGTCGCTGTCTTCTTCTGTCTCAACCCCCTCATCCTCCCCCTCCTCCTCCCCCTCCTCCTCCCTCTGCTCCTCTCCCCCTCCTCCCCTCTCCTCCCTTCGTTCACATGCATAAATAGATCAGGGAATACATAAATCAAAATAAAGATGACAGCAGGAGCGATTTAGGGGCGGAAGGAGCGGCAATAAAACTCCATCAAAGTGTCGTTTGAGAGCACCGGGCGGGGCGAGGGCCCGCGGGCTCGCCGAGCACCAATCAGATGAGGCACCAAGCCAATCCCAGGTAGGGCTGGCAGCGGGGAGGCCTGTTGTCATGACAACCCACCGCACAGCCTACGCAATGTACAGAGGCATGGCTGGATTCAGTTTTTTTTTTTGTTTTGTTCTTTTTCTGTAGGAGGGATGGGGAGCAATTTGGATAAGTGGAATACACACACACACATGCGCATTGCACACACGGTGAAAGAGGAGAGAGCTTGTTGAGTCAGAGGTGTAGGTGAATGTTGATGAGATGGTTACTGTGCAGCCTGTTTACCTGGCAGGCTTGGCACCAGCAGAACATTATTCCACCTGCAGCCTGTGCATCCCTCTGTCCAATAAAATAAAACTAAAAAACTAAAGCACTGACAGAATCGCAATCACCTTTTGTCGTGTGTGTGTGTGTGTGTGTGTGTGTGTGTGTGTGTGTGTGTGTGTGTGTGTGTGTGTGTGTGTGTGTGTGTGTGTGTGTGTGTGTGTGTGTGTGTGTGTGTGTGTGTGTGTGTGTGTGTGTGTGTGTGTGTGTGTGTGTGTGTGTGTGTGTGTGTGTCTCACAGGTGCAGGAGTTGTTACACCTAGGGATGGGACGATAGGCGATTATCGTGATAAAAAAACACTCACAATATTATTTTATATATTATCGTGATATCGTCCTCCATCATGCACTGGGATCAATTCACCTTTGATTTGCCGAGCTGCATATTCGGTACCACTTAAACCCTCTATAATTGGTAAAAGGTACTTGATACAGTCTTTTTTTCTTTTTTCATACTATCAAATTTATTTTCAAAAAATAGCCGATCTACAAGCTCACAACGCGACGCAACGAGTTGTGAGCTTCTAGATCTGCTATTTTTTGGCAAATGTTCTGTCCCAGGATAATAGATTTTGATTATCGTAATATCGTAAATCGCGATTTCTTTTGTCACAATAATCGTGATATGACGTCACATTTAGTGAGGCGTTGACTGGTCGTTCAGTTGAATTACAGTACTTCTCTGTAAGCAAGCTCTGATAAGATGACATCATAGTAGAATCACACACGGCATGTTCTTACGTTTATTAATCACACTTGACTCGGGGATATGTATGCACAAACCTGAGTGATACAGAAGTAAGCAAGACAAGGCAGGACAGGAACAGGCAGATGCAATACAAATGTATACACTACTGTGAAAAGGAGAAGGGTACATGCACAAACACATTATCGATATGATTACACAGCTTAGGAGTAACACATTATATTTACAAGGTCGTGTACAGATACTGGGGTGGGTCAAGCCTCATCTATATTACTGCAGATTCCAAACACTGGAGCTCAACCTGTAATGAACCTCACCACTACTGCAGTTAAAACGATAATAACTTCGCACATTAGCGAGTTTGGCATCGTTGGCCCCATGTAGCACAGCAGTCTGCCTGCCATTTGAGGCTAACAATGATCAAGATTGAACCAGCGCTCGCTGTAATCGAATTGTCATTCCAGCAGGCCGCCTGACGAGAACATCCCAGCACACACCGTCAAACAGGTTTCAGATTTAGCCCAAATCTGCACCGATCCAGTGCGTGCGCATATCTGCCTTCATTTAATCCCGATCTTATCCAGTCCTCAGATGACACCTCTGAAAGCATTGGATGCCATAGTTTGCTGCTTCAATCAGATATACAGGAGGAATGCAGAGGAGGACGGTTGGGGGGGGACAAGCCCGGGTGACTGCGTTGATGCATCCTCCTTTGTCCTGTCGCCTGGCGTGACAATCAGCGCTGACATGATTACAGCTAATGGTTGTCGCGGGGACCGAAGATGAGCCTCTGAGCTGAGCGTTCACACGCGCTTCTCTATATTTAGATGTGCTATTTTACTCACTGCCACGCCTGACAGTCACAGACACATGTTTATGTTTGAGCTTTCTGTCTCTCTGAAGGCACAGTTTGGTTTGTCCTCTATTTACCTCCGGCTCCCACATTTCCTCCTGCTCCCTTCTAATTGATTAACACCTATTAGCGAGGAAAACGCCTCACAAAGATGAAGATGATGACGATGGTGGTGAAAGTAACAGTGGTAGCGATGATGCTAATGATGGTGACGTTGGTGGTGATGATGATAGTAACGGTGACGATGGGGATAAATGACAATGCTGGTGGTGTAAAGTTGACCTTTGTTAAGAGAGACTAATGAACTCTCTTTCTCTGTCTCCTTCCTCTTGTCCTTTCCTTCCTCCATTCTCATCTCCAGCTTGAAGCTGGAGTGTGACAAGTTGGCCAGTGAGAAGTCGGAGATGCAGCGTCATTATATCATGGTGAGTGGGTCTATAGTCTATACGTTAGTTTAGTGGTTCTCAAAGTGGATTTCAGGGACTCTCTAGGATCCTTTATGAGGGTCTAAATTGACCCTTACACAGGGGTTGACACTAAAGTCTCAGAGGCACTTGCCAATCGGGCAAGTACAGTTCATGTTCTACTTGCCCGAAGGTAATGCCCACTTGCCCGAAAAGTAAATTGTCCATTATAAAATGATAGGTACGATGTCATACCTCAATACTTCCCAAATACCAAATACTTTAGCTATGATTGAATATGTCTATGGTTTCACACTTATTTTATATTTTTAAATGTAACAACAGTAAAAACAGCACATTATAGGTAAATAGTGCTCTTATTTTACATTCCACAGACCAGAAGACAGAGCACTCTGGCCACGTTCAGGTGTTTAGACAGATATCTTGTGTTGTGTTTATAGACATTTGTGTCCCCTCTCAAATGAGCACTTGCCCTGTCAGGCAACCTGAAAGCCAACTTCACCTGCCCTGACGTTTTATTTACCTGCCGGGGGCAGGTGGGCAAGCCTTAGTGTCAATGCCTGCTTACAAGTCTGTAACTTTGACAGCGTACAAATGGAACGCTGGTTAAGGGGAGACCTTCGAATTTCAAAGTTTGAGAACCACTGCTTTAGTGTGTGTTAATGTGCACAGTATGTATGTATGTATGTATGTTTTCATTTGTCTGCTAGCATGCACCCCCTCCCTCCCTACACACACACACACACACACACACACACCAGCAAAAGTCCTCAGGCAAAGTATAATCTCACGAAGTGGATGCAAATGAACTACTCTAAATGTATGTGCACGTTTGTTGATGGCAATGCACGTATAAATAAACAGATTTCTCTTTACGCTCTTATATATATTTGTATCACCCTCTGTTCCTGCTACCATCCCCCCATCATCTTCCTCCAGCCTCCCCACCTCTTCTCTTTGCAGTGTAATTGCTCTCCTGTGTCTCTTGTTCTGCTTTTCCCTCCCTTTTATGATTGCTGCTCTCTCTTTTTTTTTTTTTTTTTTTTTTTGTTTCGGGCGTCATTAGCAGCTCTTTTGCAACTACAAGAACTAAACGTGCCGTGAACACATTTTGTGGATTCTGCATCTGTCCATACTCGGTCTCACCTAAGGTCTTCAGAACCCTGAGTTCTGGCCACCCATGGGAGGAGCAAGCACATGCTAGAGTAACACAACATTGCCTCGTTTATCCACTTAGATATTATACACCATATTTTATACTTTCCAAAATAAAAAAGTGAAAATCTGAGAATATTTGAAGATTTTCGCCTATCATTTCCGCCCCAAAATAAGGACGCCTGGGTTAATGTGGTTAAAGTATTCAACTGCTAAAACGGTAAATGGCTAAATCGAACTGAAAAACTGATAATAGAAAAAGATAAACAAACAGATGGATACATAGTACATACAGACCTTTATTAATCCTGAGGGAAATTCTGTCATTATAGCAGCACTGCAGTAAGGATGCAACTATGTGTTATAATGGAAATGGGGAAAAAAGAGAGAAAACTATCAGAATTTCACAGGTTCTGGAAATGTTCACATTATTGAAGGTTTTGGATTACCCTTCCTCGTCGAAAAGAGCCATAACTGTCCAGTCCCCCTTGCTACCCTCCTTTATTCCTCATATCTCCCTCTTTCTTCACACAAACTCGTACACATCCACACAGTCGCAGACACACAGACGTAGCCAGTCCTCCTGGGTTCTAATCTCATTGTCGGTGGCCATGGCTCTGTAGCCGTCTGATATTCCGACTCTAATTGATCCTCTGACTGACTGGGTATAATCTCATCTAATCTGCGCTGCTCTCCCCTGCATCAGACAGACAGACCAAACGCATGCATGCTCTCCCACGGTCGCTAATGCAAACGCGTGTGCACACGCTCCCACAATCCGACATCAGCGCGCACCTCTTTGTTTTTCTCACTCTGTCACGCCCACGCTCACGTACACAACTCACACACAGTCATTCAGCCAGCCAGCCACCACACATACGGTATATGCGCGCACACACACACACACACATGCGTGTGCTCGTGCCTGGCCCCGTAGCCCCGTAGCCCCAGACCGACCCAGCCCCCCACACCCCCTCATCTAATAGCCTATCAGGTTGCCCTGCTCCCTTGGCTAACGGCAGCACCTCCATTTCCCCAGCGCTGTAATTACTTTAGGGAGCTGCTGTTTGGACCTAGCAGCTAGTGAGAGAGAGAGAGAGAGAGAGAGAGAGAGAGAGGAGCAGTTTGTGTGTGTGTGCGTGCGTGCGTGCGTGCGTGCGTGTGCGTGCTTGTGTGTGTCAATGAAAGATAGTGTCAGAGTGAGCAAAAGAATACTGTGCGTGCACGTGTGTGTGTGTGTGTGTGAGATCCTTGTTGTTTGTTTTCCAGTGACAGAGCCAGTGCCCCTGCAGACAGAGTGGGTGATTAACAGGGTTGACGCCTAGAGGGTGGCCCTCTCATTAACACAGAGTGTACATAACACACACACACACACACACACACACACACACACACACACACACACACACACACACACACACACTCCCTTGCTTTGTCTGCCTGTCTCTTTTTTCCCTCCCTCTGTGCCCTTTCCATTTTATAATAAGTCTCTCTCTCTCTCTCTCTCTCTCTCTCTCTCTCTCTCTCTCTCTCTCTCTCTCTCTCTCTCTCTCTCTCCAGTATTATGAGATGTCCTACGGGCTTAACATTGAGATGCACAAGCAGGTGAGTCTTTGTTTACCTCTGAGAGGAATGTCTGCAGGTACTGTCACAAAAAAAAGTTCTTTAATTCCTGTACCTTTGTTACGCTTGGAGATTGTACATATTCGACTTCAGGAATCATCATTTAAGGGCCTGGAGCCTGGAGTGAAAACTGGCTCCCACCTATTGACATACGCACACAGACTGCAGCTGTCTTGGTTTGACTGACAGGTGTGTGACAGACAGAGATGGTCCCGCAGTGCTGCCGCTTTGAGTATTTCTCACAAGAGCTTAGAGATTTGAATGCCATGGCCTCGGGGGCTGTTTAAACGCAGGTACACAGGGGACTAGTTTTTATGTAGTCATCATTTCCCATTTAGCTCCCATTATATGCAGGATCTGGCAGGTGTGATAACGAATGGAAAGTTATTGAACTAATATCCAGGTATTGATATGTTTGTCACACTGGGTCTGATGGCCCCCCCGCAAAATGTGTTTGTTACCAATGCAATCTGTGTTTAAATGAGAATCGCAAAAAGACACCCGACCCTACCCAACATTTGTGTTGGGTTACTTGTCACCCTTTTCACCTAGGGGCTTTTTGCATGCCTGTTAACACATTGTAAGCTCAAGAGTACTATGGATGGACAAGCTGACATTTTTCACAGCAACCACTGCACGTGCATATGTAATCATGAACACATGGAAATTGATGTTGGAAACATGCTTTATAGCTACAATTCACAGTACATTGGTGCTGCAACGATCGATTATTCTGTTGGTGATTATTCTATATTTTCAGTTTGTTTTGGCTTTTTTTTAAACCTCTCACCTATAATGACATGCCCAAAATGGGATTAATCATTGATCATTTCACCGAAGTATCGATTATATTTTACAATCAATTAGTTTGATTAACTGTTGCACCCCTACACTAGCTCTGCACCCTGGCTCTTTTCCCAGTGAGCAGAGCAGGGCAGAGCAGAGCTGAGCAGACAGTGACCATACATCAGTTTGCATGGCAGGCCAGAGGGAAGTAATTTATGCCCTGGCTGTGGGAGAGAGAGAGAACGATGGGCCTCCATGGGTTAGCCTTTATCAGTGACCTCACCTGGTGCTTTTCTCCCCCCCACACACACACACACACACACACACACACACACACACACACACACACACTGCCCTATGATTGACGGTACACAGTCACTAACAGCCTTACCGTGGCGTGAACGCAGAGTAGTACTGTGACAAATGGTGGCTCTCATTCGCACACACATTACAAAGCTTACGCACACACACACACACACACACACACACACACACACACACACACACACACACACACACACACACGCACGCCCACACTGCTCTGCTTCTACAGATAGAGATCCTCACATATATTATATGCACCTACACAGACTGGAAAGCACGACACACCACACAAACACACTCGCACAACACATGCGCGTGCCGTGCACACACTCAGGAAAATCGGGGCGCTCATTTGTAGGAAATCGCACATAAAAATTATCCCGTACCGCAACACAACTGAAAACACACACTCCGCGCGCGCGCACACACACAAACCCGCTGCGCTCTGCCTCATGAGCACAATTCATCACAACCCACTCTTTTATTTGACAGGGATGAAATATTTAGAAATTCATTGTTGAAGGTGTGTGTGTGTGTGTGTGTGTGTGTGTGTGAGTGTGTGCACGCACGGATGTGTATGGGTTGCACTGGAGCATGTGACCAATTTGTACATGCGAGTTTGGTCACGTGGGCCTCTATTATCTTGCGTGGGTGCCTGTTTGCTAATATTGTGTGTGTGTGTGTGTGTGTGTGTGTGTGTGTGTGTGTGTGTGTGTGTGTGTGTGTGTGTGTGTGTGTGTGTGTGTGTGTGTCTGTGTCTGTGTCTGTGTCTGTGTGTGTGTGTGTGTGTGCACAAGTGTATGTGCGATCTTGTGCAAGTGTGGACTGCGGTGTGTGCGTGTGCACGTGCTTGCTTTGTGCGCTGAGAGTGGGCGCAAAGAAGCACTGGTTCCATTAGAGAGTTGAAATTGAAGGGGTTGTGTGGAAACGAGTGTCGGGGAGCATTCATGTCTGGGCCCATTGTGCTCAGCCCCCTCTCCTCCTCCTCTTTCCACCTCTCTGTCTCTTGTTCTCTCGCTCTCTCTCTCTCTTTCACTTACTCTGTCTCCTCTCTTGCTTTCGACTGAGTTAAACAAAACGCCTTTTCTCCATACTGTTTTTCTCTCTCTCCTTCGCTGTCTTTTGCTCCGTTCTCTCGTTCTGTCCTTGTGCTGCTCCGTCTGAAGAGTGCCTGTCATCTACGCAGTGAGATACTCAGATTAAAGAAACATATTACCCTGCTCAATCTTTTTACACAGAATAATTTAATGTCTTGTACAGTAACTGGTGTGTGGAAGCTTGTGATGTATTGAAGGAGGATGCAATGTTTTTGCATGTGTCTGTGAGTGACACATGGACTGTCTGCGAGTTAGTGACTGACTGTGTGAGTCCGGAGCTAATATATGACAAACCACCGGACCGAATGGCATTCAACGTTTCATGCCTGCAATAGACAAAGGAATAGGGTTGTCACGATTATGACATTTTACATGACGATTAATTGTCATATAATTGCGATTAACGATTTAATTGTGTTTTTGTCGTTGACAATTACTTTTCTGTTTGGCGTTTAGGCTTTGAAGTTGAACATGGTACATATGACACATAACCTAAATGTACAAATACATTACTGACATTTGACAACTTTATACTTACAAGCTCACGCATCGCGACGCGTTGTGAGGTTGTAGATCTGCTATTTCCACTATGTTTGATTTAAAAAAATATCTGAACATTTTTCAACATGGAAACGATTATGACGATTATGAAAAAGAATCGCGATTATGTCAAAGAATCGCGATCAGACGATTATGTAATAATGGTGACAGCCCTACAAAGGAAGACACTTGACTGTAGGCACTATACCAGCCTGCTTTACGTTATGGCCTATAACTCAGTTGTACCTGAACACTCGGTTGTACAATCAAAAGGTATGCAAGTTACTTATTTCCACCTGACTATATTTTTCCTCGAAACATTTTTATTGGATTGTGTCCAAACCTCACACACATTGCTACACATTATCTCTGGTGTCATGTGATAAACATGTATCATACCAGTGTTTTCTATTCCATTCCTCTTGGCTATAATTTGTTTCCAAATGTCTATCTCACACGAGGGGCCCGTAAACAACGCAGAACCAAAACTTTCACCGAGATTCATAGTGTGCCACAATTGTTACAACACTGTTTGTTGCAGAAACATGATGTTTTAACCAATTTTGTAACACATGATCTCGGGAATCATGTGACAATGAGTGTCAAGCAGGTTTTTGATATTCCGACACTGTTTGCCTGCAATTTGTTTCCAAATCTAGTGGGAGGGTCCTGTTTCTTACAAAAAACACCAAACATCTTGAACACATCATCTATTCACCCCCAGACGGGGCTTCAAAAGACTCAACATAACCATTTAAGAAATTTCACTTCTGCCCATGGCATCACTAGAAATTGAGCCGTTTGTCTTTGGAATGCATGTTTCCCCCCGCAGCTTCCTCAGCTCCTGATGGATGCAACTCACTTTTGGGGCGACCCAGCCTGGCAGAGATATCCACTCTGCGGAGTGCTCATTCTTGGTTGCGTGTGTGTGTGTGTGCGCACTCACTGTTTTGGTTGGTTATGGTGCTTTTGGTTGGTTTATGGTGCCAGTTTAATGGCTACATTATGTGTATTGAATGTGTGATGTGTATGTTTACATTGTGTATATTTATACCGTGTTTATATACACTATGTTTTCAGCATTGTTTGTGCTCTCTCAGAGAGAGGACGAAAGAGAGACAGAACGACATGCAGGAAACGAGACAGACAGAGCATGAGGCTTTGAGAGAACGTATGAGAAACACAGATGGAAAGAGAGAGAGAAACGGAGACAGATACGAAAAGAAAAAAGTGAATCAGACAGGAGAGACGAGAGATGGCATAAAAGCTGCAGAGGGAAACAGGGTGGGGGGGGAGAGAGTGTTCCATGGAGACATTTTAGGAGCCATGTCAGAGATGGTGTGTGTAATGATGAGCAGATAGAAATGAAGCGGCCTGATGGGGTGCGTTGCTCTGCATGGCTAATGACTGTTAGGATGGCCCCCTCTCTCCTCGTCGCACAGCCAATTAGCTTCTAACGCAATTACCACTTGCTTTGCATATCTCACACGGATTGGATGATAACCAGCCAAATGTGATAATAGACCTGTGTGTCAGGAAGACCGAGGGTGCCAGAGAGAATTGATGTGCTCTCATCGTGTGTGTGTGTGTGTGTGTGTGTGTGTGTGTGTGTGTGTGTGTGTGTGTGTGTGTGTGTGTGTGTGTGTGTGTGTGTGTGTGTGTGTGTGTGTGTGTGTGTGTGTGTGTGTGTGTGTGTGTGTGTGTGTGTGTGTGTGTGTGTGTGTGTGTGTGTGTTGCGTGTTAAGTATAAAGTCAAATGAAGCGATTGCATTTCTGAGGTGTTTCTTTTTTGCATTTCCTGTGTGTTGACTGTATCTTGGTGTTGGGCTTACATGTATGTATGATGTGTATTGTCAAACTGTGTGTGGCTATGATTAAATGAATATTATTAAATACCACAGGCCAAATAATGATCATTGTGTATTATACTGATCATTACTGTATATATCCTGTTTTTATTGTTTCTACTTCCAAAAACTGTATGTGTTTAAAACAACAGGGCCTGTTTGTCTCCTTTGCCAAATGAAAATAGCTATCTTTAAAAAAAAGTCTCTTATTACATGGTAAATGGTCTTGATTCGTCAGATGTCCAGTCTGTTACTATTTGCCCATTATTATATTTCCCCTCGTGTCAGAGAAGCTGCAATACACAGGCACATTTTAATAACATTGGTTGATATAGAGTAATATCAACTCAATAGACAAATGGAAAAACAGAAAAAGTACCAAAATCATGGCAACTGCCTCTTTAAGGACCTTAATGAAGGCTTCCATAGGCATCAGCGAGTGTGCGTTGTATTTTGCTGAATGAGTCTTAAGTACAGTAATTAAGTATCCTTGGATACCAACAGTTAATGAGCCCTGTGGCCCATAGGTCAGGAGCCTAGCTCCTGTGTCCGTGTCGTGAGGCAGCTTGATGTACAATTACCCCCCTGGACATGGCGCTATTATATCACAGGGAGCTGCTACTAATCACTAGGCAGGGAGGCATGCTGTACCATTTTTATAGTCTTTGGTATGACTCGATCTGGGATTGAACCCTGACCTCCGAGTCTCAGGGCGGACACTAAGTGCAAGGCCACTGAGCTGGTAGGACGAGTCCAGGGTTGTGTAGATTAATGGTTCTCAAAGTGTGGTCCAGGGATGCCCAGGGATCCTTAAGGGGCTTCCAGGGGGCCCCCAGCAAAATGAGGAACCCTACCCACCACATGTTGTGAGGTTGTAGATGTACTATTTTCAAAACATTTTGGAAATGTGTAATTTGATTTAGATTTTCTTTTTTTCTTTTTTCTTTTTTTTACACCAAGTTAAAAAAAGAAACTTCTGGTGACACCAAGTCAATCATTATCATTTTGGGGGTCCTTGACAAAAATCTTTTGAAAAACACAGGTGTGGATACCTTACCATAATGTAACTCCGAATCTGTGTCTTCAATAGTTCCTCCATAGCTTAAAAAATGATGGTCCAAAATATGCTTCCCTTTGACTTAACATTGCACAACTTCACAGGTGTCAAAAGTCTCAAAATTTAGCATGCCGACAAACGTGAACAAAGCAGATTCTGCCAATAACCGGCTTCAACATTTTATTCATGTCTTGTCTGTTTCTTTGTGTTCACAGGCTGAGATAGTGAAGAGATTGAATGGGATCTGTGCTCAAGTCCTCCCCTACCTGTCCCAGGAGGTGAGTGAGCGCGCACACACACACACACACACACACACACACACACACACACACACACACACACACACACACACACACACACACACACACACACACACACACACACACACACACACACACACACAGACTAACGCATGTTATCCATCCACAGTGAAACGGAGAGAAAATTGCTCCCACAAACACATGTATACAATTATATGTAACACATTAGTCACTAACCCCACTGACCGTCATGTTATTCCAGAATTACATCATTCTTCACCACATTACTTCCATAACTTTTCAACCCCTCAGCATCTCTCTCTCTCTCTCTCCTATGGCTGTCACAATTATTACATAATTATCTATTATTTTTCATAATCGTCATAATCGTTTCCATGTTGAAAAATGTTCATATATATCTTTTTTCTAAGTAAAAGAAATAGTGGAAATAGCAGATAAGCTGTGTAGATCGTTAATCACAATTATTTGAGTTACAATTAATCGTCAAATTCGTCACGTAAAATGACATAATCGTGACAGACCTACTCTCTCCCTTCTCTCTCTCACTATGTCTGTCTCTCCTCTCCTGGTCTTTCTCCCCCTCTCACTTCAGCCCCTTCTCCTCATCTGTTCAGTGTTACTCTTACTTCTCTTCACCTCCCTCCAATCATTCCTCCTCTTCATCCACTCTTCTATTCTCTCCCTCCCTGCTCTGCCGCCTCCTAGATCTCCCTTAGAGTGTGTGTGTGTGTGTGTGTGCGTGCGTGCACGTGCGCAGTCTCATTGTGTGATCCAGATAAGCTATGCTCTTATCTGCCCACCAGGAGGTTGACCTCCACCCATTACAGCACACCAATCAACCATTTGCTATGCACCATCGTGTGTGTGTGTGTGTGTGTGTGTGTGTGTGTGTGTGTGTGTGTGTGTGTGTGTGTGTGTGTGTGTGTGTGTGTGTGTGTGTGTGTGTGTGTGTGTGTGTGTGTGTGTGTGTGTGTGTGTGTGTGTGTGTGTGTGTGTGTGTGTGTGTGTGTGTGCGCGCTGAAGGGAGGAGAAGAGAATCACTGGCGGGTCACTGTAGGGACTATTGATATTGATCTAACCTTTCCTCCTCCCCTCAGCACCAGCAGCAGGTCCTGGGAGCCATAGAGAGAGCCAAGCAGGTCACCCCCCCTGAGATGAACTCTATCATCAGGGTAAGACCCACCCCACGCATCTACACACGCATGCACACACAAACACATGTTTTTATTACTATATTTGTGAGGATATCAACATTTTAGGATAGCACACCTATACCCCAACATAAATATGTATGTCCTCGTTGATGCATTGCTGAACACATGCATTCAGTTTCTTTATTCGTGTACAGTGTGGTGTAGAAATGACAAGAACATAATATCCTGCATAGAAAATGGCATGTGTACCACAAAATAATCTGATAATGTTGACACTAAACTTCAATATCAATATCAAACTCAACAGTTACTTTTCAATGAAATTACACCCTTTGCAAGCATGACTGTTTCACTGTAATCTATTTACTGCTTAGTTGTCTGATCTGGTGTTGAGCCCGCCTACTGTACACACACACACACACACACACACACACACACACACACACACACACACACAGATGCACAAAGGCTATTTCCGTATCCACTCTACGCCGGATCTGCAACCTGCAAAGTTAAATGATCAAAGGCAGTCCAGTTGCGTACGCATGATGTGCCCCACAGACATTGGCTTTGCAACTCGCGATTGAACCAAACTTCTCAGTGGACTAAATAAAAACCTTAACAGCGCTGATTACATTGACACAAACACACTGGAAAGCTTTAGAAGCACTTCATAAGAAAACTAACTCTTATATTGGTCTAACTTTACTACATGTGTTTTCTTGTTGACCACAACATGCATTTAGTACATGCATTATTGGCATATGTTGATGGGTGGAAACCTTGCATTTCCAAAACCTTTTGTTTAGTATTTATCATTTTAAAAGCAATTTAAAATAGCCGACAGTGACGATATGGTCTTTTCACATCAGTTGCTTCCCACAGAATATACTTTTATTTATATTTTCTTTTAGAGGAACGCCGTTCTGGCCCACTTTCACTCCGGCCTATAGCTACATTTTGTCTTTGTTACTGATCTAAGGTAGCTAGCTAAAACATTTACAGTAAATAGAATAAATTGTCCACCTGCAATACTTCATCACTGCGGTTATTTTAAACAGTTCTTAAAATGTATTTGCTTTATTGCCTGTGAAGCTCTTAGTAACTGATAAAAGCATTATACAAATATCCTAGTTTATTACAACAGTTTATTTAGCTAGCTACAATACTTCATGGTATTAGCCAGGTAGCTGCTGTGCCTCATCAATATGGGTGGAGAGCTAGCCAGATAGCAGAGATAGTTCATCACTATGAGTGTAGTGTTAGCCCTAGAGGTACAACCATTCATCACTAGCGGCGCTATGTTAGCTAGCTTAGCATCCTCTATCATTTTACTAGGCGTCTTGTGTTAGCTAGTTTAGCCGCTTCATCACTATGATGCATGGTTTTTCGAGGGTCTTTACTTTTTCCCCACTGTCTGGTGCCTTAGATACTGGGGACAGTGGGTTTGTAGGTATAGGTTTTTTAAGGTAGTCCTCCTCAATATTTTGGACATTGGCTGAATTTTCCCAATTATTGAAAACCTTTTCATGTTCATGTCTAGTCACATTTTGTGATCCATCTCGTACAGGATTATTATACACTGTTTCATCTTGTTGCATCAGTTGTACACCGTCTCTAGTGTCTTCCTCCTTTGCCCTCTCCCTCTCTCTCTCTCTTACACATTGTATACCTCTCTCTATCTTTTTTCTCTGTCTGGGAATGTCATGAGTCTCATGACAATGTTTTGGGGATGGTTGGGTGTACGAAAAGCACAGAGCAGTTAAGGGGTATAATTAAGGATTCTGATTACTTTATCACAGTGCAACCAGACTAGACCGCTGTACTGTATACTATATACTATATTGGACAGTTAGCACATCAAGTAGTGTGGTGTGTTATCATAGACATGGACACACCTGAAGTTGAATGTTATGGACGAATACATAGCATTATGTGTGCATGCTAGGTACCTAGGCACTCCTGCCATTGCCCTTGACCAAGGTACTGGCATTACAACTAGAGCTGGTCCCCGGGCACTACACTGTGGCTGCTCACTGCTCATACGTAAATTAGTTAGGATGTGTCAAATGCAGAGGACAAACTTTCCAAAGGGGTTAATAAAGTAGGATGCAGCTGAACTTGTCACTAAGATCCTGCCTCTCATTAAAATATCTTGTCATTTGCAAAGTCTGATTGTTAATTCTTTGTATTAGTCCTTTGTGAGAGGAAGTAAGATCCACAATGTCATTGACATCACGGATGCACAAGTTCACAACCAATTATACATAAAAAGTGACCAGCATAGCAGCCTTTTTTTTTGTTTCATGCTTTGCCAATAATTATTGTCTGCACTCGAAAATCAAAAAAGGCCATAAAGATTGACTGACTGTAACCAAAGCCTGTTCTTAAAAGTACATGGAGCCCGACCAATGCCAGATTTAGGGTCCGACCTAGACTACCAATTAGCCAAAGTTTGGCTGAAAAAAAGAGAGAAGAAAAAAGAACAGAATCAATCAATTTGAAAAACATACAGTAGGAATTCTAAAATGGCAGATCTTCAAGTTCACATTGCGTTGCAAGCTTTTAGATCCACTACTTTCTTTTACTATTTAAAACGTTTTTCTGTCAAAAAAGACGAATGATATAGAGGTCTGGCTCTAAAACTAGCATACTACATAGGCCTAACAGTAAACAACATATAAGCGTATTCTATTTTAAAACATAGGAATTACTCAGTGCAGTATGTTTAAAGGTAAACCCTTAACTAAAAGTATAATTCATATAATTACATTGCCATTCTAAGTTTGCTGTACATCATACTGTGACTCTTGGCCCAAACTTGGGTCACGATCCACAGCCATAGGTTGCACAATACATACAGTACAAATACAACATGCAAATATTATGAATATGTAAACAAAAAATGCTGCAATTTTAACTTAAGTGTCAGATATATGCTGTGTTGACGGAGTAAAAAAGAAAGTAGTATCCTGTCATATATTATTTACTCCCCGACTTTGAATTGTTTCTATTTTCATGTTCCCAGTAGAGCAGTTGACCTTAAAGGTGTAGCCTGTGCAGATCTAGGCTGATCATGGCTTTGTGTGGACTCTAGTCCTGTTATGTCATTTTTTTTAAAATATTAGTTATTGAATTTGTGTGTGTGTGTGTGTGTGTGTGTGTGTGTGTGTGTGTGTGTGTGTGTGTGTGTGTGTGTGTGTGTGTGTGTGTGTGTGTGTGTGTGTGTGTGTGTGTGTGTGTGTGTGTGTGTGTGTGTGTGTGTGTGTGTGTGTGTGTGTGTGTGTGTGTGTGTGTGTGTGTGGTGTTTTTCTATTACCTTTATGTCATCTGTACTTGGTGTGATCTGTGTCTTGCTCTGCGACTTGTGCCTTAGGGTTTGTACATCAAGCAGAGCATTGAAGATTTTGTATCTCCTACTGTGCCTGTCTATGTATAATCTGTATGTGCTATATGGTTATCTATAGTGCTGCTGCGCTGGAGGGCTTGCATGTGAAAGCTTAGCTAATATGTAATGTATATTGTACATGGAGGTTAGCTGGGATGTGTGTGTGTTTGAGTCCTTGTCCTCCCGCTGTGTCTGAGCTGCATGTGCTCCTCTTCCATGCAGCAGCAGCTCCAGGCTCACCAGCTGTCTCAGCTCCAGGGCCTGGCGCTGCCCATGACCCCCCTGCCCCTGGGCCTGAGCCAGCCCAGCCTCCCCGCCGTCACCTCCTCGTCTGGCCTCTTCTCGCTCTCCTCCATCCTGGCCTCCCAGGCCCAGCTCGCCAAGGAGGAGAAGGCTGCCCGCGACGGCGCCGACAGCCACCGCGAGGAGGACGGGGACAAGTCTGATTAGACCATGGTTCCAATCCGCTCAGATGGGTTTGTGTCCAGAGGCCCCAGGCCCGGATGACCTGTCAGCCCCCCCCCCCCCCCCCCCCCACCCCGGTCTACAGCTTCTCTTTCTGCTCCCTGTCCCTTGGCATAGCCCCTCCTACCAGTTTCTCCTGGGCTCCAAGCCCCGCCCCTCTGTCCATAACCCCAGCTCCACTGGGATGGTTCTGGCTCAGATTTCTCAACCTCTACACCTTATACTTAACATGATGTTTTTTGTTTGTTTTTGTTTTTATTTTTATTTCTTTCTTTTTTTCCCTCTTCATTTCATTTTCACAACCTCCTTGTGCTCCTCCTTTCTCTATTTTCTGTTGCCACAATTCCACCCCAACTCCCTCCAAAAAAAACAGCCTTTTAAGATTATGTATCTTATTTTTGTATGTGATTATGCTTGCTTCTTCTGTTGTTGTTTTTCTTCTATTCATATTACCTTACCTTTCCTTCCTTCCGCCTGTCTGTCTCACTGTCTTGTTGTTTTCTTTCGTGCCCCATTTTCTTCTCTCTGCCCACTCTCCTCGCACACCTGCCTCTGGTCCTCGCAGGGCAATCTATGAGTGTGAATGTACCACGGTAAAGGTGTTAGGACTCACACAATGCATTTGTTAAACAGACAGGATGGGCGACATGGCGTAGATGAGCCTCTGTTGCTTTGACTTTGCAGCCTTCTCACACAGATTCCTAGATGAGCCGTAGGCCCTCTGTACAAACTGAAAGATCTGCTGGACAACGTTTTTTAGAAAACAAAAAAAGAAAGAAACAAAAAAAAAACTGCTTACAAAATACAGTGATGTTGAATATCTTAGACTGTTTAAATTGCATGCTTCTATTTAAAGCTAGAATTTGGCAGTGGGCTTAAAAGACAGATTGTGATGGATCAGTGTGCTGTTTAAACAGGGATTCTCTGTGAAAGAAAGAGAAACATTACTGATGTAACCCTGGTGTGAAGCTACGCTCCCATTCTAGCCTAAATTCTAGCGTTGCGTCTAGGGGCTCTCAGAAAGCAGAGGCGTAATGAAAAGGCATATACCATAGAAACTCTAGACATTTACGTATGATGATGAATTTGTATGGAGGAAATGGAAAATGCACCTTCTTTGAGCTACCTTTTATTGTGTTTCCATTTGAAATTACAGTTGTCAGTCAAGAAAACAAACCTACCTTTCAAACTAATCCCCCCCCTACTTATGATACTTATCCAACCCAGCAGGGTAGACTAGATATATCCACCCAGCACCTTACCTGGAAGGCAGTGCTTTCAACAACAAAGAAAGCTGAGATGGCACATTGTGCAACAAAAGAAAAGCTGCCACTTGACTTGTGTGTCTGCAGCCCAACACCCCCCTCCAACTCTTTTTTTTCCCACCCTTGTAAAATTGCACAAATATTAAAGCAGTTGTCAAAGGGAGAGAACGTGCATGTTGTATATTTGACAGCAGAGGGCAGCGTCTTTTTTTGGAACGTATCCCTTGATGTATGAGTGCTCTCTGATGGATTCTCCTAGCTCTTCTGTTACTACTTCACAAAAACACACAACTCACTCAGCCATGAGGATCCCACAGACTGTCTTTAGGTGAGAAGACGGAAGAAAACAAAACAAAAAAAAAGACCACACTGGTAATGCTAATTTCAATTTAATCATATTGTCCATATATGTAGGATATTATCGAGTCTTTCAACTTTAGTCCTAGGTCTATTTTAGACCATGTCTTTTGGGAAATGTTTCTGTTTCTCTCAGTTGGAAGTGGAACGGAATACTCCTACTCCCGAAATTCAGAAAACACGTATATAACAAGTGTACTACATATAAGACAAACACTATGTTCTGTAGGTGACATTAGCCTACATATATAACATTCAGTGAGAAATCTCCTAGCCTGTGACCTAAAAAAATTATCGATGTCCACAGACAAAGCACAAGCGGCCACTGTTTTCTTTAGCTGGGGGAGATAAATAAAGCCCCCCCACCCCCAACTCCCTATTGCTTCCTGTAGTCCTTAGAATAGGCCTACTTTGGGCTAGAATGGCATGTTCCAGTGAAACGACTGCTGGCGAAAAATTGAGCTACGGTCAAGAGAGTTTGTTATTTGACTGACTGTTGTTCTGAAGGCAGTCTATTCGACAGCATGTTTAATACCCCCCCTCCCCACACACACACACACACACACAATCCTTTTGTTTTTGTATTACCCCTTTCTTTTGGTGGCTTTAAAACTGCGAGTGAAAAGATGTGTCAAAATGTCTAGATAATGAGGATATCGGTTGGATGACTCCCATGGCCGTGTATGTATGTGAATACATAAACAGGATGTGTGTATACAGTTGTATAGGTTTGGTTGTCAGTGGTGAAGCACAGAGGCGGAATGCATCACTGTTCTTCATGATAATGATATGCTCTTCTGCTTGTGAATTAAGCTATAGCAGCACTTCTTGCTCCCTCCCATCCAGATACATATTGTACTTGTAGTAGTGTTATGTGGAGTGTGTGGACGACACAAGACACACACTTAAAACACACACACGCATGCATGATGTCTACAGGGGAACCAAGACTTGTTTCTTTCTAGCGAAGAGATGTTTTTAAAGAACATTTGGTCCAAATTTTCTCTGTGAATCACAACGCACTTCTTACTTTTTTTCTTTTTTTAAATATTATTATTAATCGTTATAGCTAGAATGAGAGCTCAAATCTGATGTTTTAAAGAGACAAGATACAAATGAAACTATGTATTTGTTGAAGTAGTCGGAGGCGTCAGCCTCTGTATACAGTTATACATATATAGCTTTATGTGTATTATGGCTGCATCTTCTCTGTCTGTCCTGGATGATTCTTGTGCTATTGTGTTACAATACTGGTGTGACACACTGCAGTACGGTGACCTTTGCTCTTTGACCCTTCTCCTCTTCTCTGACCCCTGTGTCCTGACCCATTGCTTGCCCCATCTGCCCCCACCTCTCCCTCTCCCCCATAGCGTGAAGCATTGTAAGCATTTTGAGCTTTGTAAAGGTCTTTTTTTAAATACTTATTTTGTGTATAATGTAAAACCTGAAAGTGTGTACTTTGGCGGGGAAAAAAAATGTTTTGTGTCATGGAATCATAGCTTCATTTTAACAAAACAAGAAAAAAAAGGTGAACTATAAAAGTAACAAACATTTACTATAAATAAAATGAAATGTTCTGCAGTAAGGAAGTACTTCTGGTGCCTTACAAATAAAGTCAATCAAATTAAGAGAACTGTGTCGCATCTTTATTGGTTCTCTTATGTTTCGCCTGTTTCCGTTCAACTGTCCACTTGTTTGCCTATTTTCACCAAATGTTTGCTTAATATGACATGGCCTAAGGACTCTTGAGGTTGAACTGGTTAATTGAGTAAACTGTAAATAAGCTGTCTATCGTGCGTAGTTCCTTATGACTTGCACTAGGGCTACATGTTATCAGGAAAACATACGATAACATTGTTGAATAATGCGATGACGATATGAATGTTTTTCTGCCTTAGGTGTGATGATAACATATAACCTGGGCAATGAAAAGGATACAGTATCAAACACTGGGGAAAAAGAAGAAAGAAATGGATTACTGAATTTCCATTCCATCAACTTGGTTTTACTGAACACATTGCACCTGGCTACAGCAGCTATTGACAAAGTATAGATACCACCAACTTGGCAATACAGTTTCTCACTGCTCCCCTTTAAAACATTTTATTCGAATCCAAGCAAAACATCCTTTACGCCTGGATTGTTGAAATATGTATATTGCTTTTGCAATATGTGCAGTATATTGCACTTGTTTGTTTTGGCAATTTTTCATATATTGCTCTGCCCTAACTTGCAGAAGTGCAACTGAAGTGTCTTTAAATCATACTTGTATTGGTGCTGCTGACTGAATGCTCTCATTCCAGTCCTTAACTGTTCTTTATCTCCATGTGTGGCCATTGGCCAACTATGATCTCACATGAATGGAGCCATGAAAGACTGCTAGAGTTGGCTTTAACCAAGCCGGACCTATTAAGATCTGCGATTTCCTTTGATGTGTCTTAATGAATGCACAGAAGGCTGCATTGAAAGGGAAATTCAAATGTGGACGGGAGCCTTGATGGAGAAGGTCCCTGTAGTTCATAGCAGTTCCACAAGGAGGAAGTGTTGATTTAAAAACCGCCCTCTGTGGCACCTAAAAGGAGGGGAAAGCCAGCAGGTAATTTCTCACTCAGAGCTATTAGGGCTGTCACGATTATGACATTTAGCATGACGATTAATTGTCACTCAAATGTGACAATTGTCATTGACAATTACATTTCTGTTTGGCTTTTAGACTTTGAAGTTGCACATTGCAGATATGACACATAACCTAAATATACAAATATATATATTACTGACATATTTGACAACTTTATACTGAAAAAATAACATTGATAGTGGAAATAGCTTATCTATAAGCTTGTAGATCTGCTATTTCCACTACTTTTTGATAGTGTTTGAAACTATATGAACATTTCTCAACAAGGAAACGATTATGACATTTATGACAAAATAACTGTCATTACTTCAAATAATTGCGATTAGACGATTATGTAATAATTGTGACAGCCCTATACATAGTATGTGCTTCACCATGTGTCAGAAGTAGCCAATCATATTTGTGGAGACATTTTTTGATCTCAATCTTATGTTGATAAAGGTTTATCTATTCTGTACAGCATGTTCATTACTTGAATATGATGTGTCCGAGGCACTGCAGCATCACGCTCCGTTTGTTACCTGAGCGAAATGTCACATTTTTACCCCATCTATTAGTACGGTGCTTCCAGAGCTCGTTATACACACACACACACCATGGGCTATTAGTTTCCCTGGCCTATGCGCCTGTTGTGAATGACAGTGTGTCCTTGTGTTTCTCTGCTATTTCCGCTCTCTTCCTCTCACACTCTCCCTCCCTCTTAGCCCCCCCCCCCCCCCCCACACACACACACACACACACACACACACACACGACTTTCTCACTCTCTCCAGTGTTTTGTGCGCTCGTGCACGTAAATGTGTCCCTGGGTGTGTTTTGGTGGGTGCGTTCAGGAGAGAGGAAAGGAAGCATGTGAAACCTCAGTGATCTTCTGTGGTTCCAGCCTTTCTTCCTCTGTTCTTCGCTCTCTTTCTCTCCTCCCTCCCTCTCCCCCCCCCCCCCCCCCCCCCCCCCCCAATGGACAGCTCTGGATCTGAGCCCGACGCTTAAATAAATATGAAATTGCCCTTTATTTCCTTTCTTTTTTTGTGTGGCTGTAGCGCAGCGGGGTGACTTCCTCTCATACACACAGTCTGTGTGAGGAGGCACATTAGAGAACGTGTTAAATCTGTCCCGCTTACACTTCAATGGTTCGATTGTAAGGATACCTTAGAGCACCGCATCGGGGGCCTCTGTGTAGTGTGTATACTGTATGTACCATATGTATATACTGTATAATGGTAATACTCAGGGGTCCATGCTGACATGAGAAGGAGGGGAGAGGGGACGTGTGTGTGTGTGTGTGTGTGTGTGTGTGTGTGTGTGTGTGTCTGTCTGGTGTCTGTCTGTCTGTCTGTCTGTCTGTCTGTCTGACTGGATGCATGTGGTAGTCTGACTGGATGCATGTGGGTGCAGGAGTGCATGAGTGTGCTGCTGCTGTTTCAGAGTGGAGAGAGAGAGAGAAGCATCTTTATTAATCATGATCGCCTGATGCCTAATTTATGCGCTGTCATATGACGACAAAGTCAAATTTATACTTTGTTGCATGCCGTAAATAGCAGATTTATACGCTCAAAGTGTGTTATGATAGTGATCCGTTGTGAGCTTGTAGATTTGCTATTCACGTGAAGACATCACTTAGGATTTAGAACATTGATTTGAAATTTGGGATGTGCTACCTTTTGGGGATTTCAAATCTCATGTTTGATATGTATACTGGATTTTGGGTCTAGAAAACCCAATGTAGATTTTTCTAATTTCATTCCGTCCTTGGTCTTTACCACCTTATCTTCTTTATGGCTTGATTACAGAGATGATCTCTCATCATCACCTCCCTCACTCTCTCTCTCTCTCCATTTGTCATTTTAACTCTCCGTCTCTCACTTGCTACATATAGTGTGTCTCTCTCGTTTCTCATTCACTCTGTTTTCTCAGTTCTCTTGTCTCTCTATATCTGTCATTGGCCTCTC